>NC_136945.1:22033468-22088468 GCF_949987615.1 Pollachius pollachius | reverse complement strand
TCAAATTGTTTGTCTGAATTTATTGCCTGGTCTGATTAAATGTCTAGGAGGACAGGGTCTTGTGTCCTAAATCCTCACTTTTTCTGTGAGGATTTCTTCTTTATGAAAATGTGTATATTTCAGCATTTTTTTTAATATAGTGAAACTTGGATCCTCAAGAATGACAATATATGACTCTGTCTATCTACATATTTTTTACGTTCTTCTTTTTGGTCGGTTCCTTTATTTTTAGCTTTTTTTATTTCAACCCGACAACCCAATAATGTCAAGAATGTCAAGAAGCGATGGTCCACAAATCATAACAAAATATTGAATACATTTTGTGGTAACACGAATCGTACACACACACACACACACACACACGCGCGACACAAACACTGAAAACGCCATCTGCTAGACTGAATTAAATATTAACATCTCAGAACTAGGAAATAAACATTAACCACTTGCGACTGCGTTGCCCCGGCTCCCAGCTGTGTTGTCACCAACGTACAACAACACAAACACCATGAACGGTACCAGCGACTTGGAGCTAACAAGAGGCCGGGGCCAGTGGGGGTTGATTCTCTGTCACAACCTATATCCACGCAGCATTCAGTCGTTATGTTCTGTTTTGCCAAGTTTTACTAGAGAGAGAGAGAGAGTCATTTGGACGGATGTCTTGTTTACCAACACATTTATCTACAAATACACACTCACGCGCACACGCATGCACACATACACTCACAAGTTGGGTCTTCTGTAAACCGTAGGGCGTTCATACTGGACAAGTTATTAGAGGATACGATTGAAAGTGTTGGCAATTAAACCGGACGTGCCTTTTGACTGACTTTGCCTCATCATTTAGGATTCTTTAAAGAGTCTTAACCACTGAGCTCCAATAGGGAGGCAGTTGGTATCTGTGTGTGTGTGTGTGTGTGTGTGTGTGTGTGTGTGTGTGTGTGTGTGTGTGTGGGGGGGGGGGGGGGGGGGGTAGATTGGGTTTGAAAGTGACTGTGGGAAAGATTTTAAAATGTGTGCGGGTGTGTGTGTTCGTAGCAGTGGAGCAGAAGAACCACCATCTGTTAAGACCGTCCACCTGGTCACTCTTTGGTGGTCCTCAGTGTGGGTGTGTAGGTAGCATCTTGGTGGTCTGTTAAATCCCCTCGCTTGGTCATATGAAGTGTGTTTGTGTCCGTGCATGATTATGATTATACATGCTTCAGTGGGTAACATCCGTGACCCCCATTCAGGTTACAGTTCCATTGTCCTGTAGTCCGCGACGGTGATAAGATTAAAGATTCAAGGTTCGAGTTGGGGAATGTTTCAGCAACGTTCGTCCGTGACGTTTACTCTGAGCTAAACCATCAGTGGGACTCCCTAAAAGCAGACTCTGTAAACCTTCTCTTCACCCCCATCAAACTTTATCCAATGTTTTGTCCACTTTCACTAAGCCGATTATCTTTCAATCCTGATGGACAACACATAATTCTGAATCTACAGTGGTTAGTAGGACCACTTGCTCACAAGGTAACACAAGTTCATACTTTATTCGTCCTAGATGGGAAGTTTGGGAAAGGACTTTGTACAATGACTGCCTGTTGGACTTCAGACTGTTGGTAGAACTACACCACGCCTGTACATACTATACAAAGTGTAGTTTCTCTTTACCCTGCATATCTTTATCCTGTATACACTTCCAGATCAATGCATGTTGGTCAGTTTAATTGTTTTAAAGTTTCACATTAAACGGAAAACAATTTCCATAAATTAGTTTTGTGTGATAAATAAATTACTTGAATGTAAATATTTTATGCATGAAACATTTGTCGTGTGTATTTGTTTTGTTTACTGTAATATTTTAATTTGGCGGGCCCCTGGAAGAGCATTAGAGAAGAGTGAGTCACTGAAGGCCTCTGGTTTAGACGAGTTAAGATGAGGGCCATCCATCAAAATTAATACTCCACAATAAAAGCTCTTCCATTGTGTATCTGCAGAGGATTAAGTGTTATGGTGTCATAAATGATCAACACTTTTCAAGTGGCGAGGCTGACACATATGATGGGACCCGCTGCTGATTAACTTCCACGGGCTACAGCTAAAGAGAGAGACAGGGAGAGTTGGAGGGAGGAGAGACAGGAAGGGAGGGAGGGAGGAGAGACAAGAAGGGAGGGAGGGGGGAGAGACGGGTTGAAGGAGGTTGGCAGAGAGAGAGGGGGGATGTGGAGGGAGAGCGAAAGAGTGAGATGGGGAGAGAAAAAGAGAAAAAAGGGGGGCGGGGGTGATAGTAGGGGGAGAGGGAGAGAAAAGGGTCTGGATAGGGAGAAATGTCGGTGGGGAGGGAGGGACGGAGGGAGGGAGGGAAAGAGATGGAGAGCGGGATGAAGAGAAAGAAGAGATGGGTAGGAAGAGAGGGATGCACAGGGAGTGAGGTAGTGAGGGAGGAGCTTGGGGCAGATGGAGGGCAGATGGAGGGAGGATGGAGGGCAGATGGAGGGAGGATGGAGGGTAGATGGATGGAGGATGGAGGGAGGATGGAGGGAGGATGGAGGGAGGATGGAGGGCAGATGGAGGGAGGATGGAGGGAGGATGGAGGGCGGATGGAGGGAGGATGGAGGGTGGATGGAGGGAGGATGGAGGGCGGATGGAGGGAGGATGGAGGGCGGATGGAGGGCAGATGGAGGGAGGATGGAGGGTAGATGGAGGGAGGATGGAGGGCAGATGGAGGGAGGATGGAGGGTAGATGGAGGGAGGATGGAGGGAGGATGCGGGGGCATGTCTTGAGCAGAATTGAATGAGTGGCATACAGAAGAACACCAGGAGGGTAAGAGAAACAAGGGATAGCGATACAGAGAGAGAGAGAGAGATACGGGGAGAGAGAGAGAGAGATGCGGTGGGGGGGGGGGAGGGGGGATGTTGACATCAAGTGAATGTGATCTCAAAAGGGAGAGTGAAAGAGAAAATAAAGAGGGCGAGAGACTTAGGAGAGTAAGCATCCAGTAGCCGGTGAGAGGGAGGTCTGCTGACCAAATGGTTTATGACAGGTTTGCTCACTCAGACGACGCACACACACACACACACACACACACACACACACACACACACACACACACACACACACACACACACACACACACACACACACTAAATATGGAGGGAGGAAAGCGACTGAGAGAGATGTGTAGGGGGAGATGGATGGTGAGAGAAAATTAGGGACTTATTGAGGGTGAGAGATGGGGGGGGGGGGAAGGAAAGATGATGAGAGCAACTTGAGGAATTATGGAGGGCGAGAGTGAGAGCTATATAGGAGGTTCGAGGACGGTTGGGAGGAAGGGGAGGGCCTCGTGGCAGACGGATCTAAAGATTCTAAAGAACTGAAGTGGGAAAAGAGGAAAAAAATATGGAAAAGTAGAGAAAGGGGAAGAGTAGATGCAAAATGTAGGTCTTAAGATAGAAAGAGATGGAGATAACACATACAGGGCCAGTGAACCCGAAACGTGTTGATTTGTCTGAAATGATCACCCACATAGTTATCTATGCCATTTTATCACTGCTACTAAAATGAGTCCACAATTTAGAGGAAAGAGGGGTAAATTCCTCTGTTTCTTCCCAAAACAGTCTAAGACTCCCTACTCTGTAAGGCGTTCTTTTTGTGACGTCTGAGTTCCTTCTCCGAGGCACTCAGACGCGGCACAGAGCTTGTGTGGAGCTTGTGTGTGTGGGCAGCGGTTGACTGCGGCGTCCGAGAGAAAGTTGAGCTTTCCGGACACGTATGGTATAACTCCACATCGTGTGACGCATTCCATATACAACATTGCTCATTATAACGCTCTTACACAACCGCCGTGCTAAAAAAGTAACTCGAAAGTTGGCGATGGCCGTAACAATGGGATAACACCCCTCTTTCCTAAAACTCTCAACCCACAACTCATTTATTTAAATCTCCTAGTGTTCAAATTCCAGCTGAAACAGCGGGTTCACTGGTTCTTTAAAAGTAGCATAGCAGAGGTTTAACAAGGCAGACGGAGAGGAAAGGGAGACAGTGGAAACAAGCACAGTGGCAGAAAGTGTGATTTTTGTGACAGCCATATGATTCGTTGCCTTCCTTGGCAGCCATACAAAACACCATGCAAAATACACTAAAATAAAGCGGTCATTCGGGTTAGTTGGAAAACGGAATCTGATTATGTGCTTTAAAGTGTGCAATATACACATAATCTTCTTACCTCTACCTCCAAGTATATTATCTCCAGAATCAATAGTGAGTGCAGTAATGCAATTAAATCAGTTTTTTCCAGTTTGTCCTTTGAGCTGAGTAAATATAGGAACCAATGTGTCTATACAGTATGCTGTCTTACCTTAGGGCTGTTCAAATAGGTTCATTGTCATTACACCGGAAAACTGACGTGAACAATGTGAAACACACAAAATAAAATGTATCTGCTGATTGTTCGATAAAAATTGGAAGCGTTAACACTCCAGCAAATCGTGCATTCATTCATATGTACGTTTTGGTTTCAATCTAATGCACTCACTCACATAACATATTGTGCTATCATCCCTGTAGAGCTATGTATCATTCAAATATTGTAACATTCCATCTAATTTTGTGGCTTTGAGAGCAGCTGCATTGGAAGAAGAACTTTCTAACGCATGATTTATTGCTCTTGAAATGGCAGAACATTCCCTTCTAGAAGCTGTAACAGAAGACAGAGGGGAAGACCTTGCCCACTGGTTCAGTCTTTAGGTATAATCAGGTACAATTCTATGGTCAGGAAGATGTGAAAACAGGCCATGCTAAAGGAAGCAGAGTTCCTCTATTGTGATTTTGCTTCAAATAAGGCAGGATAGTCCCGCGATTCGGTTATTTGTCTCCCATGTGAAAGGTTCTGGGTTGGAGGCCTGAAATTGACAATGTTTTTTGGGCAACATGCCCTATCCCTACCCGCTCCAGATAACTTTATGCGTGGAGGTCGGTCCTGCTCCAAGCCATTCAGAGTTGTGTCATCAATGTGATCGATTTGTCGGTCGTATTTTAATTCAAGTGCAAAACCAAGGCACTTTGCTTGTCCCTACCATTGTTAGGGCAGGTAGGATATGGCTGCTATCACAAAAATAATACTGAATGAGAAATATTGATTACTCAGGGTTTTTGACTCCCAGCGCAAAGCTTCTGGGTTCAAAGCCTGACACCTAAATTCTACTTGAAGGTATCCTTAAGCAAGATGAATAACCCCTACTTGTTCCTTAATGATATTTAAAAAAGCCTATTTGGTTGTGTCTACCAATGCACTGGCTTCTAGACCATTGTGATCAAGTCTTGCTTTTATACATTAAAAAGTAACGTAGTGAAGCACATTTCCTCCTGATCTTGGCTATGTTTTATTCCCGCTCAGCGTGATGTTAACACTGCCAGGCTCGGGGGTTCAATTCCCAACGGTGCCACCCATGCTAAAAATGTGTGCGTTAGAGGTATTGTATGACGCTTTGAACCCACCAACACAATGTATTAAATGGAATTATATTAAGTCTGTTGTCTCGCTCCGTTGTTAGTCACAGTAACACTTGCTCTCGGGGGAAGGTTTTTAATTTCCAGAGAGAACTGCTTCCATTCCGCCCCAAGAAATATGCAAAGATGTTCAAATGTCCTCAGATTTAAAAACTATGACAGGGACACAGTTGGAAACAACACTCTTGCAAAGCAAAATGATTCATCTCTCCATAATTGTAGGTTCCATTCCCGAAACGCTTTGAAATTACCATACCATTTATCTAGGTTCTTTGAGTGAAATATACAAACTCAATGTTATATCAACCGATTGTTTGTAGAGTGAATGGACAATGTATTAGCTGAAAGTAGTTGTATTTAACCACACGGCTAAACGATGTATGAAGACAAATGTAAAACGTTTAATTTTTCATGCTGTCTTTATGTATAATGTTAGAAATGGTGGTTAATGTAATGGTTTGGGTATTTTATAATGAGGTAAAAGTTACATTTGGTTTAGGAAGTGGTTTTTAGAAGACCTTGTTAAGCTTTGTAATTGTTCTCCTACGATTTTCGTGTTTGACTAGCTTGGCTTGCTGTGCGGTTTGTGGCAGAATGTCTATTAAAGCGTTCCTCAATTTCATTACACACTTAAACTAGAACAATTCAAACAATGGTAAAAACTTGAAGCTCATGTGTTTAACAATAAAGACTATTTCTTCAAACCTCTAAGCACAATTCCTTTGTTTCGACTTAAATTGCATTTCTAAATCAAATGTTTGCACAACTCCATACAATAAATCTCATAGTTTAGCTAGTTTACATAATAAAGCCTTGCTTCTTCACATGGACCTGGAACACTAACCCTCAAATGCCGTACTCAAGTGATCAATTGGTCTCACTCATGTCACACCTGCTTAAACCCAATTGGATAGAACATATGTACCATATTTTGTTGATTGTGTTTCAAAATGAATCAAACAAGTGTGGAATGAATGCTGAATAAGATTTATTCATAGAAGGCCTTTGTGACTCATTTATGGAAAAGTCTGTTTTGGTAAGCGTGAATAAGATTTTAAATGCATGATTGCATTTTGAACTTGAGCTATAGCTTCGGGAAACCCATTTAAACAATTGAGAAAAACTGTAAGGCCTATCTACTTAATCTTCCCAAAATAGCTTCTGCCCGGTGCCTGAATATAATGCAAATGTTCAGCACTTCCATTCCAGCATCTCCCCTCCCGCTTCGCCCCCACTCCTCAGTGTATGGCAGCCTGATTGGGCCAAATTAGCTTGGATGGCCTCCTGGTCTGGCCACTAGCTACACCCAAGGCAAGCATGCCCTCATGTCAATCAGCCACACATGCTGCTTCCTGGTAGACGCTGTCATCGTTATGCACCAGGCATATATCTGGCCTACATCCACTGATGTGCTGCCGTTTCATCTCCACATCCAGACCCCTGACCGGCGCTCCATTAAGAGAGGATACTCAGCAAACCTTTCTTATCCATCGACGCTGTATCTCTCTGATCATCTCTTGCCCCTTATTATGGGACTAATTCTGTTCTCGTTGAACACTCTGTTCAGTCTTGCTGTAATGGGAAGGTATCAGATGTATAGGAGCGCTCTCATCCCACAGCTCCTCGGCTTCTACACCTGGCTCTGTACTTCTTCACAAATCAAGGATCACTTCTTCTTACATACAGAAAACTGCGTCTTCTTATGGGCTTTTGTGCTTTTGTAGACATGAAGCTGAAGACGGGCAAGTGTGTTGAAGGAGAGGAGGACATGTAGCTTAAGAGTATGAGGCAGAATCAAACCTGCGATCACCAGGAGGTCTGGTGCATCTGTGGTGAGCGCACCAGCAGGTTGAGCCTCTGCACCGCCAACCCATCAACGCTTTTCACCAGATTTACGACGCAGGTTTGGGCGCCGTGAGCCTGTGTCTGTTCCATAACGACGTGGGAGGAGATAGAACAACATATGGTCAACGGGGGAATCTGCTGGATCTATCCTTCCACCAGCGAGCCCGCTGATTGGCTGGCACGCTCCTTCGCCTGCTGCCTCTAGTGAGCTGGGATTGGCTCCAGATCTGGAGTGGTCCTGAACATGACGGAGGCGGCTAAAGATAGGTTTATTTATTTAATTATATTTATTACGTCGTGTACACAAGCACACAGAGCACACGCCATACAGTCTCAAACTGAAGCACCACTTACTGGTTCTCACCGGCTTGTTCAGGTTTACCGCTGGTGGGAAACCTTGGAGTGTGCAGGAAGTGATGCTATGAAGAAATATATTTTTAGTTTCTCTGATGTAATAAATGTAATATAAGTAAGAAGGCCGAATTGCATGCTTTATTTGTCTCACTCAGCTCAATAATAAAGTTATTGAGAAATGGGTTTCCGGGGGGGTGTTTAGTCCGATGCTAACGTTAATTAGTGAAAACGTGTAGAAAGGCTTGTGAACCAGTCAGAGTATTTTGAATTTTAAAATATGGAGGGACAATAGCTTTTGGCCCTTTGCTTAGCAAGCCAATTGTTAATTTGAGTTTACACTTTGTTCAATATATTGTATTCGGCCATAAATCCTTTTTACAAGATTCTTAAATGTCAGGAATAGTTGTGATTCGGTCAGCCCTTGTATAATTATACACTGGGGTGTGGGGAGGTCACCATTCACTGCAACAACAACTTGGAATAGTAACAAATACGAAACTGAGCTGCTCCGAAACTGCGCGGCTCTTTCAAAATAAGACGTGTTTATTGACAGCCTTTCCCCTCTGCAAGGCGGCCGGTCAATGGGCCGAGATTAGAAACGGAGAGGAGGATAGACAGCTGGGAAGGGCCCATGGGGGCGTACGGCTTGTATCACCGTTATATTTAATATGTCCAATATGTAGCCTCACACAGCCAGACCATATTCGTCTCGCTCATTAGCGCTGGAGGGGCTGCAGCGGGCAGTGTTTGTTGAGGTCGTCCTCCGTCGATTCTACTTCTTCAGCCGATTGGATCAGCTTCAGCCAGTCGGCTCCCAATCTAATAAAATGGACTCGATCGCAGACATTCTGCAAGTATTGGTGCTGAGCCGCCCAATCCTTTCATCAGATAGACTGTGAAAAACAGTCTGTGTTGAGGACACAGGGATGGATTGAGGGAAGGCTGGCAGATGTTAAACAGACTTTGAGGAATGTGCACTTTATTGAACCAGCCACGGGTCAAGTTAGTCCAATTTCACTTAACATCTGCCGTCTGGGAGTACACACGCACGCACGCACACACACACACACACACACACACACACACACACACACACACACACACACACACACACACACACACACACACACACACACACACACATGCACGCTCTCACACACTCACCCACCCACCCACACAAACATACGGATGTGAGCATGCATGAACGCACACACAGTGAAAATGTATCTGCACATTTTTGGAATTTTTATTTCACTTACAAATGTGCCGCTACATGTTGTATACTTGGAGCCGATTTACAGGGCGTGAGTGATTGAACCACACTCCCCTCGCCAATTTTTTTATTTGTTCTTTAATGTGTCCCCCGCCTGCATCGCTGGTGTCAGAGACAGCTTCAGGCGGTACTAGTCATTAGCATCCTCTTTGCATATGAACATATAGGTACGGCGCTCTTCGGTCTCGCACTGCCACAACCACGTGCCGCGTGTGCATGCAAACATGCACATGCACATAACATATAAACACACACGCATGAGGGATGATGAGGCCAGATGTGGCCGAACTTGGATCCTTGTTTCTCATTGGCCCATTAAAAACAGCTGCTCTTCACACCACAGCTCGTTTGATTCTCCGGCGCCCTAAGTAACCTCATTTAGAGACAATTTGTGTTCTCGTTTAGGGCTCTGCTGCTAATTATGTTAACATCTTTAACAGGCAGCATGGGACGGCTGCAGCAATAGAGGAGGCTACCATCCTAACGGTCTCTCTGACATCTTTTGCTGACTGGGTTACTTTCCAAGGCAGCAAAGTTGAGTTCAAGCCAGCTGCTTTCAGCCCGAGGTAAGATAAGATAAGATGTACTTTATTAATCCCAGATGGGAAATTAAGATAATGGTGAGGTGAGGACATTATGCAATAAAACACTACAGGTGGCAGGGCCAGACCTAACTGCTTCTGTCTGGGAGTGGGGCTCCGGGTCAGGGTTTAGAGACAAACATCGTTCATACAGAGTGGGGTACAGGGGGGAGGGAGGGGAGGAGAGGGCTGGGGTCAGAGGTAGCTTGGTGGTAGTGGAGTGGGTCAGTGCGAGGGTGTTAGGGGAGAACACCATAGGATAGAGAGTGGATGTAGGTGGATGGGGGTCGAACGTGAGGGTAGAGTGGTGGGCAGGAGTTGGAGTTGGAGGTTGGGGCGTTCACGTTGATATAGACTCTGACGCAGTTCTTGTACTTTGTCGCAAGGCCTTCTTCTTGAACACACATTCACTCTAAGCTCCTACATTATGTAAGCCTGCATTTGTGATCCACACAACGTCAGTAAGAGTTTGTGTGAATCACACACAGTCCACAACAAGCTAAGTATCACAAATGCACCCAAGTCTATTTACTTTCAAGTGAATACTAAATGTCTGTACAGGTCCTACTAGATGAATGCATATTAATACCTGAATTGTTCTAATAATAATAATAATTCATTGAATTTATATAGCGCTTTTTTTCTGGAAACTCAAAGTGCTTACAGTGAATGGGGGGGGGGGCCTCACTCACCACCACCAGTGTGTAGCACCCACTGGGGCGATGCACGGCAGCCAATCAGCGCCAGAACGTTCACCACACACCAGCTTGAGGTGGAGAGTGAGAGAATTAATGAATAAGCCAATTATACAGGGGGATGAATTGGGCTGTTCTGCACTGAGAGGAAAATTCTGAATTGTTTTGTACATTGGTTAGAAGGAGTTTCAACTTCATTCCAGTTATTGGCTATTGGTCAGTTTGATCAAATCTAAAGGTCAAAAGCTTGTGCAAAACCAATACTATTTATTCAGGAAGGGGTTTGCCATCCAGGACATCAGAGTTCAAACCTTTCAGCGAGGAGTCAAACACCCTAACCATTACACTATCATGCCTCAATACATTTGTAATGCCCTTATATGAATCTCATGAGAGTATTTCATGTTAGCAATAAATCCCGCTCGTATACCCTTGACATTTCATGTTTTTTCAGTTGGCCCCTGGGAGGAATGTTTTACAGATGGACGAGGCATAATCTGCCTATAAAATACAGATGAAAGACTGAAATCTGCTACAAAGAGAATTAAAGATGTCATTTTCAACAAATATTATTACCATCACAGAAGATGGGGATATCCATGGAACCAAAGTAAACTACTGTGCAGATTAGCGTGGACATGTGCAGGGTAAACCTAGTCTAGGTATTGCTCGCATTGGTGATCTAGCATAGGTATTCCCTGACCTATCAAGGTGATTGAAGGTAAGGTGAGAAAGGCAAAGAATAGTGATGTAGATTAAGCAATCATGGGTAAAGCTTGCAAAGATGAACCTACAATAGGTACACCTAGCATGCGTAAACCTAGAACCTATAATCATAACTTTCTTTTTTCTCTCAGGGTTATCGATTATCTGTCAAATGGTCTCCTTGTCCCTTCCCACCAAGTCTTTGTTTCTTGGTCTGGGCCTTGGTTTATCCCCACACACCACACATGTCCTAGTGTTATTTAATAGCGGGGCACTAAGTCTTTAATATGTCTCCTGCAGTTGTCTCCTGTGTGTCGTGCTGGTGTTAGTGAAAAGCCAGGTTAAGTTATGATGCTTCTGATGGAAGATGGCCTCTAGCATTAGTGTCCTTCTTCACTGCACACTGCTTCAGTGTCTATAGGAAGATGAAACTCTGTGTTTCGAAACACTCTGTCCTCAGGTGATCTTCTATCTCTGGTACCCAGTAGTGGCCTTTCTATTGATCAAAACCAAACCCTCCTATATTTTACCTGTAGCTCCACATTACTGTGAAGTTTCAATCAAAGTCTAGGTATCTCAGCTCACAACCTTTTAGATGAACCATAGAATAAGAATGTTGAATTTATGTGTTTATGTGAGTACACCTGAACTCCCAGATTCTCAGAGACGGGTCTGCTTACTGATCCCAGGTTTCCAACCAAGCATGTTGAAGCCACCTTTTAGTTTCAATGCTCCATCTATCTGGAGCTAACCTGTACCGGTTGAATAAGAGGTCCTATTCTAGATGTGTTTTTCAATACTCTGTTCCTTAATGTCTCCTGACCTGTACCCATTGAAAAGGAGGTTATATTTGGGATGATACTATTCTATACTCCTGACCGGTACCGGTTGATTTCCTCTGTGGCCCGGGGGAATGGTTGGGCTTATGATTTAAAATGAACAGGGGCACAACACTGAGGAAGATACCAATGACTGGAACGGCTTCAGGGCAGTGTGGCGTTGCAGCACATCTGAGTCACCACTGCACGCGTTGGCCCTATGGTCCGCATAGATCCTGTATCTCTGCTCTCTTCATCCTAACCGCCAGCCATCTCTGTTCCCCCCTCACACCTCCTGGCTTCTGTGTTCTGCTCATAGCTTATCTGAGTGATTCACTGGACTCCCCCAACAACCGCCAGCACCTACCATTATCATTACCATAAATAAGCAGACAGAAGCAGAACGTGTAAAGCAAGTGTACGGAGAGATGTGTTTATTCACAGTAACAAGGAGTAGACACCGTGGCGGACTTTGTGCAGAGAATGCAACGAGGGAACGAGGCAAAGAAAGAAGCACAAGACGTATGGGAAAGAATAAGTTCAAAGCTAAAAGATAATTGGTGAAAAGAATATCGAGGTGAAGTTCGACGGTATGGCAAACCGGAACGTCTAGCAGTTTGTTATTGCCGAGCCTTGTAGCAAAGAGTTAGGAATATGCTCCTACATATTTCTGTCCTGGTGGCTGAACTTGGGGGTTGGATTTCCACCGGGACCACCCGTGATAAGAACGTATGGGTGTTGTAGGGGAGCTTTGGATAAAGCGCCCACCACATAGCACACACAACGTATGTGGTCCAAGAGAGAAGCATATGGTCCTGACATCTGTTGCTTTCCACAGTCTGCTGTCAACTTAGCACCCCACCTTTTATCACAACATGGATCACCTTGAAACATGTCGATGTTCGGTTCCCTTGCCATGTATTGATGACTCTTTATTATCACATCAAAATACCTTTTTGCCCTATATATGAAAAAAACGTCATGACTCGATATATATATATATATATATATATATATATATATATATGAAACCACATGCATGAAAGGATCTGGTTTAATATAAAAGGTGTATTTGGCGGCTGTGTCCCAACGCCAGCTAGCCATGTAGGTAATACACCTTGTAGGTAATACACTGTGTAGTTAATACAACTTGTAGCCTCCCAGGTAAAAATCCAACCTGCACTCCTATGCTACATGTCAATCTTCCAAACTGTCCTGTCGATAAAGGCCCAAAATTATCATAAATAAAACACATACAATTTAATACACTGCATACAAGACTGAAGTACATGCCTTTCTTTCCATGTAGCTAGCTGCTAATTCAGGCAGGTGGTGGCATGCTAGCAGCTAATCCAAACCCCCTGCTGCTATGCATTGATTTTATATAGCTGCGGCAACATAGCATTAATGAAAGGGTATTTGCTTTAGTTTGCATTGATTGCGATTCTTGTTTGCGATGCTTATCTGAGTGAATACAGCGCTGGTACGCCGGGGTTTTCTAAATAAATAAAGAGCTGAATGTCATGCTGGAACCATACCTCTTATTTCTAGCATTCCAGAGTCCTGGAAGAGAGACGTATTACTTGCTGTCAGTCAAAATAATTATAGAAATAGAGCTAATGCTAGGTTCAATCACAATAGAAAGAAATGTGCATTGTCGAAAGCTGACAGTTGGGTACAACATCTAAAGAGAGAGGGATAGACAACAGATGTATAGGAAAGTTTGGTACAGCTCTAGATAGATGTGTAAGAATGGCTTTTGTTATAAAGTACTTTTAATGATACAATCTCAAAGTTCTGTTTGGGGGTCATGGAACAGCACTGCAAGGACACAAACCAAACGACAACCATTGTAAGCATTTGAAAGCTTTTCTGGGGACATGATGATTGGGATTCTTAAGGGATTCATATAAAAAGTGAGAAAGAGGGAAAGGAAGAAAGATAGAGGTTGATAAAGAGAGCTTTCATTTGAGTCGAGGCCAGAGACAAAGGGGAAGAATGTAACGATCAATAGATACGTTCCGATATCTTTTTAATCAATTATTCATTCTGATGTGTTGTGAGAAATATGTTTCATTCTCTATTTTTTGCTTATTTATCTAGCTGAGTGCTCAGTCAACATGTTTGTCATGATAATAAAGGAGGTGTAATCGGTTTTAAAGGGATTTTAGGAGAGAGCTATGAACAACAGAGTAAGAACGATTGTGTAGGAAAGAGATAGTGTCTCCAGAGCAGGAAACTTAATTAAACACTTTATTCTTAATTAAAGATTTTCTTCCATCTGTCTGCATGAAGCGTTTTGTGAATTAGGGAAGAATTAAAGGGAGGAGAGAAGCGAAAGAGGGCCAGTGAGATAAAGAAAGATAGATGGTGTGGAGAACAGGAAGGAACACGGTAGGTGTGAAACGGAAGGAGAGATAGCAGAGGAGAGATAAGAAGGATGGATGGAGAGAAGGGGAGCAGAGATGGTACTTAAATTATACAGAGGAAAGTCCAAAGCTGCAGAATATTCTTTTTCAAACTTGCTGAATTCAGCATTGCTAAATTAACAAGGTACAGCCAAACTCTAGAGCCCCAAAATATTTATTTGAGGGTGGGTTGTCAGTGTATCTTTTGTTCTTGCTTTGTGTTTATCATCCTGCGTGGGGCAATACCTATTCAACTTTTTAGGTTGACTATAGAATTTATGTCCTCTCAAACATTCTTTTAAAAAATCGAAATGTTTCAAAAATAATTACAATAATCTTTTTCATTTTGACAGTTGTTTAAGTGCAATGCATTTTTAGTAATAAAATCAATCCTTTGCGCTGTAACATATTGGTACAGTGTGTAGAATATTAACTATGCTTTTTATAGGTATTCTGAAGGATGCTGTAAACAAAGCCAAGCTTATAGCACGCTTAAGCTAAATGTTTTTATGATGGGAGCTGGCTTACTAAGCTCATACAAACATAACTCTACGTTATTGTTAGCCCCAATTGTATATTTGTAAATCATGGATTACCTCCAGACAAAAAGTTTTAGGAATCGTTTAGCAGTTGTCAATGCCTTCCACTAATATTTTTCTTATGTGTTTTGACTGCAATTTAAAACTTTAAAACGTTTATCGTCGCATTACGTTACAAGAGTCAGAAACCGACACCTTGCTGTGTTTTCAAATTGGTTATTACACGACAAGTCGGCATTAAAACACAAACCCTGCGCAGTTTAGTGTGTATAAGTGGTTCCCCATACCATTGAGGATAATAAGAACGGAAATAAACATATTTCATTGTAGTTCATTAAATAGAAATATCACCCTTAGCAAGTACTCTTGTTTTGGTGGCACAGACGGATAAATATGCTACGCTAGTGTAGTGAGGACCAGATGCTGTGGTAGATCTATAAACCCTATGTAAATAACTGTTATGAACTCAGTGGGTGGCACAAAAGCGGCAATGAAAAAACAAACCATTAAATTTACAGCAAAATAAAAGCCATCCAAAAGAGCTTCAACCTCCCATGGCTCGAAAAAGACGCATACGAACCGCCGCTGAGTTTCTAGGTCGATTCGTGGAATTGCACAGACTTTAAATGAAAGAAGTTATTAACATTCATACGGTTTGGAGGGCGGAGAAAACAGTTTGTTTCATTATTTGTTCAATTATTTGCTTACATATTTGTTCTCGAGTTTATTTTTGCGGCCAGCAAAAGCTTAACTTATTCCTTTAGAAAAGGCTTAAAGTATGGATTTTTTTAAAAAGTAGGTGAACAAGTATTTGTAAAATTACAATTAGGTATTGTACATGTCAGTTATATTCAAAATTCCTCACCTTTGAAATATTTAGAATGTCGAATATCCTAAAATGTCAAATATGAAAGAAAGCCATTTAAAATAATGACAATAGACCGTGGGTCTATTTCAAATGAGTTGGCTGTAATAATCCCTAACTGTGAACCGTCGGTGGCATGTCGATGTTGTTGGACATTAAGCGGTCCCCCGGTCATCATTATCTTGTCATTGTCTTTGTTCCCTAAACCCCTGTGGGATACAGCGTTGGCCCTTGGATGTAATAAGCAGCGGCGCTGGACGCCCGTCTCCTTCCCGCGGTGGGGGACCCCTTCAGCGCTCCAATGAAAACGCTGCGTCATGTTCTGAGCGGCGCCACGCCAACTCGAGGTTAAATGTGCCCCCAGTGGAGGCGTTCAAAAACATTTGTGTTCGTTCCACCGGCTCCCCATCGAATGCCGCGTCACCTACGAACCCCTCCGTCCCCTCGCCTCACACCGCCGACCTCCTCCACCTCGACGGCCCGTCCAGGGGGTTGTGGTCCTCGATGGGGGCCTGCCCTCTACCCCCCGCACCAGGCTCCGAACTTATAGCAACCAAGCCTTGAGTGTGGCTGCACCCCCCCCTCTGGAACTCTCTCCCCCCCTCCCCGACATCTGAAATGCCTCATCCCTGGCCACCTTTAAAATTCTTCTTAAAAACTCACCTCTTCAACCTTGCCTACTGCCTGTGACCCACCCCCCCCTGTCTCCTTGTGTTATTTTTTATTAAGTTATGGTGTGTTCCTGCCCACATTGTAAAGCGTGGGTTGGGTTCGAAAGGCACTGTATAAATTGAATTTATCATTATTAATATTATTTAGTTGTTCACTGAAAACAATCAATGTGCAGAGAACGATGTCCTTCTTTGGGTGAGTGTGGCGAGTTGTCGCTAATGTCCGCCATTGGGATTGGAGGTTCTGCAATGTTGTCTGTTGGGACGGAGCCATCTGACGCACCTTTTCCATTGAGCAGCTTCCATTGATTAATATGGCAGCGCCTCCCAGCAGAATTAAAAGTTGAGCGCTTATTCGACGTGATGGCTCCGGTGGAGCCGAGGGGTAACTCTGGACACCTTTCGGTGTTACCATCGATACCACCGATATGTTCCTAATGATCCGAGACCCGACCACCCCAGCAGTTGCCCTCACCATAATAACAATGTGCTGACAGCCCAGGTTAAAATGGCAAAATAGACACAAACATGGATAGGTCGATGATTGACAGATGATGCAAAATATGCAAGGCAAGGCCTTGTGCGGTGTGTTTCAGGGTGTTGGGCTCCAGCTGCACAGATGCAGTTCATTACCTCTTAGAGCTTCAACCCCGACCACACCCCTTTCCACCAGAAAGAAATTGAATTAAATTCCTGAATGATGGCTTTTTGTTTTTACAAACACTGAAAGAGTAACGTACCCCAAAATACATGACAAATGTACTCTTGTTTCTGCTGCATCCGGCGGGAGGAGGGGACAGGTCAAGGTCAGAGATGGAAAGGTCGAAGCCAAAGACGGACTTTTATTTTGTCTCTGCCCTGAAGTGAACTCTCGAAGAGCGTGTTGTCAACGCTTGGGGGGAGGGGTGGGGGGGTTGTCAAGAGGGCTTTTATTGTGACACATACCAGAGCCTGCTGAAGCCTTGCCAGCTTGGCTCTGCCTGGCCGTGACATTCCTCTTGGCACAACCAGAGCGGGAAAGATTTTAAAACGCTTCTTGAAGCCCCGATGAGCCGAATTATGGCTAATTAATCACCAGCCTGCCACAGTTTATTAAGAGTGACAATGGCCCATCCATCGCTGACGGCGCTTCTCTCTCTCTCTGGAACTCTCTCTCCCTCTCTGTGTGTCTCTATGGTGATCTCTGGCGATCTCTGGCACTTTCTCTCCTCTCGGTCTCTGTCTCCATGTTACCTTCTCTCTTTGACCTCTCTCTCTCTCTCTATGGCTCTATTATCTCCTTCTCCCCCTCCCTGACGCCTCTCTTCATCTCTCCCTCTGTCTGTCCCCTCTCTACTCTCCCTAGCCACCCCACATCCCCTCCACACACACACACACACACACACACACACACACACACACACACACACACACACACACACACACACACACAGAGGACAGTTTATGTTAATAATTCTGCACCATTATAACTGGTCTATGTTCATGGCTAACATTCGTTGATAATAAGCACTCCTAATCCTCTACAAGTGAAGGACCAGTAACTGCTAGACTCACCAATGAAGAAAGGGTCTTCAACAGATTCCTTCCTCACTGGGTTTGTAATGCGTCTCCTAGAAGGCTTGTTGAGAATGGGGTTTTTAGTGGTTTAAAGAAGCGTTGTCGTGTACGAATGTTAGAGCGGCCATTTTGTCGGTGTGTTTAGATCGCGTCTTCTCAGTCGTGTGATGGAAGATGTTTGTACACGTGTACAAATAACGTGGTCCATATTAGCAATCGTAGTTCTCTAATGGTAGGTACGTTAGTAAGAACTGGGCCATATTTCTCTGAATAGTTCCCTTAAATTACCATATGCTTTAATGATGTGAATATGAGTTCACTATTTGAATTCATGAATACTATTTACTACTTATGACTATTAGGTAATTAAGAAAGCGCTTTTATCCGATGGGAATTTAATGAGAAACATGTGATTGATATTAGGAGCAGGTAAGGGCAACTTGCTCAAGGATGCATACAGGGATACTGCAGACATATTAATATTATTTACTATGTTCGCAAGTGTATGTTAGTATATCAAAGTATTATTATTCTGGACTGAGTGTTTTTTTTGGTGTCTTGCGCCACAATCTTCAAAGTCTTCTCTCGTTCTCTTTACTCCATGTTCCGCTCCTATCTCTCGCCCATGAGGACAGCAGAGTTCTTTCTGAACCCATATGAGGGGTGGTCAGCTCACTCTAAGGGCCTTGGGGGTCCCTTGGGGGGTTAGGAGACCCTAATTAACACACCCATTTATAGTCTGCACTCCAGAATATTAAAGCTGGCATTTCTGACAACGCTCTGCCAGTCTCTCTCTCTCCGCCTGCCTGCTCTTATGTGTGTCCATCTCCCTCTGAATGCCTCTGTGTCCTCTGTCTGCTTGTCTCTGTTTCTGCCTCCTGGCATGCCAGCTCTTAATTATCTCTGTCTGTCTTTCTGTCTGCCTGTCTTGCTGCATGTCTGTGTACCTGTCTGTACATCTATCCGTCTGTCTGTCTGTCTGTTTGTCTGTTGCTCTGCCGTTGTGTCTAGCGATCTGTTTGTTTGTCTGTCCATCGGCTGGTTTGTCTTTCGGTCTGCCCATCTGTCTGTCTGCCTGTTTGTCTGTCTGTCTTCGTGCATGTACAGGGTATATTAACTCCTTATCGAGTGAATTTAAAAAAAATCCATTTGGGAAGCAATCTCCAATCTTGGTGCATTTATTTTCAAATCTTTCTTATTCACACTGTCAGTCTCACTTTGGGAGCCGTAACAACTGTTTTAATGTATGTCGTTTGACAAAGTGAATGAAAAGGTCTTGGCCACAGCAAACTCTTGTATTATTACCGTTGATTTCAATTGAATGAACCCACATCTCTTCAAGTTCACTTCTTTATGGTATTAGGCCACACTATACGTGTATTGCAAGTACAAGAGAATAATGACTTTCTCGATTTAGACGTAGGTGTTAAGAACCACACACCCACCGTGCCCAGTCTCATGGCCGTCACCGCGTTAGCGTCTGTGTCGCTAATGATAGCTTCTCGACATTCCCTCGTCGAACATTCCACGTGCGTCGCCCAATATGGTTTCAGTTCATCGTGTTTTACCCAATGTTAAGCAAAACCCTAAGGGGTGCTTCATGGGGAACCGTGATCCAGCTCTAATGTCGTCTGCGGTCCGACCCCATAAAGCGGGAGAGTTGGGGACCGAGAATGGCAAATGAGTTGTTGGGGGGGATTAGCAACCCATTTTAAAGATGGAGTAGAATATAATTTCCGACTGGATGTGCTCAGCATTCCCCTGCGAAGCACCGTAATGCTTACATAAACAAGCATTAGTGTCTTCCCATAGGAGGGGGGGAAATAAAATCAACCAAGCCTGGTAATGTGGCGTGGAATTAATAAAATGC
The DNA here is from genome assembly GCF_949987615.1 of Pollachius pollachius. Lineage (NCBI taxonomy): Eukaryota > Metazoa > Chordata > Actinopteri > Gadiformes > Gadidae > Pollachius > Pollachius pollachius. Next base: position 22,068,799 of record NC_136945.1, on the reverse strand, counting down.
ATATGCTAATGATGAGGTTCCATAAGGGCGGCGATAAGTCATTAAGGTGCTGGATAAAATGTTGACCTTTTATTAAATAGTTTACCCCTCTGTCTAAGATACATGCACTGGATAATGGTACACTCATTTACATTTAAACTCTTGCTTTCCGCTGTAATATAAAGTCTTTAAAGTAGAACTACTTTAACATACAATTTCTTTTTGAGTAAAAGCATCCTTCTACATATCATCCATCTATCCTTCAATCTAACTACTGATGTGAAATTAACCATGCGATGCTACATGGGCTTATTGGTTTCCATGGCAACCGAGACTGATCGTTCCAATTGATCCCCTCTTGTGTAACCGTTCAATGTTTCAAAAGGACTATATTCTGAAATGTTTGGCCACAGCATCATGCGGTCCACACAAACACGTGGATTGAAAAATTGATAAACAAGTAGCCCAGAAAGGGGTCTGTATGCTTGAAGTGTAAACAGTAAAGCTCAGGTAATTACCTAGAAATAATTATATTTGCAGCATCAACTGTTGTTCTATTGTTCAACTGCTACTCTATAGCTTTGGTGCAACATGACTCGTGTGTGTTTTCATGGCCGGCTTTAGATCCCCATGAATGAATGAAACAGAGGACATACATAGGAATACATTATTAACAATCCTGCAGGCAATATGCATGAAAAAACTAACTCTTGTGCTGATATCTCCATTCAACTATTTAGGGAATAATTCATATTTATGTACAAATTACATTTCCTGGTTATTCTGTTTTATTAAGCTATGCAAGCTCAGGTGCAGGAGCAGTGACCTTGTGAACAGTTTGACAAATGCCCTTGCAGCCACTATGGGAGGAAAACTTTTCCTTGGGTTGACTCAGTCATGCTGTTAAAGGATTCTGCTCAATAGTTAGACGAGGTTTGGACATGTCTTAGCAGTTTGGATATCCATTGCAAATCACAGCCCTACTGCCTTTTGATAAGCCTTTTAAATTCACAATAAGATATTGACGTGCTTAATTATTATGATAAATATGAGCAATGTGTGAGAGTGTATACCCAATGTAATTTAAAGTGTGTGTGTGTGTTTGTGTGTGTGAGACAGACAGCTGGGGACAGTTGGTATGGTGTGTGTGTGTGTGTGTGTGTGTGTGTGTGTGCGTGTGTGTGTGTGTGTTATTCACTGGAGCTGGCACCAGATTGAGAATTGACACTAACAGCCAGAGTGTGAGACATTTGTCAATAAGACATTTTTCCCTTCTCTCTGGCGTCGTTTGTCTGGCTGACAGAAACCAACAGGCATCCATTATATCGACGGCTAGCTGGATTCCAATTGGACAGTCATTCCTCACGCGGTCCTGACAGTGACCAATCGAAAGCTGAGATACAGCCCGCGATGTCGAATACAGTTCAAGGAGAAAGCCGAATAATTGGGTTTCTTAATTGTTAATGGACTAAGTTACAGATTTTGTTCTCCATCTTTTCCCTCTCTGTTCCTCGGCATCTCTGTAATTAATCCACATATCACTGCCAGACGCGATGCAGCTGCACAGGCTGTTTTCTTGCCGTTACTTCCATGCTACACAGCCTTACCATGCCAAACACTTACATAAACCATCCCCTGCACTTCAATAAACTAGCCTGTAAAACTAACCATCCCCTGTTTTTGGTCCTATACAAGCCACTCAAGATGGGCCGATTAGAAAGATCGAATTGCAAATTGCTCATAAAAGTACAGTTAAAGCTACTAAACGGGTTACACACAGCACACAGCGATGTGAGTTCAATAGGTTGTGTGTCACTTAGTCACACAAATCAGGCTAATAATCTTAAACCTGATGGCAGACAAGTTCAAATCGGGGCTAACGGGGCATTTCATTTGCTTTCACTTAATACTTGTTTTGATCACGTTGCTGGAGTTAGGGATCTGTAAGCACATATTTGGCACTTGAAGAAATATACTTATTAAAATCCCCTTCTGAAATATCCATCCACTCATGCAAATAAGTTTATTTTTGAGTCCTCTGTTAGACACAGGAAAGACTTCCTTTGTAGGAGCCTTGTGGTTGATCCAGGTCCAGACTCCCTCCAGCCCTTCTTTTGCCTCTCTCCTTCGGCCCAAGTCCTCCCCTCTCCAGCATTGTCTCCAGTCACCAGCCTCCCTCCGGTTGTTATCCCTCCTTCCACACCCACCCCCCCCCCCGGTCTCCCACTTCACCATCTCGGCCATGGAGCCCCCAGGGTTCTGCTGTCCTGTGCCCCCAGGCTGTGTGGAGTCTTGCAGCACATCCGCGGCCTGGGCCTTGGTCTGGAGGGGGGGCTGGTGAAGACATCATGCTCAGTTCCTGTACCAAAGACGGCACTCCCCACCGCTCCGTAGTCACCTTCAATGACTACGGAGCGGTGGCATCGACTTCTCCCCTTATGAAGACCTTTGGTCAAGGCCATCCTCTGCTTGCTCCAACGGGACTACACCCACCTGTACAGCCAGAGGGGCTCAAGGTCTACAAGAAAGGCCAGAGCAGACTCCCTAAGCTCTGGTCCTCAACATCTGCAGCACCATGCTATGATGTTCTGTGAGTCTGTGGTGGCCGGTGTCTTTTTCTAGACTTTGATTTGTTGGGGCAGCATGACAGCGGCAAACTCTGACAAACTATTCAGACGGGCTGCCTCTGTCCTGGGGTTGGTACTAGACTGAACCCACCCCAAGGATGCTGGCCAAACTCCTCTCTATCCTTGACTGTGTCTCCCGCCCGCTCCACAGAGTGCTTTCCAAACAGAAGAGTATGTTCAGCAAAAGGCTCTTGGCAGTGAGGAGTTCCACGGAGCACCACAGGAAATCCTTCATTCCTACGGCCATCCAACTCTAACTGCTCTCACTACGGAAAGTGAGGGAGTCACTCTGACTCTGTACTCAATTTAACACTTTGAACCCAGCAACTTATTTATCATATCCAGATGGCCTGTGCAAATGCCTGCAATATGTCTTAGACACCTCACTTCACTTTAGAGTGCCTTACTTTACTTAGCTTCAGTTACTTATGTTCTTATGCATTTTTTTATCGCATTCCGTTGGTAAGATGCCATTTTGTCAATAGGTGCTATTTTCATTTATGCTGTGTCTGTGTTTATATTGCTAGTTGTGTTTGTTTTATTTTGTTGATTCTGGCTTGCTTGAAAATGAGAAACTCAAACAAATAATTTCCTCACATCAATAAAGTCCTCTGTATCTGGAAACTGTGGAACTAAATGTTTGAGAAAGACACAAGAATTAAATAAATATAATGGAATCAATCTGTATTGTTTATAACAAATGACTTACTGCATGATATTAACATTTTACCAGCTACTGAGTCAGTAAACGTAGTAATTTACCTTGTGCTGCAGACCTGTACTACCAGAGATCAAATTAAAGCGTTCAAATGAAAGGGAACAGCATTTAACTTCTTACAGTGCTGCTGGGTCACAAACTGGGAGCGAAAAATCTTAAACATTAGGCTCCCCATCAGCCTCCAAGGAACATAAATCTCAACTCATATCCAGTGGATGTATATCCAGTGAACACCCCCTGCCCTACTATCTATTAAAAACCTTAAGAATCAGTGTGAAATGTTAAGTTATGTATTTTAAATAATATATATCTATATAAAGCATTTAAGAGTGGCATGTCTGAATGACTTGGAAGAATAAAAGAGTAAAAATGACACATCCTCAGTTCAATCCACATATTGTTTAGCTTTTCTTTGCATAACATGTAAGGATCATACTAAAGGTTTCCCACAGAGCTAGATGAATCAAATCCAGCTTTCAAGCTCTGGATCAACAGCACCAGAAGGATGTAGAGCAGATGGGGTATCATCTCTTGAAAAATAAACCTGATGATGAAGCTCCCTCAGAAGCTGGATGTCCGCTGGCATGGCTGATTCCACCAAGTATGAAACCACTATGGTGATTCTGTATGGCTCAACTGGTGGAGCAAAGCTTAAACACTACCCAGGATGAGGTTTGATTCCCAAAGGGGGGCAACCGTGCTATAAATCTATGCACTATTGTAAGTGACTTTGTATAATGGCGCCCACCAAATGGCATATATTAGCTACACCAGCGGCCATTGAATTTTTTCCTATGCAATTTATTAAAAAGAGATTGATCTGCCCTTTGCATTATTATTTATACATGTATTATTTATACATCTTCCAACCAAATGGGAAACTACACTGCAACAAGCATGCTGGACCTTTAAAGGTTAAAGATATTCATATCCGAAGGTGTAATATTTGTCCTCGGAAACACATTTCTCATCTAATAATCTTTCTCTCTCTCACACATTCCTACGCTCATTCTCTCTCTCTCTCTCTCTCTCTCTCTCTCTCTCTCTCTCTCTCTCTCTCTCTCTCTCTCTCTCTCTCTCTCTCGATCTCACACTGTCGCTCTCTTTCTCCCTCTCTTTCTCTCGCTCTCACTTCAGTCACCTTCATACCCTCTCAACTCTGCTGAGGTCTGCAAACTAAAAGAGCGATGGTGGAGAGAGAGAGAGATGGGGGAGGGACGTCAGGAGAGGGGGAAAGGGATGAGGAGAGAGAGATATGGGGGGAGAGAGATGGCTACAGACGCATAACGTCTCCGTCATCGGTGTTTTGTTTGTATCTGCGGTCTGCCAACCATGGGCTCTTGGTTGGGTGATAAACATCAGAGTTTTGAGCCAGTATGTCAACGCAGATTGGACTGACCCTGAGATATACGCTGCCTGGATTCATGTATGCATGCAAAGTGTACCCTAATCACGCCCTCCTCTCAGATGACCTTAGCACTGCACTCAGTTTGGAAGAGAGAGAAGCATACACGCACACAGTCACACACACAGCTAGTTCCCTGGATACTGGCTCATGTTTAAACACACTCTATTTCTCTCCAATCCTTTCTTCCGTCTCTCCCTCTTTCTCTTTCCTCCCTCTTTCTATCTATTTCTCTCTACTGCTCCTCTGCCACCCCCTCTGCCACCTCCTCTCTCCCTCTAACAATCTTGCTCGTCCTCTAAATCTCCTGTTGCCTCGGTCTTTCTCTTCATCTTTCTCGCCCCGCTCTCTCTCTCTCTCTCTCTCGCTCTCTCTCTCTCTCTCTCTCTCTCGCTCTAACAATCACCTCCAGGCTCCCATCGTCTGCTGTTTTAGTGGAAGTGTGATTACAGAGTTAGCCGAGCAGAGTTGTGACATGTTGGATAATAAACATACTGGCTCTCCATTGAACTCGTTCTCTTTAATTTCCGAGGCGGCCGGCGGAACGGCTGAATGTGGCTGTGAGTGGTTTAGCCGTCGGGGTCGTCCGCGACCATGAGACCCGGCTCTGCGTGGAAATGAATGCGGATTACTGATACTTGCAGCAAGCCAACTTTATTCATGCAGAGAATTAGTATTCTGTTCCACTTGGTATTCCTTATGTATTTACAGATGACTCACTGCTATACCACTCCTATTTGTTTATGTATTTTCTCGTGTTTTATTTAATATTTTGTGCAGTCTGTTGTGGTTGCCGTGTTTTTCCGACTCTCAAAAGAGAATTAAGAGAATTGGATTGCCACAATCTATCTGCAGGTATCCTTGAGCAACAGGCCCTTACATATACCTGCTCCTTAATGACTTGTATCTGTATTCTCTGTTAGTTGCCAAGTTGCTGGGTTCTAAAAGCATAGCAAAAAGCGAAACAACGTAATTGTAAATTGTCATTCATCTTTTGCCTCAGTTGTGAGTATGGTCTTGTATTCTCCTTTAGTGTCCTCTTTAAAATACTTTTTGTTCGCTGTGAATATCACTGAAATAAGCTACCAAAATATTGGTAGCCAAACAGTTCCCTGATGTGACTTAAGCTTTGAGTCTTGACTGGACGTTGGAACACCTGTGGCCTGTGATCCTCCAGGTAAACATCATCCTCTGTCCTCTGTCGCCCGCTACCTCCTAGCCGGTCTGGTGCCCTCTCAGAGCGAAGGACGAACCACAGACCTGCTCTCTCTGAGCACATACTGGACCGGGTCCAGCTAGCTGTTACTGCTGCTGCTGCGACCGGAGGCTACTGCTATGCAGATGGTTCTATGCTATCTATCTATCAATGCTAGATGGTGCTAAGCTATGCTTTTTAGGTGGGGGTGGGGGGTACTGCAAGAATCTGGTATACGATGCACAACACAGTTCAAGGGGCACAACTCCATTAATTGCAGTATTCTTTTGTGATTGGAGTATGGCAATACTTTTTAGGTTTCATTTCATTTTAAACATGGATTGTAAAAATACGTTACGGAGCTGCATTACAGGTAGTGCCGTTTGAACATTGTGTCATTCCACATCTTTGAACCATAGAAAAAATTTGGTGCCTGCTTCTTTTTGCAAAAGTGCTTTAAGAGAAATTATGTCTTTTAATTCACAAATAATTATTTTTCCTTTAGCTATGAAAGCCACTAGTTCAGACATGATAATCAAATGCTACTGATGGACCTCCACAGTTTCATCTTCTGTTGTTCTAATGAGTGATTGGCTGACTTACGATCTGTTATAGTTGTGACGGAGATAAACACACGGACATGAGAAATATATAATATAATACTGCCACAAACCATGTGCAAACGCCTAAACGTGCCCAGTATCAATCTAATATTGGGAAAAATAAAATGATGATATTAACTTTAATTATTTTCCGTTCTTTTCTTGTTGTATTCATGTATCTGTCTCACACACCTCTGTTCCTTCATCTTTGCTTCTCAGGGTCATGTTATCTCTCTCTCTCATCACGTCCGTTCCTACTCATGTTTGTTTATTCTCTCTCTCTTCTCTTCTCCTCCTCCTCTCCTTCTCTGCCCCTCATGTCCTCCTTCCATCATCTCCCTCCTCTGTCTCCCTCTCCTCTCTCACCTCATTTAATCTTCTCCCGCCCTGACCCCTGATGACCCCTCTGATCCAGAGTTTGGAGCTTGTATGTTGCCCTCCGGAGGGAAAGCTTTGATATCAACCATTTCCTGTTGTCCCTGAAGGCCAGGAAGAGAGGAAGAAAGAGAGAGAGAGGGAGAGAGGCAGTATCGGGTAAAGAGAGGTCGGAGGTAGGCGGGGAAGAGGTGGAGATCGAAGAAAGAGCTACAAAGGGAGAGAGAGGGATGAGGGAGTAGAGAGGGGGAGAGGGTGGGAGAGAACCGGGCCGAGGGAGTTGGCCAGAAAGATGAAAAAAAACAGGACGGTAAGATAGAAGGAGGTGCACAAAGACAAAGAAAACAAAACAGTGGAAGCAGAGATGGAGAGAGAGAGATAGGGACCGAGAGAAGCCTGTGGAAGATCTCAAAGGTTGATATTAAATGTCGGCCTCTGTTAGAACGCCGAGCCGGTCTCTGGTTTCTCCTTCCCCAGCGCCTGGGGTGACGGGCTATGGAGGACGACATGACACCCAGGGTCAAAGCTCTTCCCAGAAATACGAGTGCAGATCAAAGCAGAAGAACAGGTTGCACCTTGCTGCTGCAGGGGTTGGCGAGGCTGGGGGGGGGGGACACACAAAACAGATGTGTAGTTCTTTCAAGATCAGCGCACAAACATCCATGAGCTCCATAGGCTGAGGTGGGTGGTGGTGGCGGTGGCGGCGGTGGTGGTGTGGGTAGACTACATATCCAAAGGAATAAACACGTAGCTCAGTCGTCAGTGTGGTAACGAGGGGGTCTCCGATGCTTCCGGCTCTAATGGAACGTTGACTTGGTTAATTCGTCTTCAGTAGAGGGGCTTCCTGCGAAATGCCTCTTGATGTCCTGCCAGGTGAGGACGCGGTTTCTGGGGAGCGCGCCTGTAATCTGCTCCACACACGTGTTATTTACAGGGACGTGAATGGTGCTGTGCGGTTGTAAAGTGCTGTTGGTCATGCTTCTTAAAGGAAAAGTGGTCCCAACTCAACGCAGTAGTAAACACACTTCAAGAGATGAAAGCCATCGATGAATAAATGCATACGTCTGGGGTTGGTGGGGAAAATCAAACGAGGTGAAAACTAGCATGTGACAGAATTAAGTAACGAGTAAACTACAGCAGCTCTTTTCAAGATAAGAGATACTAATCTGGTTTTAATGGAGAAGGTAGGTTAGTTAGTCTTCATACAAGGCTCTGATAGCTTCTAACAGCTGTGGGTAGGTTGTTAGTGCAATACTTAATCTTGTTCAGACAAATAAACAAACAATAAAGGGACTGGAGGCGAAGTCAGTTTGTTGTTGCCTTTCTTAAGTAATCACCTCAGCACAAACACCTACCAGCACAGGTGCCGTTTGGTGATGCTGTCCAATAACTGAACCAAACAAGTTGCCCCCTAGTGTCACATTAGCACTGCTGCTCACATGATACTTTACTGAAGCCAATCAAGAACCTAGAGTTTAGGCTATTTGCTAGTTCGATCCCCGGCTCCTCTCAGCCGAGTGTCGAGGTGTCCCTGAACAAAACGCCGAACCCTAACTGCTCCAGGCGAGCTGGGTGGACTCTGCTGTTGGATTTTGAACCGTTGTAAGTCGCTTTGAACAAAGGAGTCTGCTGTAAATGCGAAAATGTACATTTAAACTGCTCCATCGCATGTCACATTCGTTATTTATATTTATTTAGGGTCTAGACCTGCATAAGTCTAGTTAAGTGATGTTATGTGCCCTGTGTCAATCTAGTGTTGGTCTTTGCAGTCTGCTAAGTGAAGGAGCGTGGCTCAGGCAGCCTTTGATACTGTGTTTACTTTGCAGCCATAAACGGTCTGTTTTTATGTTGCCTGCCTCCTGTATAGTCGTGGAGGGAGTTATCCCCTCAGCCTGGGACTGCAGCGTACAGACACTTACATGGAGGATAATTCGTAAGACATAGGGCCCTATTTTAACGGTCTGAAACTCAAGTGAGAAGCGCCAAGCACAAGTAGCTTTGTGGGCGGTTCTATGGCGATGTCGCTAGTTTACCCTTTTTAGATTTGCGCCGGGCGCAAAAAATGACTTGCGCCCGGCGCAAATCTAAAAAGGGTTGGTCTGAAGTAGCGTAATTACCCGTAGGTGTGGTTTGGGTGTAACGTGCAATAAACCAATAAGAGTGCCAGCTCCCATCCCCTTTAAGAGCCATGAGCGCATTTGAATCTGACAAGTTGATATTTTGACAGCGCGTCTGCAGTCTCCGATGAGACCGATGCACATGAATTTCAAACTTCAAATGGCTCAGTTTATGGTCAAATAATATGGCCTGATTCACACATGGAATAAGGTTTTCTTCCACAACTTCAGAAATACTGAGTCCTCAAATAAATTTTGGCAAAGAAAACTTATATGATATAACATATGATTTAACGATGCATGCAATACATTATAAGCATTGTTCTTATCAGTATTGTAGGCATTATCGTTATCGACTTGTGTTCCTAATATGCATGTGTCCCCCCGTTAATATACATTGCCATGGACTGTATTATGCGTTACGTGTTTAGTTTGCGTGTGTTTAAACAGATGGACGCACACACGCGCCCCCATTCTTTAATTATTTTACACATACACACACGCGCGCCCGCATTCATTCATTCTTTTTAACACTCACTCGCGGTAAAACAATGCTTTCTCACGATCAAATACTCATCAATCCTAAAAGTTATGGGCATGTACACGATGTCTCTGTCAAGAAAATGTGTTTGCTGTACAGTGTTTGCAGATGCATTGATTTAAAAGTACAACTTATTACCGCTGTATCAGCTGTTCTTTCCCAAATAATTGTGTGGCTAGGTAGATGAGAGCATGTGCCCTTAAAATAGCATCTGAACAACGCGCCACTGACGTTAAACCAGGTATTTCCTGGTTTGTGGCGCAAGTGGTTTCTGAAACTGCAAAATAGCACCAGGGAACGTTTGCGCCAGAACACGCCTCCTCCTTTCGCCGAACCGCCCCTAGGGGCGCAAGATCATTCCCTAATTTACCGACGCGTGGCGCAGGAGGGAAAAGAACGCTCTGCGCCAGTTGCAAACTAGCAACGACACATGCGCCAGTGATTAAGTCAATTTCGCCGGATGCAAGATAGGGTCCATAGTGTATGTTATGACTGTCATTGTGTACTGATTGATGAGGGTACTGTAAACAGGGATATCCTTATATTGAGTTTTTTTCGTAGCCTGGGAACCAGGCTCCATATGTAAACCTCTGCATATTGCTCTGCCTTATGCATCTCGTCCCACCTCTAGTTCAGACAGATTGTCAGCAGACCTGGCCCAGGTTGGCCAATCACAACCGTTTATCTAATACCAGGTGGGTCTGATATGATGGCATTTTCATAAACAACCAAGATGGATGCCACTGATGTGTCACACATTTCGTTGGTTGTAGGTCAAGGTTGTAGGTCTATCCAACTGCATCCAGAGGCATTTTGGTGGGCGTCTGTTGATAACGCCTAGCCTAGCTCCGCCCGCCTAAGTACTTCTGCTCAATTTAAATTTCCCTTCAGTACTACGTCTGGGTCTGTGGTATGTTAGTGGGTTTTCTCCGTCTAAATTGTCTGCGTCCAATCAGCGAACAGAGGGAGTGGCTGAGATCAATGACGTTAAAGTCAGCTCTCGTTGACGGACATCTTCACGCACGGTGATCGGTTTGTTTACAGCCTGAGCGCAACGTTATTCCCGGCCAAGCATTAGCGATTGGTTATGGCAGATCCAGAGTGGCACTGGGCAGATCCAATCGTTTTAAACTTCAACAGACACCCGCCTTCAAGTGAGTTGACGTTTGTCAATTGAGTAGGTCCAGACTCTCTGTGCAAATGAAATGAAGTACGAGAGTCTGGTAGGACCAGGCTAGATAACGCCCTTTGGAAATCGAAAATTAGCTGAAGTTCCAGACTGATACGAATTAGCATAATGGTCTGGCGATGTCAGGGTATGTTTTTAGTGTTTGTGCGTCCAGTTTTCATCCAGTGCAGTCCAGGGATTCAAGTCAAAACAAAAAATATTATCAAATACACAGTCCAAATTGCATCAACTACTTCAATAATCACTCAAGCTACGGTAAAATTTTAATAAATCTCCCAACCAGCCTAATTTTAAGAGCCGATAGTGTAAAGCTTAATATAATTACTGAGTGATCACATGGCAGAAATGTGTTTGAATTAAGTGTTTTTGATTAAAAGTTTTGATTAAAATATATCGTAAGAAATATTCAATTGAACTTCATTTAATTTAATATATTCTTTTAAGCTATTTGTCAGTGAGCTTTCAGTGCCTATTTGGAAACCATGGAAGAGCTTAAAACAAGGTTGTAAAATATGGAAAACACGATTACTATCAGAGGAAGATAATTAAAGGGTCTTTATGTTGTCTACTGCCACATGCTGGATAATTACCATCCAGTCGTCATGAGTAAAGAGTTAATTCCAAGTTTATAATTGTATTTTGATAACATTCAATGTTTTTTGGTATTTTTCTGTTGGTAGAACACATTTAATCTAATGATTAAGGCTGCCCCCAAACACTGTACAAAGAGCATGTTACGTTTTTGTTATATTTATAATAATCGTAACACAAGGAAAGGCTTTGCTGTCCCATAGGGTGATGATATAAAATAATATCTTGTTGAAAACCTAAACATAGTTGATTTTACAAACATTTGAAAGGATAAACCGTGGAAAAATGCTCTAATCTTTAAGAGTAGCTTTAAAAAGTAACACAACCCACATACCATTAGTAAGATTACGCACATACTCAAGCTCAAGCAAGAAAACTGAGGCGCACACACACACACACATACACATATATACAACCCCCCACTACACGTGCACACCCACTCCGACACACGCACACACGCACACATGCACACACACACACACACACACACAGCCAGGGTATCAGGGTTCAATGTCACCGTGTGGTTAGTATTCAGAGGCGTGGGGGTGGTGTATCGAGGTGGCGGTGCTCATTGGTATGTTGATAAAATGTAATCTCCAAGGTGCCAGCGTGAATCCAGGAGCACCGTCCCTCTGACATTTGCAGAATGCCAAACAACACACAAATAACACACAAACAGAACACCCCCCTTGCAAAGTAGAGGGGTGTCGGAGTCATGTTGTGTGTGTGTGTGTGTGTGTGTGTGTTTCGGTAGCGGTATGCGCATAAGTGAACTTAATTGTGTTACAGCACTTTAAAGCTAGAGCTGATTGCCGCTGCGTACAACGGAGGATTAGGTTGACGTCGCTGGAAGAGGCCCACAGGAGGATCTTCATTTTCTGCATAATGAAGGGACAGTCATCGTGTTTGTTTGTGTGTGTCCGTGTAAAAATAAGAAAAAAAAAAGTTATTAAATATCTACAGAATAAAGCGACTCCATCACCCCAGGGAATCATGCGCTCTCTCTCGTTCAGCTCTCTCTGTGCCGACCGATGGCAGGAAAACACAATAAGAGGACATGATGGCAAGACTGACATCGAGTGAAGTGGTTCAACCGCGTCGATGTCTTTTGTCTCTCCAGTAGCATTTCAAATGAGTTCTCATTCCTACCTTCAAGGACCAGCCGCTCCTTCCTTCATTCCTTTTCTCGACAAAGTCACCGTCCTGCCACGGATCCTCCGTGGTGTGCAGAGTTACACGTGTGCCTCTTTAAGTTTCGATTGGCGGAATAAAGCGGACGTGCCTTGAATGTGTGGCCCTGGTGTAGGCGCCCGTTGCTGTGCGTCAGGCCCCACACAGGGTGGCAGCCCCTGATGTTAATGTAGACGATGATTTAGATGGGTGGGGCGCGGTGCTGAGTGAATGATGGGTTCAGACCGGGGCTAAACATGGAGTGTGATGTGCGGGACATCTGCATACATCCCTCCGGTCCCGTCTGCGAGCCACCAGTGGAGAGTCACACCAAGGTTGATGGCTCTCCCGTTATTGATGTGACAGAGGGAGGGAAAAATGGAATGGGGGGTAAGAAAAGATAAGGTTGGAAAGAGGATACAGAAAGTGTAGAGGGTACGGACATGATGTATTTATGGTTTGTATTCAGGTCGATGATGTCATGCTCTAAATCTGGTGTCCTTGAGGGATGACTTTGAGATTCTTCTACCTGGACCATATTTCCCTGTCATTTTGAGTTGAACTGACCTAATGTAATCCCAATTTTTGAAATTGGTCCAGTGTTAAGTGAGAGGGATTCAGTTGGACTGCAATGTAACCCTTTGGTGTAATGGCGCCCCTTCAATGTACGCCCTCTCAAAGTGTTGTGTTTGCCGCTGACCTGTTCAGATTGTTTTTATGAGTGACAGCATATGGAAAGGTTTCCCTACAGAGAAATTTGATTTCCTGTGTTGCGTGTAACCAGTCTAAAGTCTCGCTCTGAACGGCTGACTTGTGCCATCGGTGCAGGACAGACTGAGGCAACTAGGGCCACACCTTAGAAAGTAGGGCAATAGACGCTCACTGATCGTCGGCCCAGTGTGTCAAAACCCAATGCCAACCTCTTTTGGTTTGCTAGAATCATCTATATCTATATCTCTGGATGAACACTGTTGCCTAAACAACCGATGGGTTCTACAAACAAGAAAAGTCAACCTTGCCGATTTACATCTGATGAAAGAAGGTCTCTTTTCCTAATGGGCCTTCATAACAATCAGCCTGTCAGATGCAAAAACAAGTTATTTTAGAGGACATTGACGTGGCGACTTTTGCCCCATAAGCTAACATCGCAGCCTGTTTTGTGGCTGCAATGGCCGGAACACTCGCTCAGTACTCTAAATTATGGAAATTAGGGCTACCAAATTCAGAATTCATCATCATATCCAATCGTAATCAAATGATTCGGATGTATTGATCCTTTGCAGTTTTATTGTCATCTACTCGTGATTAATTGCTGTTGAAACTCTCTGAAATTGATTATCCCTCTCCATATGTAATCTAATAATGTCACTCTGAGATAAATTGAGAGTCCAAGAGCAACATTCTGGGGTGTGTGTTTGTGTGTGTTGATTTCACTATATTATACAGAGTCCTGTCTCTTGCCATCCCTCTCTCATCAACATTTGTGTTTGTCTGGACTTTTTTGGGTGGTACACACAAGAAATCACAATGATAGCATTATGTCAATCTGATATTTAAACAGAGTAGAGCAACAATGATTGTAAACCGTACCGGGTTGTCTCCAAATAATGTAATGGTGGCGCTAAACCACCATGCTCCTTTTCAGCGCCAAACATGTCACATTTCAAAATAGGGCTGTCGTGACTCGGGGATTGAATTGATGTCGTCCTTTTATCTCATTTGATATCCGAATTGGTTAGAGCTCATTATTTGAATAATGTTGGAAAAGCAAAAGTTCAATATCAGAGCTGTTGAAGGAAGGCGTTGGGTTTCAGAGCCACCGTTGGCAACCCTAGCCTTACACTTTGTTTTGAAGCATCAGCCACCAAGTACACCAGCGATGTTCATGAATTGTCTTTTAGTTCCTGTGGATAGCCTATGATCAGGCTGCTAAGAATACCATTGAAACAGTACAACCCTCATGAAGCATTGGTAGTCTAATCCCCCTTCTCTCAGAACTACTTAAAACATATTTTATCCTGTGTTGACCGGTTGGTAGCTACACATTTGTTCCCCTCAATTGAGTTAAATGTAATAACGTTTATGCAGATTACACCGTGTGCCTTCCTGGGTTGTTTTAATGTGTTGTTTATCACTGGTTGTTGATCTCACTTCATTGGTTCACTTTCACCCTTCACAAATCTAATAGTTCCTACTTGGCTTCAGAGTAAATTGCTTCCTAGTGATGAAATTGCATTCATAGACAAAACTAAACCTTTTATTTATAAATCTGATGGCAGAATATTTCCCATTTCTTCAGTTTAATTTTTGGATGTCAGGTGTGAGTTTATGATGTCGAGTTCATAATTTCAGGGTAATTAATTCAATGATGTTGTATTCATGATGTGTGATTTGTTCTATACTTGTTTATGCGTGTGTGTATACGTGTCTGTGATTGTGTATTTGTTTGAGTGTGTGTGTGTGAGATGGGCGACGGTATAGACTCTATTATTACTAGTCAATAGTATTGACTACTCTTGACTAGTATTGAGGAGGGCAGAGTGATGATGTCATAGTATAAGACAACGCAATGCTGATTGACAGCTCTACGGACAGACAGACAAGCAGAGAGTAACAGATGTACAGACGCAGACAGGGAAAATGTATATAGAACGGCAGAAAATGGGAATCATCAGAGCAATGACAGAGTAAATTAGTGCCTAGGGTGCCCAGATCCCTGCCTAAAGGTTCTGGGTTCAATCCCCAATGTCTGCGACCTACCCACTACTCACCATTGCCATGAGGCCTAACCCTGACTCTTAAATGGCCTGTCTCTGTGTTAACCTAAAAGTCTTCTGGTTTGCTAGAATCATCTATATCTATCCCTCCAGATGAACACTGTTGCCTAGACAACCGATGGGTACTATAAACAAATGAAGGAACAATGATGAATTCTTCACACAAATTCTACATCATAAGAATCAACCTTTCAGATTTACATCTGATGAAAGAAGGTCTCATTTCCCATTTCTGTCGACATTGTCCAACCCGGGAGACAAAACTGTCTCGGAGCTGGCAAGGTGAGAAATTCTTCAAATGTGAGTGAGGGAGAAGGAGATGGATAGAGAGAGAGCACGAGGGAGAGAGGTGGGGGTGTCTCGGTAGTTACATAAGTACAGCCAACAGGAAATATATAGCCACAGCAAATTGGCATTCGGAAAAGTCTGAAGTCTTCACGCACACATTCTCTCTCCCCCACCCCTCTTGCTCTCTTTCTCTCTCCTTCTGCTTCCCACAGACATCCTCCAAATGTGCTTCCTCGATAAACACCCATTTGTTTTCACACACACACATACATGCACGAGACACACGTGCACAGTTGTACACACACACACACGCACGCACGCACTCACTCAAACAAAAAACACACAGAAAACACACACAAAAAACACACACTCCTTGCAGATGATGGGTTTGAGGGAGAGCAGCGGGAACTCATCAAAACGGAGGATTGGAGCATTTTAAAAAACAAGACAAGCGCTCATTATGTGGCGTACAGAAGTGCTGAGGCAGAGAGATGGGCGAGTTAGGTAGATGGGTGCAGGATAGAGGGAGATGCTGAACGAGACAAGGTCAGGAATGACAAGATGAGTGATTGGAGGAGAGCTCTTCAAAGCCGAGCCTGTGGAAATCACTGCTGCTGTACAGCCTGCAGACAGGCAGACTGAAAACAGACAGACGTAGAGACAGACCTACAGATAGAAATAGAGACGGAGACAGAGAGACAGACAGACATATAGACAGAGAGAACGCGACAGAGAGACAGACAGACAGATAGAGGAGAGGTTGAGATATAAAGATCCAGGCAGGGAAACATGCAGACAGACAGGAGGGCAGACAAACAGATTGTCAAGCAGATAGGCAGGCAGACGGACATACAGCATTGTAAACATTGGACGCAACTTTAGACAGCCGACTTAAGCAGGCGATCTACCCTCTGAAAAAGAGGGTCTTTTAATCCAGCACAGAGGATATCTGCAGAAAACACAAGACAGAGACGGCCATCCTTTCAAAGTAGAATCTCTAACAAGACCACAAGGCACCCACTGCAGGGCTATCATGCCAGGATTTTATTCTAATTTTTGCCCCCGATCGGTTAAAATAAGACGTTACTCATGTTCGCCCAAAATATCAAATTGAGTAATTTGCTCCCGACCCACGAGCTCGTGGTCTTCAGATGTGAGTGGTTTTATTGACCATATTGTTCGTCGAGTGGCGTGGGTGTTCCCCTGAAAGCCAGCGCAGTGCTGTGTTCTGCTGTTGGACAACAAGGCTCGGCCTGACTTATCTACCAACACGGAGAGAGGAGGAGAGCGGCCGTGGGTAGATGGCCAGCTGAAGATAACGCTGTGGGAATCATCTCCTCCTCATGCCGGCTGCTGATGAGTCACCAGCTTACCTGAAACCCTCTGGTCGGCCAACAGGAGTAGACACCAGAAATAGAGGAGATAAAGAAAATCGGCTTTTGTGCCCAAACATTTTTTGTTTCGTTTTCGTTGGCTTTGAAAACATCCATTGCATCAAAGCTTTCGACGCAGAATTAAATATATTGCACTCCTTTTGTAATGGTTTCAGTCTGAGCGGTGTTGGGTGGAAAAATGTGTTTTGTCTGCAGTTTGAACCGTAGGAAAAGCTTGGCTGAACACCCCCAATGAGTTATAAGTACTTTTCGTTGCACATTGTATTAACAACATCGCCAGCCCAGGGTCAGCCATTTAATGTGACCCAAAAACCCTTCCCGTCGCACATCAATAGCACTTTAAAAGCACTCACACAGAATGCATACACTCCACACATTGCTCAACATTTACGCTTTACATTGCAGTCGAATGCTTTTGTGTTTGGTCCAGGTTTAATAGTGTGTTCATTGGTAGGGCAATTCATGACCAATCTGCACACCGGCATATACTGTGTATATATATATATATATATATATATATATCATATACTATACTATATATAAGTATACAATAGACACAAAGTTGTCCACAATCGACTTTAAATGTAACATTTTAAGCATTTAATACCTAGTTAACCTATAGATTGTATAAGAAGTCAACTTTCCGATCTAGAATCACGTATGTAAGTGGCCAAAATCTGATTTGAAAACACCACACTTCATGTGGTGTGTGTGGTTGTTCACACTGCTCAAGAAAATAGAATCTGGTTGGAAATTTGGCTTTTTTCCCTTTCCTATAATGTGAAAAAAACAACTGATCAATGATCAGCACATTTTTTTAAACATGACTAAAACAACAAATATGGGTGACAGTTTCCCTTTACATTATTGTCATTATTAGACAATAGACTGTGGTGTAGAAGGGAGGAATAGTCTGCCACCTCACTCCATTTTCCCCTTTCAAGGACATAGAAGGACTTTCCTTAGACCGGTTTGTTGGATTTACAGTCAGTTTAATGATCCATCAGGTCAAAAAAAAGATGTCGGAAATGGGATCTTTGTAGCTCAGGTTACCTCTGCTCCCACATCAAGTCCACACCCTGGCACCCAAACGCACAGCAGTAAAGTTTTATACCGTTCGATTACTGAGAAAGAGGGGCTTTCAGTCAACTCAATTTACAATTCATTAAGTCTGTCACCACTGCCTTGCTTGCAATAAATCAACTGCACAGAACTTAATGTTGCTGACGAACTTCGCAACGTTTCCTTTCGGGAGCAGGTATCTCGTACGGTGGCTTGTAAACGCTATGACCCGCAGATAACTGAGGTGGTGTGTAGGTGACATGGTGGAAGTTCGGTTTAATACTGGGGGACTGTAAGGTTAACGGTTAACCTCGGGAGGATGTGTTGGTGTGGAACAATCACACAACCCAGTGGCTTGGAGTTCCTGTGAACGCGCGTCAGGTAATTGCACTGCAACTCTGATCTATGTGCAGTGTCAACAGGAATGGTTCGTCATCGGACAGAATGTCGACAACTCTGTGTAACCATGTTCTGGTGTTAATATATAACTATGAAGGTAAAGGATAGCTTAGGCCAGACATGGCTGGTCTATGGTAATGGTTGTCTAACTTTTTCGACTAGTGTACCCCCTCTATGATATTCTTTGAACTGAGCATCCCCTTAACCGACACAAAAACAAACATAAACATAAATAATGTATTTGCATGCCATGTATGCTCTATTTGGTCTATTTCTATTTTAGGGATTGTTGTTCCCTTTTTCCCCGCAGAGAAGACGGCTGTCCCAATTCCGGAATAGAGTTCCTCCTGAGTTCACAAATCAGTTTAAAGAATGCAAAGAATATCCCAAAAAAAGTAGTGGAGCACTTAGCCTTAATCTCAACGGCCACGCCCACTCGTGTCCACGTTCTCTAGGCACTTTTTTTGCGTGAAAAAAAGTCAGCCATAGTTTCCACCAATGCACACATATCGAAAGGCAATTAAATCCGTATCATAGGTTTAGCTGACGTCTTGGTCCGTTGACAACATTTGAGCACCCCTGACGCACTGTTTATTTTTATTTGCGCCCTAATTGCGCCCCATTGAAGGATGGTATTGAATCTATGACTGCTTACGGCTCGAATAGTCTTTTTCTTTTATATACTCTTCACGTTTCTTGTAAAAAACAGAAGGAAAATATTGACAGAAAAACAGAACGCATCCAGTTGAGTTTTGTGGTACAAAATGAATAAGTTAAATGACTAAATTACCAAAAGTACTAGTAGTTTTTTACTTAATCAAAAACTTTTAGTTTTCAATAGCTACAATAACTATTCCGTTAATACATCTTAATTAATCTGTTAATTATTCACAGCGATTGGACATTTTTGGACATTTGCGTTGCAGTCCTACCCTCCCTTTCTTATCTCCCCCTCTCTCTACAGCCAAAACAAACACACACCTCACAACGGCTCCATCCATCTCTGTGTTCCACATTGGACTTGATTGATTGGGGGTCCCATTGAAGGCAGCGTCATGAAACTTAGTTAGTACTTAGCTACAATGACACTTAATGAGATCCTGTTGCCTTGAGGGGCTTTATTTTAATAGATATTGCAGCCTTTACACAGGCGCCCTGATCCCCATAAAATGTCTCGTCATGTCCTGGCAGTACACAGGTCCCTGTGATAAGGCGGTCTCAATCAAACCCAGACCAATTGGCCATTAACCCCTGTCATGCCTCTGATGTGTTTATCCATTTCAGCGACTAGCGTTGCCTGGGGAACTCATCCATCACTCGTTTTCCTCGCTGCCTCCCAATTGAAATGTCGCCCGCAATGGTCAGAGGCACAGCAAGTGACAAATTATTCAACATCTAATCAATGTGATAAGTGATCAATGGGAATAGTCTGATGTTACAAATGAGAAGGGAAGGGATGGTGGCTGGTGGAGGGAGAGACAGAAAGAGAGGGGGACTGTTTTTCTATTAAATCATTTATTTTTGTATGATCTCTTTTTTTAATATCTACTGTCATGCGGTCTCTGCTGTATAACCCACATTTCCGATCTGAGATATTACATTTCTAATCTTTATTATTTAGCCGATGCTTTTATCTCAAAAGCAACCTGTACAGATTTGTATTTCCGATGGATGTCATTAAGGAGCATGTAGGGGCTACATTGATCTCTGCAGGGTGAACAGAAATGTCTCGAATTGTCATCGGACAGAATGTCGACCATGTCTCTGTAACCCTTTTCTGGGGTTGATATATACCTATGAGGAAAAGGATAGCCTGTAACATGGCCCGTGGACCATCCCAATCCGTCCCACAACGCAGTGTTTCCAATAAATAGACTTTACTTGGGCGTGCCGCCAGGTGTTTTAACAGCATCATAAGTATATTTTGCGGCCCAATTTCTCATTTTTAATTAAGCTTTTATATCTCGTCTGAGCGAATGAAGCCATCTGTTAAGGAGTAGGTAGGGGTTTAGCTTCCTGCTCAGGGATGCCTACAGGTAAACTGCAGACATTAGGGCCGGACACAGAGCCTTATGACTGGGAGTCAAACACACTATCCTACCCCTTGGTAGCACGACTCTGTACTCATTAAATCGTTGGCCTGCTGGGTAATTTAGTACAAAAGAGGGCGAAGGTTAGACTCATCGCATCGAACCCTGAGATCCTAGATGTCTGCCAGATACGGGGGAGTTTGTGAGAGAACCCCATGTGGACAGATTGATTGATCAATACAAAGTGATTCATCAATAGGAAAGCTAAGTGGCGGTATTACATGACAGTGATGAAACGGCACCTTCACACAGCATCAATCATGTGTTGACTTGTGATGCCTGTTCCCCCACTACCTTGGTGGAGCAGGACTTAAGCCCTAACATTGGTTAAGAGGTGGTGGCTTGACTTGTATCACTTTAGACACTGTCAATACTGTATGATTTCAATAATCTAGCTTGAATCCTCAATAACTTTAGCCTAATCTATCATTTCCATCCATTCTGCGTTTCCATTCCTCTCATACTGGGTATATAAACACATATTTTATTAGTTTTGAAAATTTTGAATAATGTGAGTTACTGAGGTTTTTCTGAGATTGATGTCTTCAGCTCTTATTACTTTCGTAGCATTGCTGGTTCCCTGGAGAGCTAGGGGAGGACATGTTGTCCTCAAACGTTTGTTGGGACGAGCCCACGTTTCGTTTTCTCCTCTTGTCTTATGAATGCATAAACGGACGACAAATGCTCAGGGGTTTCATTCTCAGTACCAGTTTTGTTTTATTATGACAATGCACACTTAATAAGCAAAGGAAAGGAAAAAACGGTTGGCATTGGGCGGTGGAACCCAGACCACACGAGGGACCCCCGGCCCTGCCCGGGCAGACCGCTGCTCGGACGATCGTTATTGCAAAGGGTCAGTTCGAAACTCACCGGCAAACAATAATGAAATGAACGAATAAAGAAATGAAATAAAATGAGATGTGTGGTTACATAAAACATGGGTCGTTCCAACCTTTTTTTCTTAAAGAGCCGGAGTTACGTTTTTATATGCAAACACGCACGCACACACGCAAACACGTACATTTTTTTTTTTTTAAAAATAAAACATTTCAAATACGTGAATCATGAGGACAACTCAAAAATATGTGTAAATAAGTGAATCAATCCTCTCTATACTAAGATTTTTACAAATTGCAGAACACTAATCAACTGTGTTTTTTTTTTTATTTCTTTCATAATTAAACAAATTTGAAGGTTGTATCAAAAACTTTGTAAAAAAATTAGAGATTTTTCAGTGTGTTTTCCCCCTGCTCTGGTGATAATATCTTGTGCAGACATTATTCCTTTCTTTCCCTCCTGGTCTCTGTGTCTCAGCCTCTCCCGACAGCGGTGGGTGACCTCTCAGATGTGAATATGTGAACCATCCCCTTCGGGGTAGCCTTCCCCACCAGCTCGTTACATACAAAAATAATTATCGCTGTCCTAAAATAGACGCATAGCTCTCCCCCACCCGTGCACGTGAAGAGCTACTCTGGAAATGCAAAAAAAACTATAAAGCAAAAGACACTAAAAACCGAAAGGCAAAATGGTGGCCGCACATCGCTGCTACGGTGTGATCGACGATCGATGCTCGCTAGCAGGCGGCCTTTGTTATTATTGTTATCGAGAGACCTTTAATCAAACCAGGTGAGATACGCATACGTCAACCGATCAAAAGGCTCGGTTGACTTGTCAGTAGGTTGTGATTTGACATTTAAATCGGTTAAATAAAGATTTCAACAAAAGCATTGTTTTCATAGAACATCCTGGTGTGAACGAGACCTCAGACAAATGTAGATCATGCATACATAGATCTAACCCCCAGCCCTATCTTGTCCAGGAGATGGAAGGCAAATAAAAACATAAACGAACAATAAGCGGATAGGTGTCATCGACCCGACATGACAGCCATGCGTGTTTCAGAACGATTTGGCTTATCGGAAAACAAGAAGTCCTGCAGGTTAATTCTCTGAGGCCTACAATATTATTTCCTCTTTCCTCTCTTACAACCCCCCTAAAATATACCACTATCTATCTATCTTCCAGATATACAGTGTTTTTCTTTAAAACTAACAAAGCAAACTAAAATCAAAAATCATTTATTTATGAATTTCTACTAATTATTTTCAGGCTACCACTGTTATTCTTGATGTTACTAGACAGTGTGATAAAGGTTACCAATGGACAGCTCGAGTTAAAAGGCAAACCATACTGAGATTGAATAAACACGCGTGAGCACATGCACACGTGCGCACACACACACACACACACACATTAAAGCACGCACACGCAGCCCTCTCTTTGCCTCGTTGTCTGCAGGTGAGTTGAGATTCCCACGATAAGGGCTCTCTCTGATATCCTGGCGCTCATTATTAAAAAACACTTGTGCCTGCAGTGGGCTGCTGGCTGGCCATTGTCTCTTCATGTTTCTCCAAATAAGACAAAGGGAGAAGTGTTAGGTGGAAGTCTGTCCTTGGGGTGTGATGGGGGAGGATGGGTAAAACAGAAAGGAAAGGAGGAAAAAAATATAATAAAGCCAGTATTAAAAAAAAGACAACTCATGGGGGAAAGAAATGACATTTCTGTGGCCAGAGAGAGCTTGTCCCTTCGCCCAACTGTAGCCACTGTCCAGCCACAAAGCCTGGGAGCAAAGTGTGTCACAGAGTAGTTTGTCCTCTGCAGGCTGCCGTAGTGGCCGGGGCCAGTACTTCAACAGTAGTCTTTCACCAGCTCTCATTTGTCCCCAGATCAGCCCATCGGTCGTTTGTAAAATCCCTCCCGACGTACTTCTCGTATTCCCCTTTCCAAAGATTAGTCCATGTTTACCATGTGGTTGTTTTAGCACCTCTTATCAACCCTCCCGTCCTACATATCTAAAAAGAGCCATCCGCGAGGAGGCCGTCCCAGCCCCTCAGGCGTCCTGTCCCTCGTCCCCCCAGAGGGTAGAGGGCCGGGCGGGTCTTAGGGGGGCACGTAGGGGGGTGGGGATCTGTAGGGCGTCATGTTCTTTGGCCGGGACCCCTTGCCCTCCATGGGGGTGGTGAAGGGGGGTGGGGGCTGGTACGGCGGCGCGTTGGGGTCCTCATCTCGCAGGGCGGTGTACTCCCCCAGCATCTCGTGGTTGAGGGGGGTGGTCTCGGGGGAGGCCATGTTGGGGTACTCCGGGGGAGGGAGGGGGGGCTTCTCCTCCTGCAGGATCAGCGGCATGCTGGACGAGGGCGGGGGCTTGGAATCATCCAGCTCGTCGGCGAAGATGATGGGCACGCCCTTCTTGATGAAGGTGGCCTGGTCCTCGATGGTCAGCTTGCCCTTCCGTTTCTTGCGGTAGCAGATCATGGCGATGATGCCGGCGATGAGCAGGATGGCCGCCACCACCACGGCGGGGATGACCGTGTGGAGGTAGACGTCGTCCGTGCTCTGGCGGCCGGTGCCCAGGGCCGGAGTCACGGCAGCGGGCTCGGGAATGTCGATCTCTCCCGGTGGGATGAAGGAGTAGGTTTTGCAGCTGGACCTCCCTCTCACCTTGACGTCCAGCGGTCTGAACTCGGGGCTCATGGCGTTCTTGAAGCCCTGGACGGGGCTCCCGTTGGCGTCGGCCAGCTTCTGGCTCATCATGGTGATCTGCTCGCGGGGGCAGGGGTGCTGCGGCAGGCTGCTGTTGGTCCACTCCACCACGATGGAGCCCTTGGTGATGTTCCTCAGGCTCACCGTGCTGCTGTTGCGGTCTCCCAGCGCGTACGCCAGCCTCTTGACCAGCAGGATCTTCTTGTGGATGTCGTTGGTCACGGAGCGCGGCTCGCCGTCAAGGCGGACCGTGAACATCACGGGGCTCTTGTCGTTGGCGGGCCAGCGGTTCACCCGGACCTCGAAGGCGTCGATGGCGTTCAGGCTGCCTTTGTCCGCCGCCTGCATGAAGTACTCGTGTTTACCGACGTGCTGGGGCTCCGGCAGGCCGTAGAGCAGCTGGCTGGTGGTGTTGAACTGGATCCAGGAGTCCTCGCCCACTACCTCGTTGTGGTTCTGCCTCAGCGTCAGACGCAGCTTGTCCGTGGTGCCGTCCTCCTTGTCGAAGAACGTGTCCGAGGGGATCTTCACCTCGAAGTAGGTCCCCACCAGGGCGTTGACCTGGTCGATGGGGTTACGCAGGACGGGCTTCTCGTTGTTGGGGTCGGGCGCGATGCCGGACGACGGGGTGGTGCGCCTGGTTGGCTTCATCGTGGTCACCTTGGGCTCCCTCGGCGCAGGGGTGGTCTTGGGCTTCTTGGGTTTCTTGGTGGGCTTCCTCGGAGGGGCCTGGGTGGCCGTGGCCTCCACGAACGTAGGCCTGGTCATGGTGGGCTGGATGAGAACAGAGCTGGTGGTCTCCATCACTCTGGTCGGCAGCGCCGGGACCACCGTCGGGGTGTGGACCACGGAGTCCCGGATCCGGATGGTGGGTTTGCCAGGCAGGGGGACGGGGCCTCTCACGGGGGGGGCGGAGCTGTCGGTGGGCCCGGCGATGGCGGGAGAAGACAGCGTTGGGACGATCCTCACCGGGGGCTCCACGACACTGGTCGGGGGGACCACGGTCAGCAGGGGTGTCGGGGTGTTGTTCAGAGCACGCCTGACCCGCTTGGGGATGTGGGGCTTCTTGTTTGCGATGTGCCAGCCCACGACGGGGTAGCCCAGCTTGGCCGACATGGTGCCTTCTTTAGCTGGCTTCTGGACGCTGTGGATGTTTGGGACACTGCCCTGGTCCAGGGAGCAGCCCAGTTTCCAGGACACAAGAGCTCCGTTCTCCACCACCTTGACGGGAGGAAAATGAATTAATGAGTTGACGGAGCAGATTTAATGGTCTAAAAAACTGGTAATTAACTAAATTGTTTGAGTGGATTGTTCAAGCGAAAATTCAAAGCCAATTATCTTATATATTTACTAAACTCCCTCAATAGTGTTAAAAAAGTAAGCAAACACTAAGTGCAAACCGAAAGGACTACACAAAGCAGGATACACTTAGCAGCACACATCATTTGGCCCTAATTCGAGCTCATTTTATACAATTAGCAATAGTTTGGTTCCCTGCCAATGCCATTGTCCCTGCAGGTTGATTTGTTTCAGTGTTGGGTTATTCAATACAAACGAGGTGTCACGGTAGCCTCCAAGTCATCCATCACCGGCTCACCTTCTTGGCGTTCCCCGGCCCTGCCATGAAGGCGGACATGTCGAACAGTCTGTTGTTCACCACGGGGAGGATCCTCATGTTCTGGAGCTCCACGCCCGAGAAGCTCCTCATGTCGGCCAGCAGGGCCACCCGCTGCTCGGAGCTCATCTTGGTCAGGTCGGCGTCCAGGATGACCGTCAGCACCGTCACGGGCTCCTCATTGCCGCAGACGAACGGCAGGCCGCTGTCGTCCACGCCGCTGGCCTGGTTCAGCGCCAGCTGGCTCGGGTCCACGTCCAGGAAGTCTTCCGGGTGCACCTCCACGGAGAAGAACTCTGTGGGGGAGGGCGAGGAGGTTTTGGTGTGGTTGGAGACGGAGACGGAGATGTAGTAGACGCCCCTGTCCTCCTCCAGAGGGAGACCCTGTAGCGTCCGGCTGGCCTCTTTCCACTTCAGCCATCTTGGTAGAGACTCCTTGCCGGTCTCAACGATCTGAGAGAGAGAGAGAATGAAAACATGCACTGTTATTAGTTTTCGTTTAACATTTGGATATGGGGTACAGACATTTAAAGAAAGTATCTACTAGAAAAGATAGATAAACTTTTATCTATGCAAAAGAAAAGCATATTTGAAATTTAATAGACACTGTTTTTTTTCTAAAGCTGTCTATCAAGAGAGTTTTCATTGACCGAAAAAATAAATGAATGTATATATATCTCTCTGGAGCAAACAAAACTCATTCAGAAGTAGTTTTATTGTCAGCAGCTTTCAACTGCAAGGTCCTTGTTATGTAATTCTCCAAATTCTGCAGTACTGAGCTTTTTCCAAGTAGAAGCATCCTTCCAGCACATTCATCGGTCTTTGTCATGAGATAAGAAAATACTTCTCCAATAATTGTATTAATCTCATGCCTTCTTGAATGGAATTCCACACACATACACACACAGACAAACGCACACACACGCACAAAATTCAATTAATCGTTCTATTTGGTCACCGGGTGTCAAACGTATCACAAATGGGAATCAAACCCATAACCTTTTGCACAACGTGTACTCCCCACAAAACCCTGTTTCAACAACCACCACAACAAACCCGCCAATATCAATCCATAAGACGAGTTAAACGCTCACAGGAGGCCTCTGAGCCTCTGCTTGGATCCAGCTAAAGCTCCTGAAAGCTAAAGAGGCTAGCTTGGCTCCGGTCATAGCTGACGTCTCGCCAGAAACAGCACGGCCGACCGCGCAGCCAAAACCAGCGGTCTGCAACACCCAGGCGGGCTACACTCTAAGTACGTGGCTAATAAATCCTGTGTGTTAAATGTTAAACTGAAGTCCCTGGGCCCATCATCAAGGATGGTAATGGAGGAACAGGGGGACGTATGGGCATTAAGCGAGCACACACCTGCACAGGCATGCAGGCACGTACCTACACATGCATGTGTGCACGCTTTCCTATGTAAACGTAAAGAAAAGCAAGAGAGGCCCCAGTGTGACATGTTCCCTGTGGCCAGACATGTAGCACAGACACAGACACAAACACAGATATGCACACTAACACTCACACACAGACACACACACGCACACACAGCTATTCACATACTATTGACCATGAAGATATTTAATAATTAAAATAATAATCTGCAACTATTCAGTTACCTATCAAGTATACTGGAAAACAACAGATTATTTTCTGATCCTCCTTCTCTTCCAATCAGAACCAGTTCCCTTTAGTTATTTTTTAAGAATTGGCTTATTTAGCCTGAAACCAACGTATGAATGAACACATTAATCTGTTAATCCATTTATCCGCTAAGGTTTTTAGATAATCACGTAACGAACCGTGAGCTAATTAAGTTACACTGGCATGGTTAAGCATTGATGAAGGTAAAATAGATGTACGACTCTGGCAGGCTGTCTGATGAATCATGGCAATTTGTTAAGGTCAAAGATGGAGACGTTGAATATCTGTCTACGTTATATTATCGATCATATGACATTTCAGAATCTGTCTTATCGAGTGAGAACGTTTCTTGGCTCTTCTCCGAGGACCAATCGGTTTTAAACAACAATCTGCCATCCGGCCTTGTGGC
The DNA here is from genome assembly GCF_949987615.1 of Pollachius pollachius. Classification (NCBI taxonomy): domain Eukaryota; kingdom Metazoa; phylum Chordata; class Actinopteri; order Gadiformes; family Gadidae; genus Pollachius; species Pollachius pollachius. Next base: position 22,041,069 of record NC_136945.1, on the reverse strand, counting down.
CTGGTGTCAGATCTCCATCGTTGCCATAACCCCGTGTTATGGCAACTAAAACCAACACAGCAGCAATAGGGTTAAAGTTAGTACAACCAATTGCAATGCTAAACACTACAGTTCTTAGTTTTAAGACTCACCTACAGACAGACATGAGACAACCTTCTTAAAGACAAATTTAAATGTAACTGAATTTGTCAGCTTCCTGACTTTGCTAAATAGGCAGCCGTAGCTCCGCCCAGCAATCAAGCCTTGTGACTGAAACTAGCCTCAACGACCTCTTACTAAAAACAACACCAGCAGCAAAAACCAACACAGCAGCCATAGGGTTAAAGTTAGCACAACCAATTGCAATGCTAAACACTAGAGTTCTTAGTTTCAAGACTCACCTACAGCCAGATATGAGACAACCTTCTTAAAGACAAATATAAATGTAACAATGGAAAAACAAGTCTTTAAAGAACATTTGCACCCCTGTTCAGGTAGCAATTTCTGATCTCTATTTCTAGGTGCTATTACCCTCCTGGAAATGGACGCACTCAGACGAACGCACACAGGTCAACACGGCGTGGGTTGGTAACGCAGGGGTCTGAAGTACGTCTTGATTGCGATTAAACAGTCCAAACTAGACGTGTCGGTTTGTTGGGTTGTTCTTTTAAGACCGCCTCCCGTTCAGCTGCCTACAGCTCAGCACGGGAGCAAACAGAGAGAATGCGTTTGCTGCAGCGTCAACGGTTTTTCATCAACCCCCTCACCCCTTGTGCAAGTCACGGATGAGGAAATAACGCAGACATAGGGTGAATGGAAATTAAACGGCCACATGTTTTGACAGTCTGGTCTTTTATGCAACACTAGGTGTCTCAGGTGTGTGTGTGGTGGGGGGGTGGGCTACATTGATGGTGTACCTGGTTGATATTGAACCTGAACCCAACCCCCAACCCTCCAGGGATAATGTTTGCAGAAGTCACATGACTAAAATGTATGCGATAAGTTAATGAAAGCCACCCTGGTGTGATGTCAGATCTGTTCGGTGTTCAGTATTCCCTTGCATTATAATTTTACTGGGAACTGTATTGGTGTTTGGGGATAGCTTGCCATGCTACTGCACTTCCATAGGGCCGATGAGTACTTCTGAAACCTTGCTCTGCACTTATGATATGGGGCCAGGATAGTCTAGTGGGCTGGGTGTTTCAATCCTTCAGCAACATGCCTAAGCCTGACCTGCTTTCCAACGATAAGTATCCAAATTCCCTTTTTTTATGAGTCTCTTAATAGACTGATAATAATAATAAAAACCAAAATATGGCAAGCTCAAGCACTTTCCTCCATTCCGCCGACCCCCATCCATCTCCATTTCCTGATTGCCTATCATGGAAGTCCCAAATCCCCCAATTAATATTAAAAAGGTGCGCTCCCGTGTGTTTCCCCTCTCGGGTTCCCTGACACAAGCAGTCTGAGCCTAGAGGTTATTAGCGGTTCCACTGATCCCTGCATGCACAGCGCACAGCCCCTCTGAGAGGCACCCAGGGACCGCCTGCATCTGGGTGAGGATGCAAGCCTATACAGGAGAGGAGGGCTTTAAGCGGAGGGTGGAGGAGGAAGGATGGAGAGATGCTATTTTCTACACATCCCCCTCAACCTTGCGATCATATACTGGAAGCAGGGAGAGGGTGGGGAGAGGAAAGAGAGAGAGAGAGAGTGGCGGGGGAGGTGTTATTCTCCCTGCCCCTCTCTAGATTGGGGAAGAAGGGAGGAGGATTCAGTGAAGAGAAAGAAAGGGAGAGAGGGAAGGGGATGGAGGTAGGGTGAAGAAGCTGTCAAAAGATGGGAGAAAGAGGGAGAGAGAGAGATTCTGGAAGAGGGGATAATGCAGTCAGGAGAGGGAGAGGGAGTGGTGTGTTGTGGAGGAGGGTCGGGGGAGTTCTTTTCTAGGAAATGGCTACAGTGTTGACAAGGGCAGAGCTTAGTCAACACATTAGCATAGAGATGTAGCCGCCACCGCCGCTAATGTCTTTAAACCCAAAAGAGATGCAGAGGATTTCACTGAGGCTAGCCATCACTTGCGGAGGGAGGGAGGTCGGTAGGGTGTTGAAGAAAAGCCCTGCTTAATGGCATCTTGGAAGTCAGTGTTGGACCTCACGAAGCCCGCACTTCTGTTTGGTTACGTTACGAGATTCAGAAACGTATTAAGCAAAGTATAATTTACAAGGAAATAACATTGGCGCAGTTGTCAGCAATAATACAAATCTACAAATAAAAATGAAATGGAGAAAAAAGGTGATTAAATGTGCAGACACACACGCAATACGACTCCGTCCAGCGCTACACTGAATTACTGGCCCACTAATTGGTTAAGAACCCAGGCACGCAGAAAAAAAGTTTTCTCCTCATCCGAGTTACTGAGGTGTACTACCTGACAGGCCAGCACACCTGGCATGCTAATGAGGGGGAAATATAGTTCCACTAGTTTCACTTTGTAAGGACAAACAATTAAAGCGCGGCTTCACATTAAGAGTCCCGTCGACTCTCCGTTGTAGCTCCAGGGCAGATTCCTTTCCTCGCGACAGGGGACCGGCACACATCCGACTGCATCTGCCGCGCCTGTTAGCATTCACTAAGTAGGTTAGCCGATAAAAAAAAATAAAACACTTTTATTTATCAGTCGAACCCATGGGGACCACCAAGGTTGTTGGGATACAGGGAAGAAAATAAAACACAAAACAAACGAGGGAGGGGGGAGAAAAAAACAAGATCGACCGAGAATTGTTCTACACTTCATATATATGTTAATGTAATGTATATATATATGGAATATATGAAAGGTGATTGCTTTAGGTGCCAGGATATTCTAGCAGGTAGATTGTTTTACACCCAACCAGTTGTCAGTTTTGGGTTTGAACCCTTACCCTAAGCCTAACTAGCGCTAACCCTCAACCTAACCCTGACCCTTACCCTAACTCTTACCCTAACCCTGACCCTAACCCTGACCCTAACCCTAACCCTGACCCTAACCCTTACTCTAACCCTAACCCTGACCCTAACCCTTACTCTAACCCTAACCCTGGACCTAACCCTTACTCTAACCCTAACCCTGAACCTAACCCATACACTAACCCTGACCCTAACCCTTACTCTAACCCTAACCCTGAACCTAACCCATACACTAACCCTGAACCTAACCCTAACTCTAACCCTGAACCAAACCCTAACTCTAACCCTGAACCTAACCCTAACTCTAACCCTGAACCTAACCCTTACTCTAACCCTAATCCTGAACCTAACCCTAACTCTAGCCCTGACCCTTACTCTAACCCTGACCCTAACCCTTACAGTCCCACTGTCTCATCGAGTCAGGCGCCGATGTCGGTTGCTTTGAGGCACACTGGGAGACAAGCGACCAGTAAATGGCTCCTAAATGTCTCCTAATCAGCACAGCGAGGGCAATGCCTCCGGGTAGGGTACAGGATGGGGGTAACTCGCAGATGGGTTGATTGTCTTTTGAGGAAGATAAAAACCGGGGGACAGTGGTGACATCACATGCCAACATCTGCAGTGCCGCCGTGTCCCCCCCACCCACGCCCCGGGGGGGGGTTCATCTGTCTGCCCACGCTCACGCCGGCTGCCTTTAAAAAGTCCTTAATTAAAACGAGGAGCGATAATCTCATCAAAGAGCCGCCCGGACGCTTGATCACGTCTTTAGTGCTGACACGTCCCCGCGCACGCTTCACACGGAGCGCACGATAAACACACACACAAGGCACGCACCCATGCAAACATACACACATAACCGAAACGCACACATAACCGAAAAGCACACATAACCAAAACACACACACATGAAACCGAAACATACTCACGCACACTTAACAAAACCACACTCACACACACACCAAAACGCACATAACCGAAACACACACACACACACACGAAACCGAATCGTACTCACACACACACCGAAACACACACATAACCGCAACACATACACATGACCGAAACACACACACATAACCGAAACACACTCACACACGCATACACAACCGAACACGCACGCACATAACCGAAAAAAACACACATACACATAACCGAAACACACACACATAACCGAAACACACACATCCGTTACCGAAACACATACACACCCACATAACTGAAACACACAAACTATTTTCATACACACACACACACACACTAAACACCTGCATAAAAACGGATACACTCAAATAACCGACAGACACGGGCGTCTATGCCCACCACACACACACGCGCACACACTTACACACACGTCACATACACACTCCATCACACGTGCAGACATGCACGCACGCACACACACAAGCGTGACTATCTGCGTAACGCGCTTTGTGGCGTGACGGCGTTATAAATAGGACGACAAAACGAAACAAGATCCTCACAGACCCTTGTGATTGAGAGGCGTGAAAGTGCGTGGGGCGGTATCGCATATAAACATCACCCTTGTCATAACCTAACCCTCATTTCACGTCCGGCCGACAGCCCCGATGGCTGGGGGCAAGAGGCCTCCTGAATTATGATGATATTAGTGTTGCGACCAATGGGAGGGCAGGGATTGGAGCGCAGCCCTGATTGTTTAGTGTTATGGATGGGTACCGGGAACGACGCCTTTTAGGAACTGCAAGCACGCTCTGTTCCTCTCTTACCCTCTCTCTCTCTCTCTCTCTCTCGCTCTCTCTCTCTCTCTCGGTGGAGAAGAATATTGCCCTCTCCATGTAAAAAGGACATTTCCTCTCTCGCTGTCTCTCTCTCCAGATGAAGAGGAAGTATCCTCACTAGCTACTCTTTCATCCTTTCTTAATTTCCTCTGCCTTTCATCTGTTTGCTTTGCTCTATCGTTGTTATTCTCTCTTCCTTTGTTCTTTCTCACCCCGCAGACAGGTACACTTTTGCTCTCACACACACACACCATCTCTCTTGTCAAGCATCAACAGTCTCGTCTTCATCAAACTAAAGAACAATTCCCCCTTTAGTTTATCCTCAGTGACAATAAAAATCTCATCTCGGGGGAGAGGAGAGGACGGGTGAGAAGGGGGAGGGATGGAGAGAGCAGCAGGCAGCGGAGCAGAAAAAGAGAGGAACGGGGGCGAGCGAGAGGGAGATGAAAGCAATGGAGAGGAATTCTGGACCGCGCTGAGATTAGGAGGTTCAATGGGAGAGGAGGGATGGAAAGAGATCACGAAGCAAGGGTGAGGGGGACACAGATGGAGTCAGATAGAGGGACATGTGGCCGTCCCTACAGACATTAAGATGTATGGACGGTAAAGACGTTGAGTCCCAATGTTGACAAAACGCTGTGGTACTGGAGAGGGGCGGGAGGCGGCCATTGTTGCTGAAAACACTCGGTGACAGTTTTATAGATGGGGGGGGCTGAGAATGCTGGGAAGCGATGGAGAGGGAGGCGGGAGCGAAAAGTAGGGTCGAGAAACAGGAGAGAAGTGACAAATTAAATGAAAGGACTTCAATCGTCCATCGTTTTTTTTTCTCTCTTTTTCGTGTGCATATCTAAGCCATTAAATGTAAAATGGAATGGCACTTACTTCTGCAAGAAGCCAATTTCCTCCCTCTGTCATGAATATTTGATAAACAACTGCTCTTACTGACATGAAGGTTGAATTTTGGAGCGTTGGTTAAATCCAAGCTTCTTGGGGGGCTGGGATTACCTAAAATGGGTTGTCCCGTTTCCCTACATCAAAACCCCTCTCACCTCGTAATGTAATGTGAAGAAGAGAGAGAGATTGAAGAGGAGGATGAGTAATAGACAGATGGACAGACGAAGAAATGGAAAGAGCAGAGGGAACAACCCACCCAACAGTTGGGCCTCAAGAAGCGCCAGCAATCTCCAGATGCACTATTAAAGTGTGTGTGTGTGTGTGTGTGTGTGTGTGTGTGTGTGTGTGTGTGTGTGTGTGTGTGTGTGTGTGTGTGTGTGTGTGTGTGTGTGTGTGTGTGGTTTGTACACAGTAAGCCCACCAACTCCTAAAATGCCTTCCTCTGTTTTCCTAATAGACTTTGGTCTTCTAATAAATACAGTATATGTCCTTAACTTTATTATCAACTCTTTCTAAGGCCTCAGCCAGAATCGTTCCAAGGACCTTTGCACTTCAAAATAAAAGTATGGAAAATAAAAGCAGCAAGGCCATTGGCCAACGCCCTAGTCGAGAGTTTCAGTATAAATATTTTGTATATTCTATAGAAAAGAGACACTGATGGAATAGGACTTATTGGAAGAGGTCATACGTCGAGTTTTAATGCAGCATCTTCCTTCATGTCACAAGAAACACAGTATGGGAGAAAGGGTATCTTTCTGGGCAGGAGAGAGATAAAAAGGTTGGGAGAGAGAGAGACAAAGCGAGAGAGGGAGAAAAAAAAATAGCAAGGCTGAGAAAGGGTGGAGAGAGACAAGAGGAGAGCGGTGAATGGAGCCTCGCACAAGTGTTTGCGTGAAATCTCACCCACACACACACACACACACACACACACACACACACACACACACACACACACACACACACACACACACATTCACAGCTGCAGCCCTCTCGAATGCACACGCACACACAAGGATAAGCTGAAATTATCTCCTTGTTAAAGACTACTGATTGAGCGCGCTACCAGCCTGAAAGTCTCTCTCCCTCTCTCTCTCTCTCCCTCCCTCTCTTTCTCCCTCCCTCTCTCCCTCTCCCTCCCCCTCTCCCTCCCTCTCTCTCCCTCCCTCTCCCTCTCTTTCTCCCCCTCTCTTCCTCTCTCTCTCTCTCTCTCTCTCTCTCTCCCTCCCTCTCTCCCTCCCTCTCCCTCGTCCTCTCTCTCTCCCTCTCTCTTTCCCTCTCCCTCCCTCTCTCCCTCCCTCTCCCTCTCTCTCCCTCCCTCTCCCTCCCTCCCTCTCCCTCTCTCTCCCTCCCTCTCCCTATCCCTCCCTCTCTCTCTCCCTCACCCTCTCTCCCTCCCTCTCTCTCCCTCCCCCTCCCTCTCTCTCTCTCCCTCCCTCCCTCTCCCTCTCTCTCCCTCCCTCTCCCTATCCCTCCCTCTCTCTCTCCCTCACCCTCTCTCCCTCCCTCCCTCCCTCTCTCTCCCTCCCTCTCTCCCTCCCTCACTCCCTCCCTCCCAGAGCAACACTAATGTGAACTGAGGTAAACCTGCTGCCGGTGCATCACTGTACAACTTTTAATGAGCTTCATCTCTCGCTCCGTTTCCACCATTTCTCGTTCCTTTTCTTTCTCTCCTCGCTATGTCTCTCCATCACTTTCACTCTCTGTTCTCACCATATATCTCTCTTTCTATCTATCGCTCTCTGTCGCTCTCACTGTCTCTGCCATTTTACTTCTTCTCTCTTTTTTATCTCCCGCTCTCTCCTTGGCTCTCTCCTTTTGCCTTGTAGGAACTAATTCTCTTCATTGGCTTAGAGTTCCTGGCGAGAACTCTTGATAGTGCTGTAGACAAATCTATCCTTACACAGACTGTGTGTGTATGTGTATGATTGCATGCAGTTGGTGTGCCTACAGTGGTAATGTTTGGTGTGTGTGTGTGTGTGTGTGTGTGTGTGTGTGTGTGTGTGTGTGTGTGTGTGTGTGTGTGTGTGT
>NC_136945.1:21997733-22033268 GCF_949987615.1 Pollachius pollachius | reverse complement strand
AAACAGTGACCTCTATCCCGCGCACGCACGCTCACACACACTCACACGCACTGAAACGCTGACAGACAAGCACTCACAGAAACACTCCCATTCACCCTCACACTCACAATCACCCTAACACCTTCACACAAACACACAGCCTCACACAAACACTCACACCATCACACAAACCCTCACAACCTTAAACGCACAAACCTATACTCACACTCATAGGTTAAGGCACAAACACACCCACCGCTTCCCATCAACATATTTCAAAGCTAGTGAAAGCTAATAAATGGAAAGCATCACTCGTGGAAAGCAACATCATAAACAGATCAACTCATTTGGTCTCAAGGAAACATCTTCCTTCACTTTTATCAGAGAACACACACAAACACACTTATACACACACACACAGACTTCGACACTTTCGGAGCGCGCACAAACACACACACTGCAGGATATCCTGACCGCTGAGGTTCGTCTCTCTTCAGTCCTGCAGTGTTTAACAACTAGCGCTAGCACAACAACGCTTCTGACTTTGTGGAAAACCAGAAAGAGAGCGACGGTGGGAGGGGAAAATGAAACGAGAAAGCAGGAGAGGGAGAGAGGAAGATAGAGAGAGGGGAGCCGGTGGGAGAAGGAGAGGGAACGATGTAGAGGGGAGGAGGGAATGGGATTGGGAGGGGGAGAAGAGAGGGGAGAGAGATAGATTGAAAGAGGGGGAGAAAAATAGAGGGAGGGAAGAGAGAACGATAGGGGGAGAGAGCTGGGGAAATAAAGAGGGAGAGGGGAGGAGGGAGAGACAGTAAGAAGAATGGTGTTTGCGTGCTTGTCAGAAGGCCCAGCCAGCTAGTTAATTAGGTAGCTCATAGTACTAACGAGAGGGTGTGCAGCAGGGAGAACTAGCGATGAATCAGTCCACCACTCCCTTCCCCAAAGCTTCCATGGTACTGCTACCCTAACCCCACCCCTCTCCCCACCTCCAGTCTACCCAGACACCCCCAGAGAGGTCGTCATTGATACCACCAAGACAGTATTTCTTTGTGTCTCTTTGACCGATCTTTATACATCTATATGTATTTTTTTTTACGCAAACCAACTAGTCTCATCAAAAAACGAACAGTCTCCTCGATGTTCCCAGCAATGAAACATTACAATTATAGAAAAATGCAAATATCCCAAAGTAGTAAAACAATATCTTAATAAATACTAAAAACAAGTTGTTGCCAAGTATTCAGTGTTTCAGCAGACAGCTTCGATCCCGTTACCCCAGACCCCTAAAGTGAGATTTGATATATTTCATATTTCCAACATTAAATAGAAAAGCGGTTGATAAAAGCGTTACTTCCCTCCAGGGAGTGCTCCAAGCCACCTGCTATCAGACCTTTACCATTCCATTATTACACCTGAAGGTGAATGGGCCGGCTGTCACGGGGCGCGCTTGTGTGTGTGTGTGTGTGTGTGTGTGCGTGTCTGTATGTGCACGTTGTGTGAGGATGGGTGTGGGTGTTGTTCTGAGGATGGGTCTGTGCATAAGTTTGTGTGTGTGTGTGTGTGCACATTGTGTGAGGATGTGTGTGTGTGTGTTGTTCTGAGGATGGGTCTGTGCATGAGTTTGTGTGTGCCTGCGTGTGTGTGTGTGTGAGAGAGAGAGAGTGTGTGTGTGACCATGTGCTTGAGATAAGGTGTGTGTGACTGTGCGTGCGTGTGTTTGTGCGAGAGTGAATGCATGCACGTGTTTGAGTGTGTGACTATGCGTCTGTGTGTGTGTGTGAATGGATGCGTGCGTGTGTTTGACTGTGTGAATGAATGCATGCGTGTGTGTGTGCGTGCATGCGCCTGAGTTTATGTGTATGTGAGGCTGGGGGTTTCACTAGAATTGTCCATTAGTATGAGAGCAACGCCAGCCACAAAAATTGATTTGGCCTTTCGCTCTGCAACCTTGAGCTCAACCTTCCTCCCGTGTTTGTGTGTGTGTGTGTAGTGAGTTTACCTAGTGTGTGTGAATGTGTGGGTGTTGGTGTGTGGGTGTGCGGGCAAGTGTATAGATATAGTGTGTGAATGTGTGTGTCTGTGTTTGCATGTGTGCATTTGGTATAGGTGTGTGTGGTAAGTATATAAAGTGTGTGTGTGTGTTTCAAGAGGTATGTGTTTGAGAGTGTGTATGTGCATTTGGTGTGTGTGTGTGTGCAGGCAGGGAATGACACCTTTGAAAGGCAGTAGGGAAATGGAAACGGAGGAAGGGAGGGAGGGCGATGAGATTGAGGTGATAAGAGTGAAGTTGTGAAATGTTTAACAGAGGGTGATGTTGGTTGCGGTCGGCCTACATTCAAAACCCCCACGCACACACAGAGAGAGAGAGAGCGAGAGACAGAAGTCCTTTTACACAGGCGTCACGCTACCGTATGGAAGATCCGGCGTTTTCCTGGCTTTGCCTTTTTCCTTCACGGAACCGAACAAAGCAGGTTGAATGCCGCCCCCTCGCGTGCTTCCACACGGCGTGCCAGCGTTCCGGAATCAGAGGCGAGAGTTGTAGCACAACGGCCGCCGCGTCCTGTGTGATTTATAACATGGCGTCTTCTAAACAATATTGGCAGGTGAACTGTGGCGCCGATCGGGCTCTGTTACTACCACCTCCGCTACCGGCTTGAACGGAGAACAACAAGGCCCCCCCAGTGGGTGTTTGTGCGTTTGATACAGGCAAGGTGGAATACCATCGCCTCATTCCCAAACTCAGAGAGAGAGAGAGCGAGGGAGAGCGAGAGAGAGCGAGAGAGAGAGAGAGCGAGCTGTATTGAAGACAGATGTGTGCGTAATGATACTAGACTTATTTCAAACAAGAGGACAAATGCTAACTGAATTGTCAATGTGGTCAATCCAACTCAATAACTCATCTGGTGAACAGATGAGTCAGAGCCCTACATCTGCCACTCCGAGGAAACCCTCAGAATACTGACAGGGGACATTATGCAGCAGTCCCGAGTCATGACAGCAATGTGAAGCCGCAATCGGGAGCCTTCTTTTAACATGGACGGGGCAGTGAGGCCAAACGGGATTATTAGCACCAACGCTATGCTGCCATGATGAGCCACAGCGTGTGTGTGTGTGTGTGTGTGTGTGTCTGTGTGTGTTGGGGGGGGGGGGGGGGGGGGGCGGGTACCTTCTCTATGGTTTAAAAACCTCACGGGGCATTCTTGTGTTAATGTTGCCGGGGGACCCGTGCTGTGATGCCACTTACTTTCCTCTGCCGAAACCCCCATCAACTCAGCGCCGCCCCCCCCATTGTCGCCCCCCACCGTCCGTCCGTCCGTCCCCCCCCTCCCCCAAACCACCACCACGGACGTGGGTCGAAGAGGACAAGCAATGAGGTGTAGCGTGGAGAACCACAGGGGGTCGCTGGCACCTGGTTGCTGCAAGACATGAACCCTACGTGGGGAACACATGGGCGGGTTTGGCCTCCTCCACTGAAGCCTACATTCTGTCCACACAAGCAGTGCTACACAGGTTGCAAGTATATGTTCACAAACGGAGCAGCCGCACACACCAACACAAACACACACACACACACACGTGCACGTCCACGTACGCACACACCTGTGAGTGTGAACCCCTGTTTGATCACACAGAGGAGATCTTGGCCGCTCTGTCCACACAGACTGGGCTCTGAGCTATTTGTTCTTGGTATTAGAGTGAGCAGGAGGGATGTGTCTCAGAGACATACTGTACATGTGGAGTACCGATACCAGGAGAGAGTCTTTGCATGCCAATGAGCTGGAATGCACCAATCTGAAGCTGAAGTTCTGAAACCGGAGAGAGGGAGATGGAGAGAGACAGATGAAAGGAAAGCGGCAGCGGGCAGATGGATGGAGAGAAGCTCCGCTGGGGATTCGTGAGCGATGGGCAGAGGAGAAGATTTCTGGATTGGAGAGGAGGGATTGGGCAATGTGCCGTCACATGACTGCAGCACGAGCCAATGGAAAGGTGAACGAGACAGGAATGATGAGGGCGAGCGAACAAAGGCTAAGCGGAGTCAAGTGAAGAGGAGAACGGAGTGAGGTACGTCAGCTTTTTGACTGGAAGGTTAGTCTGATGTCGTTTCTGCCTTCTGCGGTCTAAAGGCGGCTACACACTGGCCCAACCGTTGGCCATCTGAAACGCGGAGGGTGTCTGGTCCGATTCAACATGCAAAGTCAGAGCGTTGGCGATCTGAGGAATAGAGCCTCTGATTGGTTATGTGCTTCTAGCACACATCCAGAGAATCAGTGCGGTGTGTGTGAGGGGCGGACTAGCACCACGAGACTAGCGCCTGCAAGCAAAGAATGTACACGCTACTGTGCCTGGGCGGTGTGTAGGCCCCTTAAAACCTTTCTGGAGTCTGGAAACATCTCAGGCTGCCTAACGTCAACATTCACTATTCTAGGCCTGGTTTATGACTCATGCTTCCGTCTCACAGCCGAAGTATATTTATTTTCGGTGCTTGGGTAATTTCATCATTAACAGGGGTCATTAACAGCAGAACACTGGTGACCGAGCAACAGAGGGAGTGGGAGAAACAGATATGGAGAGAGAGGGAGTGGGAGAAAATGATGAGGACCGCTGTGGAGGTACGGGGAGAGTTAATAAGATGGAGAGTGCTGGGTCCTCAATCCCAAAACTTCTGAACAGGGTACGGCGGGGACGGAGATATGAGGTGGAGAGATGAGAGTGTCAGAGGTCAAAACAACAAGCTTTGTTTGTCAGTCAGAACTGGAAGGCTGAGGTGGGGTGAGGGGTGTTGAGACTAAGATGGCGGATGGAGGGATGGAAGAAACGGAAAAGGGTTTAGTAGAACGATAGCCAATAAATGGGAAGAAATACGAAAAAGGAAGTTGAAGGAGAAATGTGGCGAAAAGGGGGAGTGAGAGGGGAGAGAAACGCTGTGATGGATGGAGTAGAAACGACAGACACGTGGGGGTGAGAGAGGGAGGAAGGGCGAGCGAGACGCTGCAGAAATAGACACTTATGGATCTCATTCTGCGAGGTGGAATCATACATTACGCTCAATTGGCCATAGTGGGGAATGCAGTGCAATTAAAACGACCACATTCCTCCCAGCTCTCTCCTAATGTCCGTCGCCCGGGGCGGTGTTATGACCGATGGCCCAAACCGGCACTTTCTCCAGGAAAACGTCTCCCTTCCTCTTGTTCAGGCGACTGCGTTCAGAGTCTTCCCTCTGGTTTAGGACGGGGTACTAAGGCTTTATCTCTCCCCGAATGTGCTCTAATGCGTTCCTAACTGTTCCTCAGTGACGCCGCCGGTCTGAGTAACGTTACCTGGGTGGTTACGTATATCATCGCTAACGTTGTCCAAACTGCCGCTTGAGCAGGGCTACTCAGCCGCGAAATCGCGCAGACTGACGGACGTTCAAACGGTCGGAGTAGGTGGGGGTCATAACGCCGTAACCTGAACCGGGGACTCACCTTTACGACGTCACCAAGGTAACCGTCCTCCATCTTGTCCGGCACCTTCATCTGGAACACGCGGCCCACCACCGCCGAGGAGTCTGGGAAGGCGGTCACCGCTGCCGGGGGGGCGACGGCGGCGGGCCCCTGTTGGGTTGCCGACGGCAACGCCATGGCCTCCGCCTCCTGCATGGCCGCCTGGAAGTGGAGCAGCAGGGAGGAGCGCATGGACGCCTCCAGCTCGCCTCCTCGTACTCCTCCTCCTCCGGCGCCCCGCTCCCTCTCTAACCCGTCCTCCATCGCCACCACCCGGTTGTCCTCCTCAGCGCGGGCCGGCGCCGGGAGCCAGGCCGCCACGAGCACAGCGCTCAGCAAGCCCAGCAGCACGGCTCTAGTCCTGGGCCGCCTGGGCCCCGAGGGCCGGCTCCCCGCGGAGCCGCTGCCGCCTGCGCGGTCCTCGGGTGTTCTCGGCCTCATGTCGAGCTCTTACTCATAAAACAACCACCCGAAGAAAAGGGAGGATATCCGAGTGTTTTTGGGGGGCTGCGCAACACCAGGATCAAATCCCCCTTTTCAAAACTCTGCCCAGAGCACTCTCTCCCTCCCTCTCTCTCTCTCGCTTTCTCTCTCGCCCCCGGCGACTGCCTCCCTCCTATGCTCCTTCTCTCTCCTTTTGTCCTCCCTTTCTCTTGCTCTCCTCCTCCTCCTCCTCCGGCTGTATTGTTCTGCGGCGGGTGGACGCGGCGCTCGGCTCTCTTCAAAGCTTCAGGATTCCCATTGTGTCGTCAACCCCCTAGACCTGTGTTTGAGAGAAAGGGAGGGGGGGCCAGAGGGGGGAGGAGGGGAGCAGAAGCCATCGTTAGACCGTTGTTTGTGAAGGGAAAATAATTCCAGCTGTAACCACACACGTTTTTTTTCAGTTTGGGGGAAAAAAGGTTTTTCTGTCAGTTGGAAGTCAGTACCAGCCTCCAAACATTCAGGGACTGGAGGCATGTATCACAGCCCCGTCTAAACTCGGACGGCCTTCAAACCCGCTGACTGAAGACCACAGACGCACCGCGCACACTGATCCATAAATCTGTGTTTGCGTTATGTAATTTCGAGATACAGTGTCTCGTCAAACTCCCTTCACGTCTCTTTTCATCTCCGGAGCTCGCCCTCTGAATCCCAAGTACACGGCCCCCCTGAAAAGTTGAGTTCCCACCGCTGAAACCACACGGCTGTTCCCGACCGCACCTTCGGGGAGGGGAGGGATATTGATGATGAGCCTAGCTTGCATAGTTGTCTCTCTCTTCTCTCGTCAGTTTCTTGCTATTCATGCCCCCTGTCTCTGTTTCTCTCTCTATCTCTGTTTGTATTGAGCGGCGCTTCTGTCTCTCTTAACGAGCAAACATGGAAACACTGGAAAGGACTTCTGATGTTCCCTGATGGGCTTTTCATTATCCGAGTGAGAAGGAGCGAGAGGGAGATAGTTAGCGAGAATTAGAGAGGGGTTTAGAGAGCCACAGAAGGAAAAGGAGGTCATGATTGAAAGAGACGGAAAGATAAAGGTAAATTGAAAAAGGAATCGATGAGGCAGACGCAGAAAAGGGACAAGAGAGAAAGAGGAAGGGTTAGAGGGAATAAGAGAGAGAGATAGGCAGACAGAGGGGGAGAGCGAGGGGTGTAAAGAGAGAGTGGGAGACAGGGATAGAGAGAGAGAGAGAGAGAGAGAGAGAGAGAGAGAGAGTCAACCAGAGAGTGATAGAGGAGGAGAGTGTAAATGTGATATAGTGTGGGGTTGACTGGATTACCCCACAATGCTCAGCCAGTCACTGGGCTTCTTGGAAAGCCCTGATGAATGCCTGCCGGCTCTATTGTCAGTGAGGTCAAACTCAGTGTGTGTGTGTGTGTGTGTCAGTGTCTCAGCATGTGTGCATCTGAGTGTATGCATGTGTGTGTGTATGCGTTGATGAATGTGTGTGTCTGTGTGTATTAGAGTGTGAGTGAGTGTATGTGTGTGTGTGTGTGTGTCATTGTCTAAGGGTCAGCAAGGGAAGCTGAACTTTGGGGGTTTGTTATTCATACAAGCCTTTAAAACTCGTGGGGACCCCCCTCCGCTACATTAGATGGTGTGTGTGTGAGTTTATGCGCGCACGTGTGTGTGTGTGTGTGTGTGTGTGTTTATGTGCGTGTGTCCGTGTGTGTGTCAGACAACATGGTCGCATTCCTCCGCCCGGGGCGAAGCCTGAACAAAAAAGAACGGGAGCGAGAGAAGAGAAAGAAAAGTGTCCCTGACCAGTCGCCCCTCGCTTCGGAAACGTGGGGTGATGGTGATGGTGGTGGTGGTGGTGGTGGTGGTGGTGGTGGTGGTGGTGGTGGTGGTGGTGGGGGCGACAATGGGGGGGCGGTGCTGAGTTGATGGGGGTTTCGGCAGAGGAAAGTAAGTGGCATCACAGCACGGGTCCCCCGGCAACATTAACACAAGAATGCCCCGTGAGGTTTTTAAAGCCATAGAGAAGGTACCCCCCCCCCCCCCCCAACACACACACACACACACACACACACACACACACACACACACACACACACACACACACACACACACACACACACACACACACACCCCTGCTGTGGCTCATCATGGCAGGATAGCGTTGGTGCTAATCACTAGCGCTAATGAATCACATCCCTGCTGACAAACAATGGCTTTGCTAATCCTCCGGGCTAACTTCCGAAAAGCTAACTTCCCCGAAAACACTTGTGCCGGAGAACTGTGCTTCAGCTCGGCGATGACACGATGGTTCCTCTCGATGCAGGAACGAGACGTACGATTCAGCGCTAGATGCAAGAAACAATCTCATTTGGAGCATCTACTCCAAAGGTTAAAGCGAGTACTTTAACGTGTTTGTCGTGGCTCCGATCTTGATTGTTGAACATGTGCGACAGTGTTTAGGAATCATCACGTCGACAGAAGCCGTAGGAATCTGAATCGACTTTAAAATCAACAGAACTTTCTGGAAGAGGGTATATTTTGGAGGTTGTAGTTTGATGTTTGCGTTCCCCTGTTGTCCACAATCATCAAACCTTCAGTCCCCCGCAAAGCCTCTCCAAGATGGCTGCCTTTTATGTCTGCTAGCTTTAAACCACATCGCTAGGGGCAACCCCCCTCCTCTGAACCCCCCTGGCACCCCCTGTCTCTGTTTTACTGCTCTGTCGTTCTCTATATTTCTCAACCCCTCTTGCTCTCTGTCTCTGTCTCTCTCTCTGTGTCTGTCTCTCTCTCCGTGTCTGTCTCTCTCTCTGTGTCTGTCTTTGTCTCTCTCTCTGTCTATGTTTCTCTCTCTCGCCCTCCCTCTCTCACCCCCATCTCTCCCGATCTGCCCTCTGCTCTCTCTCTCTCTTACCCATCTCTCCTGGTCTCTCCTATGCTCTCTCTCTCCTCCATTCCGGTCCTTTCAACATGCCTCTAATCTGTTTTTCTGCTGCGTTGCCCTAGGTCCTCAACCTTCCCTTTCTTCCCTGCGAGCCATCAATGATGTTTTCTCTCCCTCCCCGCCTCCCTCCCTCCCCCCTTTCTTTCTCTGCGAGGATTAAAGTACCGCCACACCTCCCCTAAAGTTTTCCTTTTTTCTCCCCCGCCGTCTTTAAACTGAAAGGCTGTTTTTCTGTTTTTTTTTCTCCTTGAAACTCTAAGCCGACAAATCAGAACGGCCAGTCGACTCTATTCAGCATCCTGACAATAGCCCCCCCGAGGCGAGACGGGGGTGGGGGGCGGGGGGGAGGAGAGGGGGAGGGGGTGGTTCCTGAAAAGGCCGCGCTGAGCTGTCTACTGCGACCGATAAAAAACTGCTGTCAATGCAGAGTGGGGGAGAGACACTGACAGAGAGAGGGGGGAAGGAGGCCGAGAGACACCGACAGAGAGAGGGGAGAGAGAGACACCGACAGAGAGAGGGGAGAGAGACACTTTCTGAGAGGGAGAGCGAGAGACACTGGCAGAGAGAGGGGAGGGAGAGAGAGAGACACTGGCAGAGAAGTGGGAGAGGGAGACACTGGCCGACATTACGGGGGATTGGAGGGAGAGAGGGAGGGGATAAGGGGGAGGGAGGGAGGGGGAGAGAGATACAGACAGGCCGTGGGGAGAGAGACACACTGGCAGATAGTCAGGAGGGAGAGACCGACAGACAGCGGGGAGATACAAGGGAGGGGAGGAGGGGGAGGGAAACGGGGGAGGTGGTGAAGAAAGAAAGAGAATGAAAAGGGACTGAAAGCCAAAGAGATAAAGAGAGGAAGAGGATCTGGGTGATTATGTGTGTGTTGATTACTGCATCAAAGACTCATTATGAATAAAAGGTGGAGTGTGGTGCAGAGAGAGGAGGTGAGAGAGTGACGGAGGGGGAGATGGGAGAGAGAGCGCTCTGTCCTGCAGTCGTTCGGCCCCCGCTCTGCCATACCATTTGATTGGGTTGTTGTGTTGGAACACCTGCAGATCGAGCCAATCAGGGCTCTGCACTAGCAGGCGGGGACTCGAGTGTGTTAACGTTCAAAACGCTTTACACGAACACACACACACACACACAAACACACACACACAGTACCCAAACACACACTTACACACATACACGCAGACAAAGTACACACTTACACACACACACAAACACACACACTCCAACTGCGGCTAAGAGATTACTGCCTAGCCTGAGGAGGCCTGGGTCAATCTGTGTGTGTGTGTGTGTGTGTGTGTGTCTGCAGGTGTGCGGTGTATGTTGTGTGTGTGTCTGTCTGCAGGTGTGCGGTGTGTGTGTGTGTGTGGACAGCGCTGAGACTACCGGCCCCGCGATGAGCTCTCTGGGCGCCATGGCGACCCTTTACTTCCGATGGCTGAGTTAAGACGTCGGCCTGTCTCTCGCCCCATTGGTCGGTTGGCCGCGGTGAGCCACGGGGCAGAAGCCAAACATTCCGGTCGCCCTCTGAAGCCGTTCTATTGGCCGGTGAGCTCCGCACTGACTTTGACTCCTAAAGGCCGGCTTTGTTTTTACTGGGAAATCATCGTTACATTTCTTATTTAGTAGTCTCGCTTAACATTCTAAGAATGTAGAAATGGCGTATTCTCCCAAGGGAATCGAGTGCGGTTACTGTACACATGCACACGCACACCCCTACACACACAGAGACACGCACACACACACACACCCCTACGTACACACACCTTCCTACAAACACCTACACTTAAACCTATACACACACACACACACCTATACACACACATAAACACACACCTACACACACACCTACAGACACACACACACACACACCAGTCCCCGGCTGGATAGTGAGGAGAGAGGAAGGGGAGGACAGGGGCTGATAAGAAAACAAAAAGTGACAACTCCTGGTCGCTTTGATTAATTCACCTGGGAGGAAAGTCATCCTCGCCAAGGTGAGCAAAAACTCTACACTTTATCAACTCCCTGGATTAAATATACTTTACACAGCAACTCTCTGAATCACTTATACTTCATAATCATACGTTGAATCCATCTACCCAATAGTGACAGAAGAAAGGCCGCTGTACTGGCACATTGTCATAATCCTCTGGGATGGTTTTGTGATGGTTTTGTGTTCTGTTGGCAACTCTGTTATGACACACACATCATGGTCATTACCAACACTTTGACGTTACAGAACAAGATGAGCCTGTTTTGACTTGTTTCACATGCTCAAATTGATTATGACGCAGACAAATGTGCTGTAATTGTACCAACCAAACATTAGATTGGCACTTTACACAAAGCATGGCTCCATGTTCTCTAACTGAACATCCCGTCATCAGAAATGAGCACTGATGACTGACAAGTAGAACTAGCCAATCAGAATGAAGGGAATTATCATGTAGCCAATCAGAGAAGGAGATGCTTCTTGCTTTAGTGAAGCTCCCGGCATCCTTGGCTATACATCACAATCTTGCTCTCCATTGCTTTCCATCTATGATATTTTTCTCTCTCTCTCTCTCTCTCCCTCTCTCTCCCCCCCCTTTCCTGTCCTTTTTCAGTGCCAAAGTCACAGCTGATGGCTCTGTTATTATGAGAGTCCAGACAGCACTGTTTTATATATAGAGAGAGACCGTGTGAGACTGAGGGAGAGACAAAGATAATGAAAGAGAGAGAGACAGGGATAGAGATTCTATAAAAGGTGACATTCTAGTGTCACTGACGCCGCACAATTAATTTATCGCTAGGCGCGCACAGACACACACTTAACGTGCCGTCCTATCACAACATAGCTATCAGGCCAAGCCATTTTTAGTCACCTCACTTTTGCAACCCTATTCCATGTTCTCTCTCTCGCTCTCTCTCTCGCTCTCTCTCTCGCTCTCTCTCTCGCTCTCTCTCGCTCTCACTCTCTCTCCCCCCCCTCCCTCCCTCCCCCTGTCTCTTTTTCCCCCTCGGTTCTATACTTGAGGAAAGGGTTGATTTTCCTCCAAAGGGTATTATGGTTTATATTTACCAGTCTGCTATTGCATTACGGTCAGATTTGAATATACATCTGAAAGGTTTTTATACATTCCAGATTAGGATGTTTCATTTAGGGGATCAGTCCCATTAGAGTCTTAGAGCTGTTGGTTGAATACAGGGCGGGTTAGAATAAAGAATGCATCTAGTGATCGTAGTGATGTTGCTTGTGTCCACTTGCTGAACCTCTTCCGTAAATATCTACCCAATGATAATCCAACTGCCATCACCAATGCATCGACTGGGTTTTCAAAATGTTCAGTTTAATTGGCTCTCGAATGCTGTGATCGTCAGCACCAAAGTCTGTCCGTAGTCCAAACAAGGGGTCCACTGAGGACAGACGAATGGACGGATCACCCTAGGGACCACCTGTGGAACGGCAACAGCCTGCATGTTGATCATGGAACCACGTTGGAGAACATAAAACACACACGTCACCCGCTGGGACACCCAAACAAACACGACGCACACTTCCGACCACTCCTTGGTTCCATAATGAACCTGTCTCCCTCTCTCCATCTGTGGCTGTATATTTGTGTTTGAGCAGGTGTGTGTGTGTCTCTGTGTGTCTCTGTGTATCTCGTTGTCTGTCTCTTGTGTGTTTGTGTGTCTGTGTGTGTGTGTGTCTGTGTGTGTTTGTGTGTGTCTGTGTGTGTGTGTGTGTGCGTGTGTCTATGTGTGTGTTTGTCTCTGTGTGTGTGTCTGTGTGTGTCTATGTGTGTGTGTGTGTGTGTGTCTATGTGTCTATGTGTGTGTTTGTGTGTGTGTGTGTGTGTCTATGTGTGTGTGTGTCTCTCTGTGTGTTTGTCTGTGTGTGTGTGTGTCTCTGTGTGTGTGTGTGTGTCTCTGTGTGTGTGTCTCTGTGTGTACGGGCTTGTTGTGACAGTAGGAAGCAGATGTGAAGCTGCCGTATAAAACACATGAAGGGCCCCCTAAGGGAGGCCTCTGCTGCAGGGAACAGCATGGACCAAGAGGGGTAGGGAAGGGGGGACCCCTAAAGAGACCACCTCGCTCCAGGAGGGGGGGATTGGGTGGGAGGTACGGGGGTTCAGCCATTGTTAGGAAAACAGGAGGAGAACGCGGCTGAACCAACAGCCGCCCGCCACATCTCCCGCCTGACTGGCGGTGTTTGGAACGCCATGTTGTCGGCAGCAGGTCAACGCTGCCGTCGGACCGATGCATAACCACCGCTGTGATAAACACATACTATTCCTCAGAGCCTTCGATGTGGGCATTTTGATTCCTTCCAGTTTCATTACGATGCTGCAAGCTGATACCAAAGCAGCCGGTGAATCGGGGTGTCCATTTCTGAGCCGGTTCCCACACCGTGCAATGCTCTCTGCTGTTATGAGGTTCCAGACCTCGGATCTTCCAGATACTGTTACAGCAGCAACCTGTCTATTTATTATCTCTCAAAACAAGGCTCTCTTATCAGGAGATCATGTTTTTATTCCCTTCTGCGGATTAACCTCCTCCCACACGCCGTGGCTCCAAGGAGAACAACAAGGATTTCACCCGGAGCCCTTTGTAGCACGGTGAACTGTGACACTCAGGAGGAAAATATATAAAAATCCACATGTGAACTTTATGGAGATGAAAGCGAGTCCCTGTCAACATCCTACCACTCCTGCCCGCTGTGTGTGTGTGCTTTAGTTCCCTGTAAGAACTCTCTCCTTCTCCCCATGTCTCTCGTTCTGTCAACTCCCCCCCGGCTCCCTCTCCCCCTCGCCTCTCGCCCCCGCTCTCTAGATCTGTCTCTCACCCCACCTCCCTCTTACCCATCTCTCTCACCGTCTATCCTCCCTCCCTCCTCTCTCTCCCTCTCGCTTACTCCCTCCCTCCTCTCTCTCTCCCTCTCGCTTACTCCCTCCCTCCTCTCTCTCTCCCTCTCGCTTACTCCCTCCCCTCCTCTCTCTCCCTCTCGCTTACTCCCTCCCTCCTCTCTCTCCCTCTCGCTTACTCCCTCCCTCCTCTCTCTCCCTCTCGCTTACTCCCTCCCTCCTCTCTCCCTCTCGCTTACTCCCTCCCCTCCTCTCTCTCCCTCTCGCTTGCTCTCTCCCCTCCTCTCTCTCCCTCTCGCTTACTCCCTCCCTCCTCTCTCTCTCCCTCTTGCTTACTCCCTCCCTCCTCTCTCTCCCTCTCGCTTACCCCCTCCCCTCCTCTCTTTCCCTCTCGCTTACTCCCTCCCTCCTCTCTCTCTCCCTCTCGCTTACTCCCTCCCCTCCTCTCTTTCCCTCTCGCTTACTCCCTCCCTCCTCTCTCTCCGTCTCGCTTACCCCCTCCCCTCCTCTCTTTCCCTCTCGCTTACTCCCTCCCTCCTCTCTCTCCCTCTCGCTTACTCCCTCCCTCCTCTCTCTCCCTCTCGCTTACTCCCCCCTCCTCTCTCTCCCTCTCGCTTACTCCCTCCCTCCTCTCTCTCCCTCTCGCTTACTCCCTCCCTCCTCTCTCTCCCTCTTGCCTACTCCCCCTCTCCTCTCTCTCCCTCTCGCTTGCTATCTCCCCCCCCCCCCCCCCCGGAATTCAGATGAACCCAGCGTGACAGGAGGATGAACCAGCAGGAGAGGAAGATGAACCCAGCAGGAGACGAGCTCGTCGGGGGGGGGGGTTGGTTGTTATTGCGGACATGGACAAAATACACGTCCACTTTGATTAGAGACGTGTTTTTGGAACGATTGAACATCAGCGCTTTTTAGCAAACGTGCGTGTGTGTGTGTGTGTGTGTGTGTGTGTGCGTGTGTGTGTGCAGGACTAACAAAGAGTCGGCGAGGGAGGCGTTCATGATGCTCTCCCCATCTCAGTAGGCTAATTATAACG
Source organism: Pollachius pollachius (assembly GCF_949987615.1). NCBI lineage: Eukaryota > Metazoa > Chordata > Actinopteri > Gadiformes > Gadidae > Pollachius > Pollachius pollachius. The sequence continues at coordinate 22,018,540 of NC_136945.1, read as the reverse complement.
ATGCAACTGCTGCAGAAACACAACATGAAGAGAGAGGGGAGAGATGGAGGAGGGAGATGAGGGGGACAGGGGGGGGAGAGGGAAGGGGGGGAGAGGGGCCGGGGGAGATAGACAAGGAGAGGGAGGAAGAGTGGGGCCGGGTGAGGTCGATGAGGAGTGGGTTAGCGAGATCGGGGGAGACAAAGACAGGAATAGGAGAGTGAGAGAGAGAGAGAGAGAGAGGGAGGTTGACAGAGGACTGGGTGAGAGGAGAGAGACAGAGGGAGGTCGAGTGAGGTAGATGAGGAGTGGTGGAGAGAGAGGGAAGGAGAGAGACGGATGGGTGGAAGTGAAATACTGTTAAAGAATGTGTAGGTCTGTGGGAGTGGTGACATCACTGTGTTACTACTGCGCTGTTGTCCTAACGCCTCAACTTGTCTGGTGGGGGGGGGGATCATGGTTACACACTAGAGAGGCGCCACTCACACACACACTGTAAATACATCATGTTGTTGAGGCAGGGAGACAGGCAGAGCGACGGGGGGGACAGATAGAGACACACTGGGCCTACTTGGACCACCAGCTAACATTTGAAACACACTACCATCTGGAGACATTCGGTATGCGTGCATGGCGTGTGTTCGCGCGTCCGTGCACGCGTGTGTGTGTGTGTGTGTGAGTGACAGACAGCTGGAGACAGTTGGTCTGGTATAGTGTGTGTGTGTGTGTGTGTGTGTGTCTGTGTGTGAGAGAGAGACGGACAGCTGGGGACAGTTGCTCTTGTGACAGGAGTGACAGCTGGGCAACCCAAGAGTTCTCCCTGTGCTACACACGCACACACGGGCACAAGAACGCACACAGGCGTATTTACACACACACACACACACACACACACACACACACACCCCTACAGCCACACACACAGTGGATGGCCCCTCACCTACTCAGACAGCATGGCAGACTTGCTAATCTACGCCCTTTAATCCGGGGGTGCGCTTCATTCGGTGCCCCTCACCCCCAAGGCGTCATTCCCCCCCTCCCCCAGAAGACCTCCCCCCCACCCCCGAGCTGACAGCTCTGATAGGGGTGAAACATGCCGGGGCAACTATTTATAGAGTCCCCTGAAATACAGTCCGTCAATCACAAAGTTTATGTGACGAGCAGGTAAGCTGCAGTGTTTTTCTCTTCGAATTGATCGAGTTTGTTTCAGGGAACAAGAACAGTAAATAAATATTTATATATAACAGTGTGAAAGAAAATGAACACTAAAGAAACAGATTATGGCCGCATTAAAAAGCTCCCGACGTACTTTAATGTCAGCCGTCTAGTAAAACAAAGGAAGCTGTTGGGTCTCATAGAAGTGCTAACTGCGTGCGTGAAACAGTTATTTTAAGGAATCGTTTTTTCTCCCCTCTTTAATACACAAGCTGGCACCTTCCACGGAGGAGTGTGAACTTGAGTTGAGTTGACAAAACGCCAGTTTTAATCTCCCTTCCAACCGTTCATCAGGTCTATTTAAAGACCTTGTTCTCCTGCGACAACACATCACGACGCTCAGGGAAAAACCACTGATGGGCTAAACATAATTACAGGTAATTAGAAATAAACGATCATCCACCTCGCACTGCTGTATACACTGTTACACACCATGCCAGTCAGTATACAATAAGCTATGCTTGTCTATATGTTACACTAAAAGTTTCTCCGACATGCTGTGCCATATGCTATATCACAGGTTCTACTATATGCTTTCATGTACAAGCTGAATATACATTTCCTAATCACAGTCCCTGGAAGACCACCAGTGATTTCTAACGATGTTCTGCAGAACAGAACAGGTGTGCACGGCCTCTACTTGTTCCCTTAGGTGTGTTAGGGCTTTGGAACCTAGTTCTCTTCTCCGTGCACACATACTAGCTTCTGCCTTTAAGATAAACAGAAACAATCTAGGCTAGCCATGCGCACGGCCGGCCCTGATAACTCACATCCTGTCTACACCCGCTGCAGTGACCTGGATACCGCATTCTGTCACCCGCAGTTTGTGTGTGTGTGTGTGTGTGTGTGTGTGTGTGTGTGTGTGTGTGTGCGTTTCTGCTTTAGTGTTGCAACAGTGGGCAAGAATACTGAGGTGTGTGTGTACGTGTGTGTCCACCTGCAGTCGAGTCAGTGTCAGTATACGCCTGCAGGTGTGTGTGTGCCCGTGTGTTTTTGTGACTTTGTGTCTGTATGTGTGTATTTACGAATGTGTGTCTCTTAATATGTGTTTGTGTGTGTGTGTGTGTGTGTGTGTGTGTGAGATGAGCATGCGGCGATAGCCATCTCCTCTCATCCCCCGGTGATGCAGGTCATCAATTCTCATCTCTCTGTCTGTCCAGTCGGCCCCAAGCAGGCTGATATAAATACCCCAAGCAGGCCCGCGGAGAACCAGCCAGTCAGCAAGTCCCCCAGCCAATAAGAAGCAGCCGGGGAACCAGGCAGCAAGCCTTATTTAAAGAGCTGGAGACGAATAGTCAGAGTGAAGGCTGTGTTTATTCCTGCATCATTGTGGTCCAAAAACCCACATTGAGTCAGACAGCTTATCTGTCTCTCTTTGTCGCTCTGGGACAACATTATCCTCACACCAACCAGTGTGTAAAAACACAACAACAACCGGTAAACCAGCCGTTTGGGTCCGAGAGCAGCGATCCCGGCAGCGAGTTATAACATGCAGCCACAGTTTGGGCTCGCTGGTTAGGAATTAATCCGTCTCCGTGGTGAGGTCAGAGAGAGTCATTCAGGCAGCCAGTCGGTCCGTAAGTCACAAGATCCAACATGTCTCCAGTCTAACCTTCTACGGTTACATCCTCTCTCTCTCTCTCTCTCTCTCTCTCTCTCTCTCTCTCTCTCTCTCTGTCTCTCTGTCTCTCTCTCTCTCTCTCTCTCTCTCTGTCTCTCTGTCTCTCTGTCTCTCTCGCCCCCCTCCTTTCCTTCTGGGTCACTGCGGTAGCGCCGGCGCTAGGCTAACTGGCGTTTCTTTATCTGTGTGATAATGGCCAGCCGCCGCCGCCGCCCGTAGCCTTCACAGCGGAGCAAAGTCACCCACAACCCCCGTCCCCGGCTGGGCTTAAAAGGTACCGGCCGTCAAAAACACCTCTCTCCACCACTCCACTCCCCTCCACCTCTCTACCCCACCCTTCCCCTAACCCTAACCTCACTCCTCCACCCCCTCTCCTTACCCCCCAACCCTCTCTATGCTCTCTCCCGTGCTCCTCTCTCCACCCACCTTTCTCCTCCAGCCACCTCTCCACCCCTCACTGTGCGCTCCTCCAATCCTCTCTCCACCACCCCTCTTTCCCCCACCCCCCTATATCTCTCCCTCTCTCCTCCCCCTCCCCCCCCCCCCCGGGCTCCCTCTTCCCCCACCACCTCCTACGGTCTGCTAAATATATGGCGGTCAGACCTGGCTGCCCGAGCCCCGGCGGCGCTCATATTTAGCTCAGCTTTGTGCTATCTCACCTCTAAACAACTGCTCTGAAATAAACAACCAACTCCTCCTCGTCTTCAGCCTGAGGGGAGGAAGAGGAGCTTGGCTGAGCGTGGAGACTCTACCCTTACTCATGGGGGGGGGGAGCCAAGCGAGACACAAGCACGCCTCGTTAGAAGAGGATGATGGGAAAACAATATACAGAATGTGTGATTTAACCGAAGCCCCCAGGAAGCTACTAACTATCCATGTTATTTATAAAAAGAAGAATGCGTCAGAATCTAGTTCTGAGGCTACAGTGGAGCACTGTTAATGCGTCTTAAAAGGGACGCTGTTTAAAGCCCGGGGGGGGATGTTGATTTGCCATTACACCCCATGCGATTCAGAATCGACCCATCAGTGACATCACCAGTGGGAGTTTCCACCCAGAGGTGTGATGGATTGACCATACCTCCGTGTGAAATGGTGTGTAATTACTTGGCACATCACACCTGGCGATAAAATGGGGGTAATTTAATATCGTATGAAAGAACGTGCCGATAACGCAAGGTTTGTCAATCGAAACGCACACCTCTCCAATAGTCTTATCCACCAGTCCCTGTAATTTACCCGTTCATACACCACATTCATACACAATGCTGTATGAATGAATGAATCGTGTGCGCGTAATGTTTTAGTGTCGACGTGCGGGAGTGGTGTCTCAGAGTCTGACCGAGGCTGGGACGGTGGGATGTGTATCAGTGGGTCAGGATGTGGTACCCTGATACCCCTCTCTTCTCCCTCCGTGACGACGTGAGATCCCTCGCTGACGTCCAGAGGCCGCGGAGGCGGGCTGAAGGGGTGTCGCTCGCGGCCGTACATCAAGAGTGGCGCCATAACTACGACCACTACACACCGCGACCCTTATCTGAGGAATGCATGCAACCGCTCTCACACACTAGAACACACACGCACGCACGCCCGCACACGCACACGCGCGCACGCACACACGCGCGCACACATGTACACACACAGGTGGACACAAACTCACACCCACACACGTGCACACACAGGTGTACACAAACTCACACGCACACACGTGCATACACACATGCACATGCGTGTGCACGTCAAACCAAGTGGAAACCCCGATAACCCCAGAGGAGATGAGATAAAGGTGGAGGGTTAAAGAGAGACAGGCTGAGTGATCGAGGTTCGGGGACTGAGGCTGAATCGAGACATTTACGGCGCAGAGAGAGGGGAACGGAAGAGATATATAGGTGCAGAGAGGGGTGTAGGACAGAGAGACGGACGATAAAGAGTGAGAGATGGATAGAGTTGTAGGCAGAGGAGTGCAGTGCGGTTCGGGCCGTGAGTAGGAGTCATAGAGACTGCAGCTGAATGCCTGAGCTCACTCTGTTCTCGGAGAGAGAGAGGGAGAGAGAGAGAGAGATTCCTTCCATTAGCGTTCTATCTTGGGTGATATGGCCAGTGAAGACAACTCAAAACAATACAGGTGTTACACCTGATAGCAGTAAGCCAGGTGTGGAGGGGTGTGTGCGAGAGGTGGTGCGCACCGCCGACCTCGATGCAGAAGCGACGGAGACTGCCTTTCTTTCAGAGCAGTTCAACATTTTCAGCTGACACAATGCAGCAACGGAGACGTGCACCCCCAACTTTTACTGCAGGTCAGGTGCGTCCCGGGCCGACCCAGTGCCAAAATGGAGGCCGTGAACACACGAGTGCTTGATGTCGTGTGACTGGAATCTGTCTCTGACGCCATCTGGCACCTCTAGATACCAGGTCGTTACACGGCGTCCGTCTAGATGCCAGATTCAGTGTTGGGGAGGGAGGAGAAGGATGATGTAAGACGGGGTCGGGGAGAGAGAGGTAGGGAGGGGGGGTGGGGGGCATAATGCCCCCCATCCCCCCTGAAGGAGAGGATATAGAATGGAGCGAAAAGCAGTGAGAGAGAGCGAGTGCAGGGATGGAGACGAGAGAACATTAGAGGGATAAATAACAGCGCTAGAGGTAGCGAGGTAGAGTCAAAGTAGGCAGAGAAAGGGCAGGAGAAAGTCAGACCTATCAGAGAGGGAGAGGGAGCAGAATCTGCATTGAATCCAATTGGCAAGACTCTCCCCCTTCTACAGTCCAAACACAAAGTGAGGCTGAGGGAATACCGGGAGCAGGGAGCGACCAGGGATTCAACAGGAAGAGTCTTCCTGTCTGACTTCCAGTCGAGGCGGTATGCTGCAGTCTGTGAACCAGATGGCTGCACAACACCCAGGAATGCACCTGCAAGTAGCAACACGTTTGAACACACACACACACGCATGATTGTGCACGCACGCACACACACACACACACACACGCCTGCCTATACACTCTCAAACACACACACACACACACACACACACACACACACACACACACACACACACACACACTGTCTTTACACCCACCGCTTCACACAAATCTCTGCTAACCTTACTCCTAGCATGGAAAAGCATTTTGTCAGAAAACACAACTTAGGAATACAGCTTTTTCATAGCCCGGGGTGGGAAAGGCTGTAGAAAGTATCCGTGCCATTTCAAACATTTATGTATTGTGCGAAAACTACTCTTTTCCCCGCTCTCTCTCTCTCTCTCTGTCTCTCTCTCTGTCTCTCTCTCTGTCTCTCTCTCTCTGTCTCTCTCTCTGTCTCTCTCCGTCTCTCTCTCTCTCTCTCTCTCTCCATCTCTCTCTCTGTCTCTCTCTCTCTCTCTCTCCGTCTCTCTCTCCGTCTCTCTCTCTCCGTGTCTCTGGTAAGAGGCTGATAGTTTGTTAAAGCGGGGCTCTGTGCTGCCCGATAGCACGGGGGGGACCGAACAATGGGCGAGCGAGCCGGGCGAGTGAGGCTCTGCTAGCAGCACATAACGAGGCGCGTGATGGAAACGTGCTACGCTTGAATTAGCTGTACTTCAAAGTAACAGCTTAGCAGAGCCCACCCCCCCCCCCGCGTGTACACAACCCGCCGACAAACACACAACCTCACCCCGCCTTTGTCTCCTTTGCAAATGAAGGACGGCGTTTTGTGTGTTTTTCTTTAGATTTGTATTAATTCATTTCAATATTGACAGAACAGAATAAAAAAAGGGGGAAAGGGAGTAGAGGGGGATTACACACAGTGTCTTCTCTTGGGGGGGGGGGGTGTTTATCGGTCCTCTCAGGATGAAAAAGTTCCCTTTGTTTCTCCTTTTTACACAAACGTTAATTTCCACGACGGCATGAAAGAGAATTCCGCTTCGGAAAACTACAAGGGGGGACAAGGCAGGGATTCACGCGTGAACCACGGCAACGACCACGAAGAGGAGGGGGGGGGGGGGGGAGACAGTGCACGTCCTGTTTACGCTCTGAAACGGAGGAAGTGGCGCCGTGGTGACGTAATCCTCGCCGCCGCGCTCCCGCTGCGCTTCCTCCCTGATTACAGGCTGAGCAGACACACCTGCGCCCAGGTGAGCTTCAAGGGCCCTTCTGTGTGTGTTCTGCCGCTGCGTTTAAAGTTTAAACCCCCGTCCAACCCGCTCTGAGCCCCGCTGGGGTGACTGCGGGTTGTAGTCTGTGACGGGGCCGCCTTAAGCCCGCTGAGCCGTGCCAAGACACTGGGTTCATTAAGGTATTATGGGACGTTTAAATATGACATACTGTGTTCATGGCTGACCTTTGGGAGGCAGCACACAGCGCACTCATGTGTTGTAGAGGGCAAGTGCTGGTTAAACACTCTGCATGTGGGGAAACAACAAGGTCAGGTGTTTGATAACGGTACCGCTGTGACACAAGCACACGTAAACACACAGATACGTAGATTACAGGCATTCAAATACATGGCATTGTGTGTGTTTGAAAACATGAAGGTGCCAGCTCGTTGTGGGGCTGATGTCTGCTTTCTGTTCAACAAACTTGTGTGTGTGTGTGTGTGTGTGTGTGTAACTGTCTGCAGAGAGAGATTTGTGTGTGTGGAGCATGGGCAATTTGCCCTTGAAGATAACTGCCATATTAAAGTGTAATGCTGTTTGAAGTAGAGACTATGTAAACAATGTTCTCCAACTACTTCCCCCACCCACCAGCGCACACACACGCACACGCACGCACGCACGCACGCACGCACGCACGCACGCACGCACGCACGCACGCACACACGCACGCACGCACACACGCACACAGCTACAGAACTGCAGATAGAGGTCAATCTGAACACTCCAAGGACATATGGTAACAGGTGACTCCCCCCCTCCCTCTCTCTCCCCCCCTCCCTCCCTCTCTCCCCCACTGACTCTCTCCCCCCCTCCCTCCCTCTCTCTCCCCCCCTCCCTCTCTCCCCCTCCCTCTCTCTCTCCCCCACTGACTCTCTCTCCCTCGCTCTCTGTTCTGCCTGCATCTCTCTTCTCATTTTGCTCCCTATTTACTTTCTCACCCACTCTTCCAATCGGCTTCTTCACACCCTTTTACTGAGAAATTATTCAGTCCCCCTATCCCCCCCCCCCCCCACACACACACACACACACACACACACTCACTGGACTGCACACCCTAGGCTGATAAACACACAAAGACTTGTACCAGATTCACACCTACTCTAAGCAAACAAATACAATCAACACCACCACACACACACACAAATGCTGAGCTACACACACACACACACACACACACCCTAGACCCCCCAAACACACCCATTTCTCCAGGACGTGAGTCAGCAGAGCAGACCGGCAGATGACAGAATCACCCCCCACCCCACCCAACCCCCAACTGCTCCTCAAAATGGCCTCCCGTGGCAAAACACTGGCAGATGGATGGATGGACAGATGCATTAATGATGAACGGACGGGTCTGAGAACAGATGGATATATGGATAGGCCGGTGGATGGATGAACGATGATGGTCGGATGAATGTGTCGAAGGACAGGCGGACATATGAATGGATGGACGGACGGACAGATGGATGGATGAGTTGACATGAATGGAGGGGCGGATAACAGTCTCTACAGCCCAGAGTGACAGCTCCTCTCTGCTCCTTTGAGTGTGTGTGTGGTTTTGTAATGCGAATGTGATATGAATGGGAGTATGGGGTGTGTTTGTGATTGTGTATTTGTGAATGGATGGTGCCTGTTAAAGGGAATGGAGTGTGTGTCCAATGTTGAACGAAGTGTGTATGTGTTACAGTGAATGGAGTGTGTATGTGATAGTGTATGTGATTGTTTGTATGTGATAGTGGATGTGAATGTGTATGCGTTTGTGAATGGAGTTTGTATGAGATTGTGTAACCGATAGTGGATGTGTGTGTGTCTGTGTGTATGGAGTGGCTAGGTGATTATACCCCCCTCACCCACAGTGGCTGCTTGTTTCAAACTCCAATCGCTCTCCAAGGGGCGGGCTCAGTTCAGCTTACGGTTGAGACCGACTCCCCAACACACACACACAGCTCACATCGGCCGGTTCCACTCACCCCTGAGTTACCCTGAACGAGCGGAACGCCACGTGAGCTATTCCTGACCTCAACTCAAACAGTTTGGACGGCCTCCCCACACACACACTCTTATTCAGACTGCTACACAGCCGGCTGCTTATGGTGCCGTGGCAAGGGACACAAGATACCACAGCAAGTCTGACTCACTGCCTTTAATAAAGTTATTCAAGATGATAAACTTGGTAGATATTCAATTACACCAAAATAATAGATTCCTTGTTGTTGTTGAAAGCCTCCGACATAATGGACCCTATGAGCGCAGCAAACCTGAGGAATGCAAGGACATCGGAGTCTTTAGTGTGTGTGTGTGTGTGTGTGTGTGTCTGTATGTGTCTGTGGGGGGTAGATGTGTGTGAGGATGTGTGTGTGCGTGCATGCACCCAAGAATGTGTGTTTGCATGTGTGGATACATGCCAGGAGACAATGTCACCTATTCAGAATCCAAGCGCGCACACACACACACACACACAATCACACATACACACAGACACACACACCCACACACACTGTGGTTGTGCAGGGGCTGCTTGTGTTTGAGTGTGAGGTTTAACAGCGTTGTGTCTCCTCCGCTCTCATTTCCAGTCCCAGCCTGCATGTTTGTGCCATACAAACACTTTAATCCCACCCTGGCCAGGTGGAAAGGCCAGGCTGTTTATCAGGTCAACACAAATCACACACACACACACTACATACACACTGCATACACAACGGACGGCATTCATTGGAGCACACACGCACGCACGCACACAGACTGACGCACACGCACAGACAGACAGACAGACACACACACACACATACACACACATACACAGATACACACATACACATACATACATACACACAGACACACACATAGACACAGACACACACACAGACTGCACAGATGAAAACAGCTGAAATGTTTTTAAGAATTCGGGAGCCGCTTCATTAAAAGCTTGTCGGGTGGTATCAGCTCCAGGACGCCTGGTTGTAAATTTTAATGTTGGTGGTTTGCTGTTATTTATTCATCAAGAACCAAGAGAATCCCAACGCCCTCTCATAATGTGTTGATCTCCTCGCACCCTTTGTCAACTGACAAGACGAATAACCCGGAAAAAAAGGTTTTATTAGGTTATTGGGTTTCCCTTTTAGCAGCAATAAAGAAATAAACTACTTTTTATTTCCTACTTTGGTTGGCCAGCGTTTGAGCCGGGCCAAATCCTCGCTTGCTGAAACAACAAACTTCCCCTCCTTCTGTTCTCCCTCTTACTCCGTCGTCAGAACATCGTCGTCCCTATCACTACACCCTCCGGTCTCTAAGGCATCTCCCCCCCCCCCCCCCCTCGCCCGTTGTGGGAACATCAAAGGGGTTGCCGTGGTTATCGCTCCATCACGGCGAGACATTCCGTGGCTGTTTTGGTTGTTTGACGTGGAAGTGGAATTCCGACACAGTTGACGTAGCAACGGTCCGATGGGGCAGGGTCGGGTCGCTCCGACCCAAACGGAGAAGCCACCGGGAATGCAAACGTGATTAAGTCCTGCTGGCTTGAGGTCAGTGAAAGAGGCCTTTCAGGGAGTTCCCGAAGGAGCGGTTTATTGGCGTTATTGTTGTGCAGTTTGGTATTTAGAACTAAGCTGCTGTTCTGAATCGTGTTTCTCACATACTTAAAAGGGACTCTGTGTTTTCACCCAGTCATCAAAAGGTGTTTCCGAATCGATAAACGGTAAAAAAAAAGAAATAAATAAAAAGACCCCCCCCCCCCCGCCCTTTCGCTTTATCTTCATTTACAAAAGACAAGCAACCAGGGCTTAATCATGAAAATCCGGTAAATACGAAATAACTCAATAAATCTCAACAAATCTAATTACACACTATTCCTGCCAACCACCCTACAGCCTGCTGGTGTGATGTGTGTGTGTTGGAGGAAGTGGAGGGGGGAGTCTTTGTGCCATGGCAGCAGTAAAGAGCAGCATCACCATTAGTAGTTCCCACCACGGCCTGCACTGGCGCGGCTCTGGCGTGGTTCCACGGTTGACCCGGCAACAGGGAGAGCACTTGGCTCCGTGTCCGGCGGCTAACCAGCCAAAACAACACGGCCTTAATAAAAACCATCCACATATAAGCAGTTAATGCCCTGGAACTAATTACTGCACTCTCTCTCTCTCTCTCTGTCCCTCTCTCTCTCTGACTCTCTGTCTCTCTCTCTCTCTCTCTCTGTCTCTGTCTCTGTCTCTCTCTCTTGCTCTCTCTGTCTCTGTCTCTCTCTCTCTCTCTTGCTCTCTCTGACTCTCTCTCTCTCTCTCTCTGACTCTCTCTCCCTCTGACGCTCATGACGTCTCTCTCGCCCTGGACGCGGTCAGGAGACTGGGCCTTGATTGGACGGGGTAGGCGAGCTGGAGGTCAGGTGGGGTGGGGAGATGTGCAGTGAGAGAGCATGTGTTCTGTGTCGGTACCTTGTGTTAGGCGAGCGATGAAACACAGATGAACTCGTAAAAAACGACTGTGGATGAAATTCCAAAGCGGTTAGCCCAGGTTCATAAGAGTGCTTTTGTGTTGATCCCTCCTTATTTTTGGTAGATATCTTATTGAGCCTTTTCTCCCGTTTACATTTCATTGGAGTCAATATTTGATTATCATTAGAAATAAAACTGCCATTACTGCACTGTGCGCATAATGGATTGATGATTTCATATGCTGACTCAAAGCTAGGGTAGGCAATTTATTTAGAAGCATTTTTGGTTATATTTGTGGAAATTCTCTACATCCCTACACCAATCAATAAATTAAATGTGTCGCCAAAGTTAAGAAACATCATGTATCTGTGGCTGCCACATACTGTAATAATGCAGTCCAATTATTGAATCAGCCTGAATGAAATGATTAGGTGGCGTACCTGTCTGCCTGCATACCTACCTACCTACCCGTCTACCTGCGCACACTCTGCCCGTGCATTCATTGAACATGACAGGAGCCTTCCACAAGGCTAGGCAGACCTATTGCTAAAGCTACAAGCTAGTCATGTGTTTCGGGGTGGCGCTTCGGAGGGAGGCCTCCAAAGACCTGGGAGGAAGGGTTGGAAATTCCTTGGTTGGATACTTTCAAAATCTAGCTTAGGCTAGCTGGTTTTTCCGAATTGCCTACCCTAGCTTTAAAAAAAACTGACATAGGCAACAACCACTCGTTCTGTCCCCCGCTAGTTAGCAACAGTGAATGTTGCATTAGCATAGCAAATCCATGTAACACATGATGCAATCCCCACCAAGCCTCACTCAGCCAAGATGGTGGCAGTGCTTTATTATAAGGCCCTCCTCAAACGGCTTCGACAGGCAGCCAAAACCGTTGAGTTTATGGTTTCCTTCATCGACAGGGAATTTTCACGGGGACTCCACACCCTGGTGAACACACACGCCAGTGATTTGAAAACACTCCCCGCACCCTCCTGGGTGAAGCGTGTGTTTATTTCCATCGTGTTAATAGAGCGGTGTGGGCGCGCCCCGTGATCCGGGCCACCCTGGGCATTTAGGCGTCATTTCCTGCCAGGAGTGGAACCAGAACCACGGTGCAGTTTTACTCCCAGCAAATTTTTGGCTTGGAGACGGATGTGCGGCGACTTATCCTGAGTCAGGTTTTAGGGGCGTGCTTTGGAACGACCTCGGAGAGCAGAGGGAAATGCCTACAGGCCCCGCAGTTCCACTCCTGTACTGCACAGAGTGGAAATTAAAGGCATGGGCTCTGACTAAACCCATGACCCACTGGTGGATTGAGCACTGAATTATAGACCGGAGACAGCACTCTGAAAACGTAACATCACCAAGGAAAACTGAGTATGTTTTCCATGAGAACGCCGGGCTTTGAAGGTTCTGTACATCCACATTCGGGTCCTTCTCGATTGGTTAATCAGCCTCAAGGAAGGCGATGGCCGTTGAAGACCTAACACTCTGTCACTACTTTTCAGTTCGGACTTTCCCAAACACTGTTGACCGTCACCCTCAGATCCGGAGTTGGTGGACAAACGCCAACCGTTGCACTTTGGTCCTCAAACAGATGGTGTCTGAACAAACCAACGGTGTCTGAGCAGACCTCCCATGAGTGAACAAACCTTCCGTCTTGGCTCTGGGCTCACCGCAAGATAAACTAGACTTGGTAACGAGGTGGAATAACTCAACTCATTTGGAATGGACATCCTGTCCTGTGCGCCTCACATAAAATCGCATGATTGTGGTGATGGTGGCCTGTGTATGTGTGTGGCCGTCTTCTTGGATATATTATCTGAAATCGTAAGAGGGGAAAAAGTGTGCAGACTTATTCAAGCACTGGAAGTGTTTCCGGTTTACAGCACGAAATCTGCAGCATAGATACCAGACATAATGATTAACGAGGCTAAAAATAGTGGAAGTAAGTATCCCTGTCCCTCACCTCTTAAACTCCTGGGGAGCCCTTCTCCATCACCTGATGGGATTCGGTGAGGGGGGAGGGTTATTTTTGCGTTCTGAGTAACATATCCGCATTCGCCGAGCGGCATTTCGGTCACACCGACTGCATGAGTCACGCTGGTAGATTTGTAGCCAAGTGTAGGCTAACAGGTGCTACGCATGCCTCATCGACTATTTTGGTCTGTCAAAGGGGGGTGGCAGAGAGAGGGGGTGGAGAAGAGCAGTGAGAGGGAGACGTAAGAGAGAAAGGTGGAGGGAAGGGGGTGGGCACCCCAAAGATCGAAATTCCATCTGCCGATTATGACACAAAAGGTGGTTTCTGAGTTTACTTTATTTTTCTCGGAGGTTGAGAAAATGGGGAAGGGGGGAAAATGAAGCACAATGTGTAAGTGGACAGGGGCCGCCTTTGCTGGCTTTGTCCCTGAAGTTTGAAAAGCTGGATCTGCCGATTAGATTTATCATTTGGAGAATACACCAGGCGTACCCAGGAACTCAATCCTATTTTGGATGGGTATTGATTTCTGAAATAAGGACCGTCTGTGACGCACAGGGAAGGTGAAAAAAAACCTCTCCACCTGTATTTGTGTTGCGTAGACTATTGTGTGTATATGTGTGTGTTTGTGTGTGTGTGTGTGTGTGTGTGTGTGTGTGTGTGTGTGTGTGTGTGTGTGTGGAGGAGGGGGAGGGTGCATTGGGCTGTGTCTGATTGTTATCTGTTTGTGTCTGTTGGACATCAGCAAGATGCAGAAAGTGATTAAATAAAAAATCAAGGCAATACAAGCTTGGGAAACACAAAGCAACACTCAGGTTCAGTCACTTTGTAAAACGTATATTTCTCATTGTTATTATTTATGGAACAGGTATGCTAATTTTGTTTCTAGGAACGGCTCTTTTGAGGATTTTGTAAGCGACTGATGAGAATAATATACACTACACTTCATATCAACATAAACTTGTTTGCATTAAGGCAGGTTTTAAGATTTTAACACGCAGAACATTCCAATAGCCGATGTTATCTGCCGATATACTTACAGTATGTATGTGTACATACTGTATGTACACTTGCTATTTCATACATATCTTCTATATCTTTTAAGTAATACATTTTATTAAAACTGCTTAATTGAACATGATTAGCATGAATGTGTAAAAGTAGGTTCTTTTTTACGTTTTCATCAAAAAAATACAAATCTTTATTAATAAATGAACTTCAATAAATCGTTAACAATATCGCTGTCATCTACCATCACAAACTGATTTCAGTTAGTTTGAGCGCAAAATACATCAAAATACTCTAGCTAGCTAAGCTAATAATGACAGGCTGGTAATTGGGTATTAGACAGCATTAACATTGTTCTTTTTGAACGTGCACTGCAGAGGTGATATCCAACAGAGGCACGTCGTAAAACCGAATCTTCCAGCATGTGTTGTCTGTTCTACGGTGCGACGCGGTTCTCTTTGGCTCATCTGCTGTGCGACCCACTTTACATTGAAGTCCTGCCATCACGAGCCGGACTCGTACCAAGAGTGGATCTGAAGCCGCTGGCATCGTCCACACAGCACATACGAGTGACTTTGTAGTTTTGTTTTTCTAATTAAACATGTTCACCGATTTAACCCTTTAAGAAGTGAAATTAGGAGAAAACCACCACGACAAGTAATAGTCTGCGTTGGGAGAGACCTTATTTTGAAATGGTGGCACACTGCCATTCTTTGGGGAGAACCCTGATACATTTTCAGATCATGTGCTGGTATTAAGCCGGCCAATTGCATGTTTCTTATGTGCTATTATCTGTATAATTCCCACCAATACCGATAGAACTCTGGAACCCAAATATCAGCCTATATTATTGGCAAGTCAATATATCAACCAGGCCCAACATGGCACTTTGTGACAGAACACCTGTCCTATATGAACCTAGTAGGGCTGCTGATTGATGGCTAAACCAAAGCATGCGTGTAGTCACACGCAGCCGCTGACCAGAACCCCTAATCTGTTATTGCATGCAAACACACACACGTTAAAGTTGTCACCTGACAACTGTGTGTGTTTGTACAAATTAGGGGTTTGTGCAGATTAGGGGTTCTGGTCAATGGCTGTGTGTGATTTCACACGTGTGTGTGTGTGTGTGTGTGTGTGTGTGTGTGTGTGTGTGTGTGTGTGTGTGTGTGTGTGTGTGTGTGTGTGTGTGTGTGTGGGGTCACTGCAGATATCCTGGCCAGTGATTGGACTGTTCCTTATGCTAATGCAACTGACCCTGATGCTAATGATACAGGAGCTAATAAATCTCATGTTGCGCTGTGGAGGATTTATGCTGAAATCTAGCTATGTGCACTCACTCACTTTGACCACCAAATTAAATCAGAGCATTCGATACAGTCAAGTCCATACTAAATCTATTGAAAATCCATATGCTATACCCACATATTTTTCTCAATGGGAAAAGGCACACACCTTCTCACTACACAAATGTATAGCATGTTTACCGTGACTGAAATCGACATATATGCACTCACTCACTTTGAAAAGCAAATCAACTCTGAACGCAGTAGTCTCCTCTATTGTAAATATTAATCTATAGTAGATCTATAATCTATATCCTACACCACATGTTCCTCTCCACAGGGAAACACGCCCCCTACCCCCACCATTTCTCTCTTACCCTTCTCCCCCCTCTCTCACACACACACACACACACACACACACACACACACACACACACACACACACACACACACACACAGGGGGGGGGGGGGGGGTCAATTCTGTTGTGAATGTTAAAGTAGGTTCTTGGCGACGTCCCTCACCTGAAGCTCTGTCCTATGGGAGCCTGGGCTGCATCTGTGCGAGACAGAGACAGTCCTATAGGCTGGAGGCAGAGAACAACCACCCCCATGGGACGAGTTGGAACAACTCGGATGGCCCATTAGTGCATCGCCGAGTGGCTGCACACACATACTCAATGGCGGGGTTAGTCCGTGTCTATGATCGAAGAAACGGTCATAACGCTGAATGCAAATGGTGCGTTAAATTAAGGAAAGCGTGGGAAATGTTGTCGGGGAATATTGGTTTAAAAACAATGTTAAGCGCAATGTAAAACAAGGACCAGTGCAGGCCCATCCCGGTGCACACAGCCACTTGGTCAGGGCAAGTCAAAAGGTCAGTTTGTAAATAGCCTATTTTAACTGGAAGGGAAACACCGTGTCCACGGGCCACATCCTCCCTGCTTCCTTTCCTGTCCAAACTATGTTTTCCTCCTGAAGACACCACTACCTTAGCCTACCCCTCTAAGGTGTGTTTTCTGAGCACACTGTGCACCTCCTATTTCCTGTAAGTAGTCCTTTGTCTTTTCCTCGGTGAAGGGAGACAGATAGGCCTTCCCCGAAATCCTACGGTCGGCGCTCAAACGTCTCCATGGCGAAGCGTACGTGATCGGAATAGCGAGGAGGCAGGCAGAGAATAAACGGCCCCCGATAAGCACAGTCACACCGCGGTCGTGTCGCCTGACCGTTGACTGAGAGGCGTGTGTAGAGAAATAACAGTATAATAATAATATTAAATCACTCGGCATGTTATGTGAGGCGGCTTTTTTGGACAAAGTTATGTTTATAGACGCAGCGTGTATGTTTTTAGTAAAGTTTGTTTAGCCTACTCGAGCCTACTGCCCCTTTTACCCCAGGGTTTCTGAGGACGCTCAGCTCCGTGTAGGAGCGGGCTTGGGGGGGGGGGGGCAGTGGCATCGCTCTCACAAAAAGTGCGTTCAGATGGACGCACAGCAGCGCGTCAAGAACACACACACACACGCACGCACGCAAACACATACAAGCACGCACAAACGCGGATGCGCAAACGCACGCACAAACACAGACACGCACTGAACAGATTCAACTACACGCATATAAAAATAAAATAATAAAACTCATCGCACGCTGCCAGACGCTTCTCATCGAAGCACTTGGTCAAAAATAACCCCCCGATGTAACGGAATATTAAACACAATCTCAGCTATGGGATGCCTGCGTGCGGAGTGGGGAACAGGGAACCCGCCAGTTCCCCGTCCCGTCTTTGAAATGCACCTGTTTCGGTCGGGGGCCAAGAACGAGGGCAGGCCAAATAAGTCTCAACTTCGGCCCGCCGTGCAAAGCCCAGTCCGGGCCTGTGCAGCACCAGGGGAGGGGGTAGTGGGAGCCTAACTGGGATAAGTCGACCAGCAAACCATCTAATAACCCAGGGACGGCCAAAAATAGCCCGTTGTTTGCTGCCAAGCCTGAGCTGCTGCTGTTACAAATCACGACGTCCAGGTCGCCAAGCGATCCGGCTTCAGGCTCCCTGTCACCGACCCACCTCATGCAGAAGACCGCTAGTCCTCATTTCATTAGGAACACATTATGGTGAATTAGACAATAATTAACTGAGACACAGCAGTCCGCAACCCGCAGCCTCATTCATTGTTCCTCAGCAGAGAATTATCTAATTTCCCAAAAAAATACAGCCTTCATAATGATATCCCCCATCGCTGTGCACAAATACAACCTCCGATACGACTCGATCAATAGAGCCGAGAATTACCCAGACGGCATAAACGCCACATATGCGCCAGAGACACACGCTCCTCCACACACACAGAAGCACATCGTATAACGCGGCTGAGAGGGGCCATTAACCGACAAAGACACTGACCGTGTTTTTCCTCTGTTAAACGTCCGCTATCCCGGTGAAACCCTCGGCTCTTCCCCGGCTGGAAAGGGCGAGTGGCTGCACTGGCGGAGGTGACGAGGCTTTGGTGGTCGTCCAACACGACCCTTCCTTCCTCTCCCAGCAGAGTCGAGCTGACAAATATGGGCTGCTGCTGGCTGGTTCGGTGTCGGGTCTCCCCCGCCTCCTATCTCCGGTTCCCCGGCTGGCGGCGGACTGTCTCCGGTCTGACTCCAAAGTTAGTGGCCGAGGCGGCGCGCTGTCTTGCGGATACAAAAAGGACTCTTGACGTAAATAAACCAACCGACGTCCGATCCTAAATCGCGGCTTCCTTCCCCCTGGGAGACTCAAGTTCACCCAAAGAAATGACCGAAGAAAAAAAATCAAAGAAAACCGCCGAAACCCCCTCGATAATATCACATGTCGGGTCTTCCGCAACGCAACAGCAGTGGGTCAGAGGGTCGGGGTGAGCGCTGTGAGAGACTGGTGTTGGTGTTGGATCGAGCTGTAAACCAGTTGTCTGCTGGGACCTCGCCCTGTGTCCCGACGCCAGAGGTCCTACACTAATGTCCGCTACCGAGCTTGGAGGATGAATTTCCACTGGAGGAGCGGAATGAGAGAGAGGGAGAGTGAGCGAGAGAGACGGAGAGAGAGACGGGGAGAGAGAGAGAGAGAGAGAGAGAGGGAGGGGAAAAGGGGGTGGGCAATGCCTCGCATTCTCTGAATTACTCCACCCCCAAACCTCCTCGCTGCTCTCTCTCAAACTCTCTATCGCCTTTTCATTAAAATCACTGTTGTTGCAGTAGCTCTGTGCACAGCCTACGGTCACGTTAGGGCCATGTCCAATGGGCACACCCTCACCGTGGAAAGATATACGGTAATAAACAGATTAATCAATGGGTGTACTTATACTATTAAATTATAATAAAACCGATTGATCCAAGGAGGAATGCCACGGATTACTTGATCAATATAACAAACAAAAATAACGCAAACACATGGCAAGGAAGTTGGCAGTTTGAAATCATTTTATTTAGAGCGAAATAATACACTTTTAATTTGTAACTCAAAACTGCATGAAACTAAAAAGACACAGACTTTTTTCAGTCTCTGTCAATGCACAGAATATTTTATAATCTCAGTGGGGATCCGTTCCATAATCCCAAAGCAGTCTTTTCATGAGGCAGACTTTCCAGAAAATTCTTACAGGACGAGTTTCGTTCGCCATTGACTCCACAGAGCTCTTCAGATAAAGGGCGTTTGAGGAGAACGGGCGTTTTCGTCGAAATTTTTAAACACAGAAAGAAATGGGGTAGTTTCGCTGGAAATCTGCCAGCATTTTTTTAGAGTTGGATTTCCATTTGGAAAGAATGGTTTCCGGTAGGCTATTCAAAACCATTCAAACAATCTCACAAAACTATTCTGTTGCTACATATAACACAATTATTAATCTGGAGGTGTTCCTATGAACAACATATTATAATGTATGAAATACATGAATAAATATGATGTAAAGTGCTCATACGCTACCATCTGTTGGCCACTCACTGACTAATGGCGTCATCATTTACCTGTCTGTCTCTCCGCTAAACGTCCCTCCCTTCCTGTCTGTCTGCCTGCCTGTCTGTCTGTCCGACAGTGTCGCTCCGCTTGTAAACGTCCCTCCCTCAGTGTGTATGTCTGTCTGCCTGTCCATCTTCCATTCCCCTCTCCCTGCTTGCCTGTCTGTCCGACTGTGTCTCTCCCCTTGTAAACGATCCTCCCTTCATGTCTTCATGTCTGTCTGTCCGTCTTCCATGCCCCTCTTCCTCCCTCCCTCCCTGTCTGCCTGTCTGTCTGTCCTTCCTCCCTCCCCCTCTCCCTCCCTCGCTGTCGGCCTGCCTGTTTGTTACAATGCCCCATAACCCTGTTGGAGGGTTATAGACTAAAGGCTGCTCCACCGTTGTGTTTGTGGAGGACTGGCTCCCGTGTCGTTGGGCCGGCTGTAAGTCAGCGAGACACCCAGCGGGACCTGCGCCAATAGGAGAGCTGAACACAAATCCAACCACCTGCTTCGCTGCAACATGGCACGACTCTGTGGAGTCAAATGGATGCCAGAAGTATTGTCTGCGGAAAAATAATAATTTGGTCAGAAAATGAATACAATAAAACACATTTATTGAATTGTGAAATAAAAAAAAAAGTGACGTTCACAAATGTACAAAAAGAGAATTGCAATCTTTCTTTTCACTCATGTTAACGATTTCATTTTATCACCAGAACGGTGACATGTTCACGAGTATGATTCTGTTTTTGTCGTGTTTGGGGTTCGGACATGGAGGCGGGATGAAAAGCGGGGGCCGGCTTTATCGGTTGGACAAGTGAGTGATTGTTTTATGCGATGTTAACCTCCCTGATTGAAGGCCTGCACCCTAACCCTGCACTTTGGTGCAGGGTTAGGGTGAAAGTTTACACAATTGAGAAGCCGGTGGAGGCTTGAATCCTTCCCAATGAATTGCTGGCACTGGTAAATGAGAGGCCGGTGTTGAGAAATGGGAAGCCGGGTATGTGTTCGACTAAGGTGGTAACTCATGGGTCTAACCTAGCAGCCCGATGGATCGGCTACTGGCATGGCAGATTTTTAGCTACCTGGTCTGGTTACTAGCAGGCCGGGGCTAGCAACCCACTGGATAAGCTACAGGCTTTGGCTTTTTTTTTAACCTACAGGGCGGTGACCACACACAGGGACACTAGCCCCTCCCTTCTGAGGCTGATTGGCCCACCCAAGCCCC
>NC_136945.1:21960233-21995233 GCF_949987615.1 Pollachius pollachius | reverse complement strand
TCCAGGCCATGTTAGGTTATCAGCCCAAGAGTGTGATAGGAAAATATTGCTTTGTAGCCAATCAATCAACAAGACAGATAGCCTGCAACGCAGCTATGAAAACCTCCCCATCTCTACCAAGAGGACGGGTCTGCGAAGGAAAATAAAACCGCTAATTAAGCTCACAGGTTTCCGGGCTGTGGCAAAGAGATGAACCCACGCACGTAATCAATATGGTTGTGTTTCAACGCGTTTTGCAAATGTGTTGATATTTATGGATTACTAGTGGCCCTACCAGGGGGTTTCACACTCTCCGCCACTAGTAACCCATAAAAATCAGACCAAACTGTGTGAGAGTGTCTTTGTTAAAGGGGCCACAGGGGCGGGGGGGCATGTGTTTAGTATTGACCACGATGGTAGGGCCAGGAGCAGGAGGAGGCTTGCGTCTGACACCACAGTGTGTGTGTTATCTCACTCAGTCTGCTGTACTCTTACAACCCACAGCCCCGCTAGCACCAGTCAGTTGAACTGGCAGCGCGGGAAGTGTTATGTAGGTTAGGATGCCGTCCCTCTCTTCAATATTTCATCTGCTCGCTGTCAGGGAAAATGGGGCATACACAGAACAGGGGCTCTGTGGTGTGTGTGTCTGTGCGTGTGTGTGTGTGTGTGTGTGTGAGAGATGAAGTAGGTTGAGGGTGAATCGTGTATACATGCATGTTGTACAGTGTGCGTTATGGGTTTGTGCTTGTGTACACAATGTCCGTGTGTACCGCCATTGGGGTTAAATTGGTGCGATTGCTCAGGAGTGTGGTGTTTGTGTGTCGCATGCGTGTGTGGGGCTGTGTGTATATACGTGCGTTGAAATGTGTCAATGTTGAACTTTCCTCGGGTGTGTTCTGATGCATGTGTTATGTGTGTGAATGTGTTGTGGTGTGTTTGTGTCCCTGCCTGGGTTTACAATAGTGATGCATGTTTGAATCTCTGGATTTTCGTGGGTAATATTTGTAACTCAGTTCAAGGTTTGAAAAGGCACAGCCCCCCCTCCCATCTAGACTCTACGTGTGTGAAACCCTGCTGCAAATAATAACATGTTGGTAATGCAATAAAGATTAATGGAACATAGCAATGTTCAGGCAGCCGCAATAGCACCGTGTTATTTCTATTCTGGGGAATAGCGTTATTCCTGCCGTACATTTTCATCAAAACCTTACACAATGTTCAAACCCCCCTTTTGCTGAGTGATAGCTGGGCATCTTTTCGTAATACTGAGGCTGTGTTTCTTCTGAAATGTTCAGGCTACATTGAAGCTCCGCTGTAACCGAGTCGGGCTCGGTCGACGAGTGGACCCGCAAGCCACTGATGTCCTTGTGCAGCAATTCTACGTGATATTGCAGTTTTTGCTTTTTGCGCTTTTAAAATATCACTGTAGAAATGAAAGGAAAAACGGTAAGTGACAAAACGCGATTTTTCAGAAGCTGTCTGAGCAAGTCGGGATAAGCAAAGAAAAGAAAAGAGACGAGAATTATAATTTTTTATTGTTTGGGATAATCTAACAATTATCGGAAGCATTAAATTATGTATTCGGGCCAACCGTAGTATACAAACATGTGTGCATATATCAAGCTAATAACGACACTGTGAGATACAAAACAGGCCTGTGTGAGAATTGGCTGTGTTTTGGAGGGCTTTTTTTGTGTATTTTGGAACATTAATGTGTGTACATTATTTGTGCATTGTGTTTTTATTCATAATAGGCTATTCCTAACTTTATGTTAATCTATCTTATTGGGAACAGCTGTTCACATTTTAGTTAACTTAGTTTGTGTGCGTGTGTGCGTGGCGATTTTGAATGTCAACATTTTCCAATCTAAATAATGAGTAGTTTTATTTCTTTCCTCACATTACCCAACATGTGGTGGGCCATGCTTCCTCTAGCTCAGTGTAAATATTGTTTAGTCTTACTGTTGATCAGCTCCGTTGGCAGGATGACCCAGACACTGTCTGTACAAACACACGCTAGCCCAAGGCCTGACGTCTCGCACGGGCGCTGCTAAATTGACCTGGAAGACACAACTCAGGGCTCCAACTGCACGACAACAACAACACAAAAAGCCGGAGCATCACGGCGAAAAAACAAGGCGAAGGAATCAGGATTCAAACGGAAACACGGCAAATATATTCACGGGAAACTTTCTGCATTAATATGGTTATCAGTGGCAGAGCGTTGCGGCACATTAAGGGTCTGACTAATTAGCCGGCGTCGTAACAACCTCTTGCTTGGTGTGCAATACGCAGGAGTCCAAAGCGGTAACTTGGGACCAGGAAAGGAGGCTGGTTTTATTTTGAACGGTCCCTTCAGCCCAGTGGTCATCATTTATTCCCTCAGCTTGGATCACAACGCAATTTATAGTGAAGGGCTTCGGAAATTATCAATGTGCCGGTTCATCCACACATCTTTCCAGTTGCCAATTCATCCATCCATCTGCCATTTCATCCATCCATCTTTCCACCTATCTGGCAATTAATTTATTCTTCCGTGTACAAATCCATCCTTCTGTATTTTTTTCATCCAACCATTCATCCATTTGCCAATTTATCCATCCATTATCCATTCATCTATCCATCCATCTCATTGTTATTTCCTTCATCCATCCATCTACCCATCCGTCTCATTGTTATTTCATTCATCCTTCCATCATCTTCCTCTCTTCTCCCTGGCCGGGGTCACTGTATTGCTGGAGTCGGTCCCAGTAGACTGGAGGCGTGGGGGGAAGAGAGAAACATTTAATAGGATGCCAGTCTCTCTCAGCCTCCATGGTGCTCACACACCACTCACACACTAGTCACAGCGCCTGCTATCGTAGGGTCTCCAATTAACCCAACCTACCTGTCTCTGGCAGGGGGAGGGAAAACAGAGTGCCTGAGGAAGCCCAGGAGAGCAAGCCACACTCAACCCAGGGAAGAGAGTTCCATCCGGGCTGGGAATTGAACCCGTATCTCCCGCGGGCAGCGTTGGCATTCGGTTGGGATGTTTCCTCCGATACAGCACGCACCGACAATGCATATGTTACGAATTGAGTCATCGTTACATGCGTGTGCTTATCGTGTTTCGTCATGAAGTGCCTCCGTTTTCATCATACGTCCTCACCTGATGCAGGGAAACAATGGGATGCATATTTACAGCATAGCTACTTACATCAGGTCTCTTTGAAAGCCCCGCTTACACGTGTGTCTGGTGACTCCGGCTGTGAGGCACACGGGGCCCGGCAAGTGCTGTTGACTGTGGGGGACGATACCCCCGGGCTGAACACCCAGGCTGAACACACACGCTACTCCGCGGCCGCTTGTAATTTCACCCATGATTCACTTAACAAGGTAATTAATACGCTTATCCTACACACACATTTACCGAAACAGAATTGCACATATTCACGGGTAATTCGGTTGTTGTGAGAAAGGGTTATGCTATGTGCAGTGAGCCACGACACGGGGACATGAGGCGGGGGGTTCGCACGGCCTTGTCTCCCGGTGTCACCGTGCTCTCCCAAGCAGGTGTGGGAGTGGGAGATAGGGAGTGTCGCCGTATGCGGAAAGAGAGAGAGAGATGCCGAGATTGTGTTTGGAACGGCGGAGACAATGAAGGACGCGAGACGGAACGTCTATGCGGCGCTGTTGTCATCACGAAGGTCTTTTGAGGTTGTGTTTAGCGCCTCGCTCATTGTCACAGGGTGTCTCATGTGTGGGCCATCTGGAGGATCACAAAGGAGTGAGCGGCAGATCCCTGATCAGTCCTTATTTAAGTGTCATACCACAGCCTGCATTTGATGTCGGTTTAAGACCAGGGCTACGCCTTCCACCACAGCTGCATTCATTTCCGGTCATTGTTTTTAAACCCACTTCTACAGAGCTTTGATTTATTTGTGGCTGCCAAATTCCCATTTTGATTGAATGTGCTTTCATTGTGCTCAGCCTCAATTAGAAGTCATTTTAGGTAAAAGCTTCTACCTGATTTAAATATAAAGCTATTACTACTACGAATGCTACTGCTACTACTATTACTACTACTACAACTACTACTACTACTACTACTACTACTGATCCAGAGATCTGGAACATTTATGGCACAAGGTGCTGTACGATGTTTGGCTGGATCAGGCCAAATAATGACAAAGACAAGTGAAAAGCCAATCAGCATCATCAATATCACAAACGAGGCTAGGGTTCCCCCCCCCCCCAGTGCGGAGCCAAGCTGCCCTCACCCACGGGCCTGGGTGAGGGGGAAGGTCTCCACTTGAACGGATATTCCAGCGTTTTTACGAGACGCGTCAGGGAGCAAAGTGTCTCTCGTTATGTCCGTTGCCCTAATGGCGACCCGTTGAGATTAACAAGCATGTGCACGATTCTCTCTGCTGTGCGGGCACATCATTATCAGCCGTAATGACATGATGCGCTTTTGATTGACTTTGGTGGAATGGATGGTTTCTCAGGGTCAGCCGCATGACCAACACCCCCCCTCCCCGCGCGCTCCAATTAAAGGGGCGTGGGGGAGTGAGGAGTGACAGGCCGACACTAGGACCCTAGGGCCATTAGCATACCCTGCTAATGCCTCACAGTCCGTACAGAAACACTTGGAAATGAGTGTGTATGATTATATATTATAAGGTGTAACCTTTCTTGCTTTAGTGCATGTAGTTCTGTGTCAGTGGATACATTTTTAGCTCGGGGTGGACATCGAACCTGCGACCCTGCCGGTGTTAATTCCATGCTCTACCAGCTGAGCTTCATAAGGGTCAATATAAGCTTCAATATTCTTTTTCCTACCCCATTCTATTCTGCCTCCTGTTCTATCCTACTGCATTGGCGCCTGCACGATCCTACGCCTTTCCCTTCTATTCCCTTCTCGATGTATTCTATCATTTCCTATTCTATTACAACCATCCAACAGACATGGCCATGGTCCCAGTGGGGGGGAGAGGAAACCAGGGGAAGGGAACACATAAGACCGGTTCTTCCTGGCTGGAACCGGCTGTTGGCAGAAAAAGTTCTAGGACCCACCGACAACAACATAAAAAAAAAAAAAAACATGGACAAAACAAACACAATTCCATTTTCGTTTCATTTTCACTGCAGAAGGCGATTCAACTCACGTATTCAAAGAGCACGTTAAAATCCACCTTGTGTTGGCTGGAGGGCTGTCAATATAATCACAAACACACACAAAAAGCGAGCACAATATGAGCCGTAAGATAAAGGAGACGTGAACGTCAGATGAAGATGAAGGCAGGCAGATAGCAGGTCCTTGCTCCTATGGTTCCTGTAGCGTGCGAATACGGCACAGCCACTCTCAGATGCTCGCTATAACACAGTGACAGGATTTGGGGCTTAGTGTGGATTGCCGGATTTCTTCTTGAAAAGAATTTACCGCACATGATGAGATTGGTTCCACGTCTTGGCCCCCTGCCAGCAGCCACGTAACGCATGGTCTCGGAGGATATACTGGGACTGTATAGTATGTGATATATGTATCCTGTATGTCTCTGTCTTCGGCACACATGTATCTATACATATGCTGAACAGGTACTCTGAGCGGTGGAAGGATAGCAGAAGTGTCGTGGTTGAGGCGGCGGACTGCCGCCAGAAGGAATCCCTGGACACGGCTTTGGGTGGAAGCACCTGCTAAATGTTTAAATAGTACTATTCCAAAGTTTCAAAACATTGGCACTTAATGTGTACACTTATTGTATGTTGCATGTCCTTGCACTTAAAAATAGTACATTGCATTGTATAGCATCTAATCCTAGCTATCTTTGTTGTATACGGGGAATGGGTTAACCTAGCGATTGTGAGTGCTTGGCACTTGGTTCTTGGAACATCCTTACGTTACCGATAGTGATATATGTTGTTTCTTTTTCTTCTGACAAATGTACTTATTAGAAGTCGCTTCGGATAAAAGTGTCTGCTAAATGCTGTCAGAGTACAATTCGGTTTGATGGAGAAGAGGAAGAGAGAGGGGGAGAGAGGGTGGGTGAGTGGGAGTCATGGATGCAGTCATCTATTACCCGGCCATGATAAACTGCGGTGCATTCTAAACAAATTCAGTTTTTACGTCCAGGTTTTGACAGCAGGCCCACGGTCCGTGTAATCTAATCCCTAATCCATCTTCTATTCTAAACCGGGTTGAAGGGAACAGTGAGTTCCACTTGTTCTGGTGTCAGAGTGTTCTGTAAACTCCTGCTGCTGCCGATAAAGGTTTGGGCGTCCGTGGCGCTCCAAGGTCGGTGCCGCCGTTTTGTCAAGGGGGGTGTCTAGCCCGGCGTCTCGTTGAGAGTGACTCTCTGTCCTCTTGAGTTAAATATCTATTTGTGTCCTTGTATGGCATCTGGCGGCGTACCTTATCCCCGGTAAGATCAGGGGAGGGGCCTTCTCAACCACGCCACATTCCTGCCCGTTGAGGTTCTGCAAATAAATGGATGTTAATGTTTAACATCTTCAACAGTTTTAACTGAACTCACCCGACCCTCGGATAGGAGGCATTTCCTAATCTTCATTTGTGAGGTGTTTACAAGTTCTATTTTTTTTTAACTATCTTGGTTTTTTTTTAATTAATAAAGTGGCATTTTGCGTGATTCCAGGGTTTGATGGGGGAATGATATTGATGATTACATTTATTTGTAGAGCAAAAATCCTTACTAAAGTCTCAAAGGGATTCACTGGCCTACATTAGATGGCAGTTTGGCAAAACCACTGGGAAAACAAGTCTCCTAAGTGGATGAGTCTTAAAAGAGGTTTATGTATATAGATTTCTTAAACAATGCCCTAAAATGTTCACGTGATCCAGATATCGGCAGCTGGCGAAACAGGATGAAAAAGAAAGCGCTTGAAATGTGAAATGGTGAAAAGCTTATTTTAATTCAACCAGTGTACGGTAGACATCTGCTTTCATAGTTGATCATGTCTACTTCACAAGTTTTTCATAACATATTGATGTCATTGTTTTGCTTATCGATTGATCACCCATCAAAGGCGGAAGAATTCCAAGAAAATTCCAGTGCTTGTCCGGGCGCTGGGAGAAGGCCTGGGGCTTACTGATGGCTGTGATGGGGGAATGATCCTGTAAACCCTGATAGAGATCTGCTATGTAGTCCTTTGGTACAAACAGCTCTCCTGTGACCCCGACTGAAGATTAGAAACACTACAGACTGGAGATGTCTTGCAAGTAACACGCACACGCACACACACACACACACACACACAGACTTTTGTTGATCTTTCAATAGTCATGCAAAATGCAAAAGTGAAACTAAGTATAGCCTCTGTCTCTGTGTTTGTGTCTGTGTTTGTGTTTATTTTTGTGTGTGTGTGTCTGGGTTCTATTTGTCTTTTTGTGTTTACTCAAAACAACTTAATTTCTCGCACTCCCTTAATTTTCTCTTTCCTTCTCTTTTTCTATGCAAAGGAATTTATTGGCATGGGAACGTACATGAACACTGCCAAAACACATTCAAACTAAAATAATATCCTCATATTTTAAATGTAAACAGTCTAGTATCAAACACAATAACCCAAC
This sequence comes from Pollachius pollachius, assembly GCF_949987615.1. Taxonomy (NCBI): domain Eukaryota; kingdom Metazoa; phylum Chordata; class Actinopteri; order Gadiformes; family Gadidae; genus Pollachius; species Pollachius pollachius. Next base: position 21,987,687 of record NC_136945.1, on the reverse strand, counting down.
AAATTCATCCCACCAAACACTCTCCTTATTCTCTCTACCGCAATCTCTCCCTCCTTTCTGTCTCTCTCTCCCTCAAACTCTCCCTTTCTCTCCGTACATCCCTCTCTTTCCCTACCCTATCCCCCCCCCCCGCTCCTACCTCACCCCTCTATGTCCCCCCCTTACCCCTCTATGTCCCCCCCTTACCCTACCCTGCCCCTGCACTGCTACCTGGGCTAGAAGGTATTGGGTGACGCCGCAGCAGCATGTAAAGTCACCCCATTGATCTATTGTGCTGTGGTGAGGAGGGGCTCTATCTGAAATCACCCCCCATGGGTGTGACCGCTCTCAGGAATGTGTAAGCAGAGTGTGTGCGAGGTGTGTGTGTGTGTGTGTGTGTGCGATCTCTTTCCACCTCTGGCTGCTCATTGATCAGCCAGATAGGCAGGCTGCACTACAGGGCTGACATGTGGGACAAAATTGACCCCATTGATGGCTTTCATTAGCCTCCATTTAAAGTGAAATTGGTGGGATTCCTTAGGGGTGTGGTGTGTGTGTGTGTGTGTGTGTAATTGTGCGTGGGGACGTGCGTGTTTGTGAAGTGGGGCGTGTGATAGTGTGTGTAAGGGGGGTGGCGGAGATGTTTGTGTGTGTGATAATGTATGTAATTGTGTGGGGTGGGTGTGTGTGTGTTTGTGTTTGATAATGTGTGTAATTGTGTGGGGTTGCATAAATCTATGAGATGCTGGTGTGTTTGTGTGAGAGACACACACACGCACACACATAAGCATCTCATATATGTGCAACCCCACACAATTACACACAATTACACACATTATCACACACAAAGACCTATTAGCTCTCTCACACACACACACACACACACACACACACACACACACACACACACACACACACACACACACACACACACACACACACACACACACACACACACACACACACACACGCGTCTCCTTTGTATGCAAGGCGGTCGTTGTGTGTGATAGAGTTAATGTCACTCCCTGTTTCTCATTATGTTGCATTTGATGTTTAAATGAGGGAGATTCCTTGGATGTGGCAAATGACTTGACTTGAGGGCATTGGCTGTTGAAGCGAGCCATTGGCTAAAATTGATGAAAACGAGGGGGTGGGTCCTCATCATTTAGATGAGCACCGCTGAGTTTGTAGTTTGATTGACACCAACCGCTTCCAATCGAACCAGCCAACGATTTGAATGATTTTCTATGCAACTGTTCTGGAAACTGAAAATATACCATTGTCAGTGAATGGCAGTCATTCGATTATGACACCGGGTATGAATGAACATTGGACTGAATGCACACAAAACAATCCCTCCCCTTTTTTATCTAAATTTCCTTGGTGGCTTTTTGTCTTTTGTGCTATTACATTTTTCTTTGCTTTTCATTTCCTTTAATTCTGTGTTGGCTTATCAGTGTGTCACCTGTATCATTGATAAATGTCTAAAAAATAACACAAAAAAGCCTCACCTATTCAATGTTACCTGAATGAAGCAATCAGCAATTTTCCCTAATGCAGTAATTACTGCATGATGGAGAGACTGTAGGAAGTATATACATGATTCATATATTTATAACATATGATGAAAGTGGTGCTTTGTTTTGTTTAATCAATCCGGTAGCAAGAGGGAAATATATTCCTTAATACAAACCGCCTAATAGAGCCTGTGATATACTGATATTGAGCTCTACAGGGAATAGCACCCATAGCCGAGGCAGTGTTAGTGCCTTGCTTTGCATATTGAACGGCACAAAGATCGACCCTCTAACTCAGGCATAGCCAGCAGATCCTTTGAACCGGTTGAGGAAGACGCCCGGAAACCTCGGCCTGACCGACGCGTCGCAGACGGCCATGTCACGGAGAAAGAGAGGGGCTTTACCGGGCCTCGGTCCTTGCCTCTTGAGCTGGGGAATGAAGACCTTCTCCGCAGAGGAGTGGAGTGGCACTGAACATGATGAGCCCAAACCCCAACCGTCGTTGGGGTTTGGGTTTGCGTACACGTCGCCCGAGACCGCCTGGCCCCGTCTACCCGCTCAAAGCCAGACCAATAAACACCAATCCCATTAGTGGGGAGAGAACTGGAAAGCCCCCGATCTGAAGACGGTGCCCCTGGTGTGAAATAGAGGGGCTATTTTCGAGCCCACTTTCTCCGAAGCAAGCGGAGCTGGAATTCTCCTGGAGAGAAAGTGGAACGTTAAAAACGTTATAAAACAAAGTTAATAACCGTTGCTCCAAGTAAAATGCAAACGTGTGAAACATTTTACATTTAAGTGAAACAAATTTATTGTTGATGCACATTCATGCAAATAATACATTTACAGCCATATTATATGTTTACAATAAGATTAACATGAAATAACTATTACAGATAATTCGTTTGGTTAATGCGCACATGGTAGATGGTAGGTTTATCCGGGAGCAAGGCAGAGAAGAGTTTGGGTGTTGGGCTGAAGCCCACAGAAGCTGTCGCCCGCACCACTTCAAACTCCCCATCGGAGTTCACAAAGGTATATGTCCCCTTTGGGAACCGAAATTAAATGAGTTCTGCTGTAGGTGCAGGACCTTGTAGCAGCAGCCAGGGGTGCGAGCAGTGAGGTGACTCCTGGCCACTAACTTTCAGAGAGAAAAGAGAGTAGAGCAGTACTCCCCTCCACTATGGCTGAACCCAGCACTGGCCCTCACCATTATATGTAAATAATAGACTTATTTAACGTACACAGAGCGTGTTCATGTGAATAATAGCTCAGCGTCATGCCCAGGAGAGCACATTCGATGAAAGGAGCGAGTAAACAACGGAGAGGGGTTTTTCTGAGGCTAGGTTTGGTTCATCTTGAGGTTAGCGGCGCGATAAGTGGACCTTTTGCAATTCGGTCGGTGGTTTTCTGTGTTATTGCGTCCTATTGTTGGCATTTCATACTCTGCTAAGCAGAGAGTAAGCTAATGGAGAAATGCCGATTTAAGATTTGAAACCTGCGGTGTCAGACCGTTTCTTGGTTTGAAGATCAGGGTTAGGAGGTGAGGGAGGGTAACATGTGACCGGGGTTGTCTTTGAAAGGTAAACTAACACCCCCAGGGAAGGACTTGGGCTGGGGACATATGTAGCCATTGTTGTAAGTCGCTGTGGATAAGAATCAGTAAATGTGATGTAACGTATTGTAATGGTATTCAATGAGTCGTGAAGTCTATTAGTGTAGCAGTCACTTGCTTACAAATCATTCGACGCGTCAAGTTAGGTACAGGCACCGCGACGGAAAACACAAGATAATTACGAGTTTAACACTTTGACCATTATTGCAATTGGATGTCATGACAACCCTGTATATTCATGAGTTCATAGGATTCAAAGTCATTTTTTATTATAATTATTTAGCTTCCAAACTGTCCACATCTTACATTATTTTTACATTAGTTTTAAACTGGTCATCTCAAGCCGTTTTTTAAACGTGCTCCTTAAGACGTTAGTGAACCCCCTGTACCAGCTCAAATTGGAACAATATGAGATTTTAAAAAAGTGCTGTGGGCCAGGAGCTCTCGGAAGGATGGGAAGATGTTGGTCCCCATGGTTACGAGCAACGGTAACTCACAGCAACTTTACAAACATAGTCTGTTGACATTGTGTTCTTTTTCAGAGCATTCATCTTAATTCTATCCCATGCTAGCGCTATGCTCAGCTTCACAATGCTGTCTTAAAAGGGAGGGGGACCTAAATATGCTAATGTTGGAGTGATTCTGCAGAGCTGCCACACATTTTAATGTGCGGTTTTTAATTATAGATCAGATGTACCTGAGGCTGAATGGGGAATAATTGAAAGTGATGGTTAGATAGACAGCGACTGCCATCTGGTTAGTAGCGTTACATTAAAGAAAGAAAACTCTGAAAACGGGCATCGTTTAAGCATGACTGCCAAACCATTAATACAGTAGTAGTAATATTTATTAATATCCCGTTGTGCGTCATAATGTATGTTCTGATATTCTTTCTGAAAATGTATGCTGCATTCCATACTCTGTTTTATTCTCCATGTTCCTTTTATCATACATCATCAAGAGAGCATTTCAGAATACCAATAAACATTCATAATACATTCAACCACAGGGAGATACCAAGGAGGATTTATACGTACAACAGAATGTAAATATTAATTTAGAGAGCATGTATCTTCCGTGTGAACTCAGTTTCAGCATCTTCTTTGATCGCTGAACACGATGCCAGACGGAGCCCGCTGCCGCGAGGAGTTATGAAAGGTCAAACACACAATTTATCTCCACGCAAATTGTTTGTGCACATGCCAACATGCAGAGCTGATGAAGAGACTGATATGCAAGACGCACACATATGCACAAGCAAACACACACACACACACACACACACACACACACACACACACACATACGCACAACCAAACACACACACACGCACAAGCACACACACACACACACACACACACACATATATGCACAAGCAAGCACACACACACACACACACACACATACACACCTTTAAGGCGTGTTACTTGTGATTGTTTCAGAGATGATGAATCTCATTTTCATACATTCATTCATTAAACTGATTTTTTTTACCTTCAGCTAGAAATGGCATTATTACTAAAAGTTTATGCAGGTGAAAAACAAGTCACTAGAGAAAATGGTGGCCTGTGGCACACACACACCCTCACTCACTCACTCACTTACACACTCACACGCATTCACACACGCACACACACACACACATTCCATAAGCTCTTTGTGTTTACCTACATAGTCGTGGATTACCTGCACGCTGTTCGATGGACCTATCCAGCCATACACACACACTGACTTTGGGTCAGGATGTCTGACTGTGTGACTGGTTGACCGACTGGTAGGTAGGCGGGTGTCACGCCCCAAGCGGTACAATGCAAAATACTGCCTTTAACACACGCAACTAGCACATGGGGACCGATCTTTTGAGACACGTTTGTGCACACAGTGCATCAACATGTGGGCTCCAGCAGTCTGCCTGGTCCAGACAGTCCAATATCCAGGCAACCGGACGTTCCCGGCCTGGGGATGATGAAATGCACAATAGATCTCCTCGGAAGGTGTGTCCTACCAGGTGACCCCCCGCTCCACCCCTCCCCGTTTCTCTCCCTGTCACCTCCTGCATCCCACCCCCTCACCTCCCTCCTCCTCCTCCCTATCAATCTCCCCACCCCTCCCTCCTCCACCTCCTTCTCCTTATTAGACCTCCCTCTCTTTCTCTCCTCCCCCAGCGTGCCTCCTGCACCTCCCTCCCTCTCCTCCTCCACCTCCCCTCCTCCACCTCCTTCTCCTTAATAGACCTCCCTCTCTTTCTCTCCTCCCCCAGCGTGCCTCCTGCACCTCCCTCCCTCTCCTCCTCCACCTCCCCTCCTCCACCTCCTTCTCCTTATTAGACCTCCCTCTCTTTCTCTCCTCCCCCAGCGTGCCTCCTGCACCTCCCTCCCTCTCCTCCTCCACCTCCCCTCCTCCACCTCCTTCTCCTTATTAGACCTCCCTCTCTTTCTCTCCTCCCCCAGCGTGCCTCCTGCACCTCCCTCCCTCTCCTCCTCCACCTCCCCTCCTCCACCTCCTTCTCCTTATTAGACCTCCCTCTCTTTCTCTCCTCCCCCAGCGTGCCTCCTGCACCTCCCTCCCTCCCTCTCCTCCTCCCCCTCCCCTCCTCCACCTCCCCTCCTCCACCTCCCCTCCCGACCCCGCCCCTTCCCCTCCTCCCTCCCTCCTCTTTCTCCAACTCCCTCATCACCTCCACTTTCACCTCCCCCCCCCGCCCCCCTTCCCAAATTGGCAAATCACGAATAAAAACATTTTCAGGTCCACAGCAACAAAGACCCACATCAAAGAAACGGTGTGTGTGTGTGTGTGCGTCTTTGTGTTGGTATAGCTGCTCTTTGTAATTGCAAAGTGAAGAATGATTGTCACACACGCACACAGATAGAGACAAACACACACCTGACACACACATACTCACTCTGAACACTGTTTAAACTAGACTTTCAGAGTGGGAGTTGATGGCTGTTTCATATCTATTGTTATTGGGAAAGGATCATTAATCTGAATGAATGCACATCACCTGGAAACACACACACACACACACACACACACACACACACACACACACACACACACACACCTGTACATTTTCCCCTTCCTCTGTCTCTTGCATAGAAATGCAAGTGTTTAATTCTCTCTCTCTTCCTTCACAGCCAGTATGCACTGTAAGCACACCATCAAACAAACCATGAAATTATACTTTATTGGCTCTTCATCTCTATTCTGCTCCCTAGCTTTCTCCTGCATTACCTCTCTCTCTCTCTCTCTCTCTCTCTCTCTCTCTCTCTCTCTCTCTCTCTCTCTCTCTCTCTCTCTCCCCCTCTCTCGCTAACCTCACTATCTTATTCAAATGAGTGATCTTTCTCTCACTCCTTGTCCCCACTCTCTATTTTCCTATCTCTCTCTCCACTTCCCTCTCTATTCTCTCTCTCTCTCTCTCTCTCTCTCTCTCTCTTTCTCTCTCTCTCTCCACTTCCCTCTCTCTCTCTCTCTCTCTCTCTCTCTCTCTCTCTCTCTCTCTCTCTCTCTCTCTCTCTCTCTCTCTCTCTCTCTCTCTCTCTCTCTCTCTCTCTCTCTCTCTCTGTGGTACAGCTCCAGTAAGCAGCCGGCCCTCCGGTCTCAGACCAAAGGCAACGATCTGGAGGTCACCAACAGCCAATCCTCTTAGATCTCAGTCCAATCCGTGTTTAGCAGCTTGACTGCTTAAGCCTGGGCCGCTTCGCCTCAGCGGCGGTTGGCCGGAAGGAACAGAGTAACTGCTGTTTCCCTCAAATGAGTTATTCGTCTGAAGGTTGATTTTAGTATTAGGTACTAGTTAGCTGTAAGTCTATTACAAACAGTTCTTAATCATGTTAATATTATGTTTTCTAAGTTTCTAATAACATGTTTTGGTTTTGAGTTGAATCATAAAGTTAGGCCTCTCATTTAAAGCTCTGTGCTTTTTCAACTATTTGCTTTGGCAGTGGGGTTATTCAAATGTGGCTTGTTTGTTCAAAGTTGATCTCGCGCGGTCAATTATTTTAACGTGCTTGGCCCGCAGTCTCTGTGTAGTTTGGCATCTCTGTCTCTCCTCCAAACGTTCCGTATACACAGAAGTCGAGTTCTACCATGTTGGGACTCCCGCTTTTAGTGATTCATTATGTGTGTAAATGTCATCGGGTAAATTACAGACGTATGCGGGTTATTTATTCGCTGTAACTCGGTAGTTTCCAGTGAACAGCTGAATGCAATACTTCTTCAGAATGTGGCCCCAGACTCTGTTGAAACAGATACAGGCTGTTTACACCATCCCGTCATCGCCCGCATTCCTGGGGGGAAATACCTCCGGAGGTATCTACTGAGGTATCTAGAGGGGGCCGGGCAGTGGGAATAGTGTGTTTGACTCCCAGCTCGAAAGCACATTGTTCGTTTCCCTAGTGTCTCCAATCTACCTGAAGGCATCCATGAGCAAGCCGGCCTGTAACCCCTACCTGCTCCTTAACGACTTGTTCTCAGAACGGAATCAGAAAGACTCAAATGCAAAGAGTTTTTTAATGATCTGTTCACGACCAGTCGTTCACCCGACTGACGGCGGAGGCAACCGTGCAAGAGGAGCCAGGCGTCAAACCAGCAACCTCTGGATAACTGCTCCACCCCCTAAGCTACGGCCTCCCCTGCACCTATATGAGTTCACTGCGATGGTTTAGGTTCAGTGTCTGCTGAATGGATAGTAAGAGTCCTCTACTGCGGTATCTTCGATCTCCTGAGGCACCTGATGGATCTGTGGGCAGTAGGGCGTATCCTCGTGTCTCCGTGGTTACCTGCTCCCTGAGGGTCCAGAGGTGTGTCTCACCGTGACCTCTGACCCTCCTGCATCTCCGCCCCTGGCATAGGCACGAGAGAGAGAGAGAGAGAGAGAGAGAGAGAGAGAGAGAGAGAGTGTCTCTCCCTCGCTCTCTCTACCACTATCTCTCTCTCTCTCTCTCTCTCTCTCTCTACCTCTCTCTCTCTCTCTCTACCTCTCTTTCACACATGACAGAGGATCAATGAGAAAGAGAGGGAGAATGAGTCTCTCTCTCTCTCTCTACCACACTCTCTCTCTACCGCTCTCTCTTTAGCGCTCTCTCTCTCTCTCTCTCTACCTCTCTACCGCTCTCTCTCTCTCTCTTCCCCTCTCTCTCTCTACCTCTCTTTCACACATGACAGAGGATCAGTGAGAAAGAGAGAGGGAGAATGAGACCAGAAGGAGAGCTAGACCGAAGGAGAGAGAGATAGAGGGAGGGAAAGAGAATAGGCTAAAGAGGGAGGTAGAGAGTGGGAAAATGTTTCAGATATTAAACCAAATAAAGATATGGTGCATGCGATAAAGATAGGAAGAGAAAGAAACAGGGAGAACAAATTAAATAAAGAGAGATCAATGAACAACAGAAAGGAAGATTCATCCTCAAACAAGAATGAATGAATGAAGATGTAGATTAATGTTTAGACACCTTGCTTAATATCTCAACCCAACCAGCAAAATAATGCGTAATGAGTAAACAAGACGCATGGTATGAAGGCATCCATTAAGTAGTTATGAGGCATTGTAAAGTCGGTCGGGTGTATTATTAAAATAAAAAGTAGGTGTTAATATGGATAGCTACACCGTGAAAATGGCTCACCACAAGAAAACAGGACCAAATGGAGTTGAAGAGAAAAAGAGAGCGAGAGAAGACTGATATCTATAATGGTTCTGTACGGACGGGGAACCGAGAACTGAGAGAGACCAGACTCTGGGCGGTGTGAGAGTGTGTTTACAAGAGTGTGTGCGTGTGTGTGCGTGTCTCTGTGTTTACAGGAGAGAGTCACAGCTTTAAATAGAGGTGAAAGATGGCGAGGGATAGTGTGTTTGTGTGTGTGTGTTAATGGGTGTTTGTGTGAGAGAGTTAAAGGGATCTAAATGCAGGAGAGAATGAATGTGTGTGTGTGTGTGTGTGTGTTTCTCTGTGTGCCTGCAGGTGTGTGGCTCTGATTATGTGTGTGTGTGTGTGTGTGTGTGTCTCTAAGTATGTGTTTATGTGAGGGACTGCCCAGAGCAATGCTGGTTAATCTGGATCAACACAATCCGGTTTAAGTCGCCTTATTTACCGTGGGAAGCAGTCTCGGCTGGCAGGGGGAATGGTGCCGTGTAATCTGCCACAGATCACTGTTCATCTGCAGTAAACTGGAGTCACAAATGGACCCTGGGCGTGTGTTCTGAAGACCTCCCACCACACAGGGGCTGGTTGTGGGGCTCGGTTAGCATCTCCAGCGGTGCTGTTATAACGCCCATGCTCAGGGTAGATATGGCCAAAGGTTTGTTTTGTATCTGTATTTCCCTCTCTCTCTCTCTCTCTCTCTCTCTCTCTCTCTCTCTCTCTCTCTCTCTCTCTCTCTCTCTCTCTCTCTCTCTCTCTCTCTCCTGATTTGATCACTCTCCCATTCTTTGTTCACTCACTCTGTATTCTCCATTCTCTTTATCCCTGTTTCAATCTCCCACTATAATATCCATTTAAATCGTCTCATTGTTACCTGCAGAACACGGTTCAAGATGTCCCTTAAACACTACTTCAAAGTCAATAGGGACCATTATTACAACAGCAGGGTATGTTTGTTTGTCATGTTATTGCAAAATTATAATGTTCACATCTTTGTGTTGTGTGATGATGGATTTTCTGATCTGAGGTCGTGATATTGTTGTATTCAGTGGCTTGTTTTTTACAACCTGCCTGGTTGTTTGTGTCTCGTGTTATACGTAGACCCCAGGAAGTCTAGCTGACTGCAGTGTATTCTGCTAATGGTGATCCTTTAATAAACAAATAAACTCTTCTCATTCTTGTCTTTCTTTCATCTTTTCTCTCTTCCATCCTCTCTTTCTTCACTTCATTCTCTGTCTTTCATTCTATTTCTGTATGTTTCATTCTCTCTCTCTGTCTTTCATTTTCTCTGTGTGTTTCCTTTTCTCCTTCTGTCTCATTCTCTCTCTCTGTGTTTCATTCTCTCTGTGTGTTTCCTTCTCTCTGTGTTTCATTCTCTCTCTGTCTTTCATTCTCTCTGTGTTTCCTTCTCTCACTCTGTCTTTCATTCTCTCTGTGTGTTTCCTTCTCTCTGTCTTTCATTCTCTCTGTCTTTCATTCTCTCTGTGTTTCCTTCTCTCCTTCTGTCTTTCATTCTCTCTCTGTCTTTCATTCTCTGTGTGTTTCCTTCTCTCTCTCTCTCTCTTTCATCAATCGCTCTCCCTCTGTCTTCCATTCTCCCCTTCTCTCCTGCATTTTTTCCATTCATCTTTTCTCTCCACTCTCTGCGGTGAACGGTCTAATGAGGCATGAAGACCATTATCATTTCTCTCTGAAAGAGCCATCTCTCATTTGCTGCTCACATTGACACTGGCAATTAATTGTAAAAGAGATGAAAAAAAAAAGGAATGCAAAACGCTAAGAACACAAAAGGATTCAAAGGTATCCTAAATCCATCCCACAGTTCTCTATTGTCCACCTCCTCTTCTGGAGGGACGCTTTGTTGCTGGGGAGCCTGTGATAATGGCCGCTTAAAGTGTAACATGTGTCTAATAAATACTAATACCATCACTAACACACCGTTGGAGAGGCTTTACAGATGTACACGCTGTAATGAGGCAGCCCTTCTCTACGACCACGCCAGGGTACCACAACCGTTGGGTCGTGGCAAATACAAACCGGCGGTTCGTATTTGAATAGATGCACGGCTAAAAGTTTAAACAAACTACCGTTTAACAGCGTGTCGTTATATACAGACCGTTTCCCTCGCACTCATGTGTGTGTTTGTGTGTGTGAACGAGTGTGTCTTAATGCCGTTCTGTATGTTTGTGAGTGTGAGTGTGTGTTGGGGGGGCGGGGTCTGAGTCTCTTAGGTAACTCATTCTGAACCAATAAGAAGTTAGTATGATAGTTACACAAACAGGTATAAGGGTCACACTCCAGCTCTGGAACAGACACAGCCACAGAGGACAGTCAGGTCGTATTCTCTGTATTTTAATTAATGTCACTTTCTTGGACTTGACTTTCAACACATGGCTCGCAGCCTCAAATAAACTCCACAGTATTATTTGAATACATTAATGAATGGACGTACAATAGTTAAAGCAGTACATTTTATTAGTCAGTTTAATTCAAGTTAAGTCAATTTAGTTTGTTTAGCCCTAAATCACACTGCAGTACTTATGTACTGGTCTGGCTGGTTTGAGATGTAGTCTTATTCTGTACGATTTCTAGTCTTAGCCTGCCTCGATTCAAGGCCTTCCTATGATAACCAGCCTCTACATTGGGGAACTAATTAATAAAGTCTGTCTTGTAGCTCCTTCCTGCTTTGTTCCTATTGTTTCCGGTCGCTAGGTGCACCAGTCACCGGTGAGATTTAATTAACTCTGTTTGTTTTCTAGAATAATGCCTAACAAGCAAAACATTACCAGGGAAACTATAACCAGTAAGTGTGTGTGTGTGTGTGTGTGAGTGTGTTTGTGTGTGTGTGTGTGTGTTTTGCACACACACAACCTCCACTAAACCCCCATTGTCCTCATGTTAAACTATAGGCATCGTTGGCACCAAGATGCCCTAACCCCTACCTGCTCCTTAGTATAATTCATCAGCCCAACAATGGACGACCATTTTGCACTTTTCTAAACACTTTTGTTATATATACTATGGTATAAAACGTCTGTGCTCCAATCGTTCTACCTTGGGTTGTGTGTTTATGAATTCATAAATATGTATTGATGTTTCATTAAACATTATGTCATATTCCAATATAAACAATTATATCTGTGACCCACTAACGGATAAATCAATAGGCGTCACTGGGGAATTGATACATGATGCATTTATTCAGTGTGTGTGGGTCTGCATGGTCTGTATGTGTAGTGGAGTCTGTGTGTGTGTGTGTGTGTGTGTGTGTGTGTGTGTGTGTGTGTGTGTGTGAGTGTTTGTGTGTCAGTGATAACTCAGACAACAGAGGCATACTTTTAATCACTAATCAATGGTGGTTTAATTAGACCTGCATTCACACACTATTTGCCGTAACCCTTGGATACACACGCACACACTCCCTCACTCACTCACTCACAGTTCATGCACACGCACACACACAGACAAACATACAAACATGCACACAAAGTTCATACAGTCTGCTGTAATGGTAATTGACTATCAATTGCAGGCCATCAGTATTGATCATGTGCGTGGAAAGTTATTGATGATTTTGTGCTCCCATTGATCACTGAGACAATCCTCATGTATACTATTGAGGCATCTCAAGTCTAAACAGTGAAAACATAAGTGAAGTGCATATCATAATTGTCTCTCTCCAAACGCCCGTCCATGTTTCTCCATGTAATCTCATCAGTATTATATTTTTATTCGGTTTTCCCTTATTTATGTCCATTGGTTGTAGATTGTGGTCTTTAAAGCTACTGTCAAATTGTTATAATATATTCACCTCAATCAGATCTAAAATCAAATATAGACTTATCATACGAGGCAGTAAAGAGATCTGAGTTTAAAGTGTTTTATACCGCTGTTTGTTTCTCAACAGCAGATTTAAATCGACAGAAAATGTATCCTATGAGCTCTCAGAATTCCGCTTTATATTTTTACTCAAGGCTGTCTTAACATTATAACTTAATACAACAGATCCAAAGTAGTTAGATTCTCCAGGGGTTAGTTCTGTTTCTTTTTCAGAGGCTTGGTTCTTTGTTTGTTTGTTTATCTTATGAAACGAAGGACATCGAAATCTTTCACCCTGCCCAAAAGAACTGGAACACAAAATAATGCTGCTTATACGAAAGATTATATCGATTTGGGCATAGCTTAGTACAACCCAGATAATGGCTGTTCAAATGCAAGAGATATATTTCAGTTATGAACGCCTTGGCTACCAAAACACAAAAGACATTAATACCAACGATGGAAGATGAGATGAAAACTAACGAGCTAATAAGAGGCTGCATTTTTGCGACTCCAAAATAAACTTTGCACCATTTGGTGATACTTTGGTTGATGACCGTGACGAAGGTCTGTCTGTGAGATGATGTTGTTGACCTGACCGGACCCTTAACCACAGCGAGTGTCCGGGCAGGGCACCGAAATGTGGCCAAGCGGTAACCAAATGGACACTATGGTGACCCAACAATGGTATGTTTCTCCGTCCGTCTGTGAGTCCTCAGCGTGTCTGCTGGGCTTCAGAGTTATTGTGATCCATCTCTAGCCATGAGACGATGCATTAGAGAGAGCCAATTAATACCATCTAGTGCTGAAAGGGGTGTGTGTGTGTGTGTGTGTGTGTGTGTGTGCATCTGGGTGAGGTCCCAGTGTCTGAGGAAACTCATACCGAACCAATAAGGAGTTACATGATTACACAAACAGGTATCTGGGTCTACCTCCAGCTCTGGAACAGACACAGCCACAGAGGACAGCCAAGTTGTATTCTGTGTATTTTAATTAATGTCACCTTCCTAAAGTTCACTTTCCGAAGTTCATTCTCAATTAAAAAATAAAGGTCAAAGGTTAAAAGGATCGTACCTCCTCTTGACCTATGACCCCTGTTCCAAAACAACCCTGCGGTCCCATCATCATTTTACTGCTAATTACTGTAAATAACTACCTTCAATGTTTGTGTGTATGTGGGTGTCTGTGTGTGTTTGTGCACCTACCTCTTCAATCAACCCCGGCTCTTTCCTGGGGTTTGTGTTTGTGTGTGCGTTGCATATGTGAGTGTGTGTGTGTGTCTATGTGAGATTTTTTGTGTGTGAACGTATGCGGAAGGGGGCATGATTGGTTTCGTGTGCGTGTTGTGTTTCACTACCTCCCGATGTGTGTGCGTGGAGGGGAGATCATCATTGACGAGGGTCCAACATGCGATAGGAAACAGAATAACGGGTCCTTGATTACCTCGCCCAGGGCCCCTCCCCCAACGACCTGCACGGTGGCTACGCTAACGCTAGCTCGTTGTGTCGCGACCTTTGAATGTCACCCTGCTGTCGTCAAACCCTAATGGGTTACTGGGAAATCTGAGACACATGTCACTGATTGCTTGCCTGCTGTATATATGCTAATTTATCAGTGAGTGTGTGTGGTGTGCTATCAACGTATCAACGTATAACGGATTTGAACTAACTGGATATAAATATGACCATGACGGCCAGAGAGCTAATAAGCGAACACCAGATAATTATCGATTATAATATGTTTTATGTTTGGTAGTTGAGAATACCACAATGGCAGTGCTTTCGAAAATACCACAGAGTGGTCATATAAGTGTGATGTTAATATATAAGGACCCTCATCCGTGCGTTCACACAGCAAATCTCGAAACCGCCTCCGACCCACCTACGATACCCACCTATGGCCAAACGTCACGTGCACTCTCCCTGATCCCGGTCTGCAGCCTGGCCCCTCCTGGCGAGCACACCGTGCACGCGTGGCCCCCGAGGGCCGCTGGGCAGAGCTCTCCACAGCCAGCTGATAACGGCTATCTCCAGACCCTGATTATCTTTGTTAAGGAGCCAACTCTGCTGGCCGGTCCTCCAGCCGGCCGCGCCTCTCTGGGTCTAACAGGCAGGTCCACAGCCGGCCGCGCCTCTCTGGGTCTAACAGGCAGGTCCACAGCCGGCCGCGCCTTTCTGGGTCTAACAGGCAGGTCCACAGCCGGCCGCGCCTCTCTGGGTCTAACAGGCAGGTCCACAGCCGGCCGCGCCTTTCTGGGTCTAACAGGCAGGTCCACAGCCGGCCGCGCCTCCCTGGGTCTAACAGGCAGGTCCACAGCCAGCCGCGCCTCTCTGGGTCTAACAGGCAGGTCCACAGCCAGCCGCGCCTCTCTGGGTCTAACAGGCAGGTCCACAGCCAGCCGCGCCTCTCTGGGTCTAACAGGCAGGTCCACAGCCAGCCGCGCCTCTCTGGGTCTAACAGGCAGGTCCACAGCCAGCCGCGCCCCTCTGGGTCTAACAGGCAGGTCCACAGCCAGCCGCGCCCCTCTGGGTCTAACAGGCAGATCCACAGCCGGCCGCGCCTCTCTGGGTCTAACAGGCAGATCCACAGCCGGCCGCGCCTCTCTGGGTCTAACAGGCAGGTCCACAGCCAGCCGCGCCTCCCTGGGTCTAACAGGAAGATCCACAGCCGGCCCGGTACGCTGAATAACCGGCGCCGAGAGTGATTCATGAGCTGCTTATGGGCGGAGTATTCAGCGTCCTCCCCTGGACACGGCGGAGGGCAGGGGAAGGGCACTGTGCTGCTGGAGATAGGCTTGTCATCGCGTGGGTTGAGGTTAGTGTGAGCGTCTGCATTCTTACCCGTGAGAATTATATGTATGAAAGATCACAGGTTTGATACAGCAGGATTATTTGTTTACAATTAGCTTTTTTTTTTAAAGAACTGTGACAAAGGACAGATGTTGATATTGTCCCAATCAAAAATGTAATTAAACATTATATAGGCATGATTCTCAAACCTCTTGTTTGCATTTTGAGCTCAATGTCTGTACAGTTTTCATTCTATTCCTCTTTCGCTTTCTCCTCTCCCTATCCTTTCTCTCTCCTCTTATTTCTATCTCCCCCTCCCTCTCTCATCCATCCTCTCTCTCTCTCTCTCTCTCTCTCTCTCTCTCTCTCTCTCTCTCTCTCTCTCTCTCTCGTCTCCGTTAATGGTCCATTACACAGCATCTTCTGTTTGATTGCAGTGATAATTTGTTGACTTATCGCTAAGCACAAATGGGCGTCGGAGAATAATGGCACAGACAGAAGTGCAACTACACGTTTTCATAAAAGGCTTCTCCTTCATGTAATAGTACACGCTTCCTCCCAGCGAGGTATAGTGCAGTGGCTAGGGTGCCGGACTCAGCAAAAGGGCGCTGGGTTCGATGTCCGCAGTCTACCTGTGAGCATCGTAGAGCCAGATGCCCTGACCCCTCCCTGCTCCTTAATGACCTGCATCTGTCTGCACTAAGCAGGCTTGGAAGAAAGCGCCTGTCCATGTAGTAAATAGTGCGGAGCTTAACATCTGTGTCCGGCACCGCTTGAACAGGTGACCTTTAGCGTGTTGGACTTCAACACAGCTCAAGAACCACGTTTGCTTGTGTCTCATGTCTTGTAAGATTACAACGAACACTGTGTTGAACAAGTCATGCTCCGATTGAGAGGAGCATTTAAACAAGGCCAGCGTGATGCAATGCAGGGTAATGGCTTTACCTGCGGCTGGATCAAGACTCTTTTCGGAGCAAAGGGAATTGGATCATGACTTGAAGATTAGTAACCTTGACATTTGAGTAGAACGGAATGCACGATACTAATAGTTTACATAATTGCATTTGTTGCTTAGAATCTCCGTCATTTAGTGGACGAGTTTATTGATTGGGGATTTGGGGGTAATGCCGATACATGTCGATGAGCAGGTACGGGTTAGGAATATTTCTGGAGGATGCCTGCCTACACGTCCGCTGAGGGGACATTGGGGATCAAACCCAGTATCTTTTGGCTGGGAGCGGAACACCATAGCCTCCACCGCCCCCCCGCGTAATAAGTCTCCCTGGTTTCTCATGTGAGTCACCTTCAACCAAACACAGTATGAACTCAGAACACATCGAATGATAGATAAAACGGTTGTGGATACGGATGTATCTGTTCCTGTTCTCAGGTTATCTGGCCTGGCCTCTGTGTTTTCCTCAAGGTCAGTCCTAACCCCAAACGGAGAGATACGACGATGAGAGGGGAACAGAGAAGCAGCAGCAAAATAATAAATTGGAAACCAAAGGAAGAGAAAGATCTGATGAATGAACACCATCAAAATGAAGGATGAAAAGAAGGAGAGGAAGGGAGGTAGGATCTGAACACAGGGAGGACACGGAACAGAGGGAACAGGAGAATACACCTTGATAATCCTGCAGACATTTTCATTCATTATTCACAGAACACACAAGCTACACCTACGACCTTAACTACGGAGGGTAAAGCTAAACTGTGACACACATTCAAACGCACACTAAACGTGAACGCTTAACTTATGCAGTCTTAAACCCAAGAAAAGACTCGTTGCCCAAAGACAATCCATGTCTTGCCTTGGTGCTATAGTGATAAAATCAATAATCTGTGTGTGTGTGCGCATGCATGTGACAGATGTGTGAATGTTTTTGTGTGTCTGTGTGTGTGTGTTTGTCGCCTAGTGTGTGTGTATTCTACTCTGTGTGTGTCTGTTTATATGCGCGTGCGTATGTGTTTGTGTTTGCGTCTCCTACTGTATGACACACACACTGTATGTGTGTGTCCTTTAATGTGTGTCTGTGTGTGTGTGTGTGTGTGTGTGTGTGTGTGTGTGTGTGTGTGTGTGTGTGTGGGGGTGTGAGGAACAGCCGCCCTGGTCCTAGAGAGGGGAATTCTCGGTGTCACCCAGACAACACGGGAGCAGCTGGTCTAAATTAGCGGTCAATCAGGTCCTTTAATTGATATTCCCAGGATCCCGGGCACTCTCTAATTGGTGTACCTGTGCCCTGATTGGTTACCTGATTGTAATTGATTACTTGGCCCAGCTGACTGTGGACAAAGAGACAATGGGTACATTTAATAGCGGCCAGCAGGTACCCTGCTGTATTCACCAGAGACACACACCGGCTATCCCAGCCAATCAGCGACTCAGACGGACAGTCAAGTAGTAATAGATAATAGGATGGCTTGACTCCCCTGGGACGTCTGTCTATCCGTCTAGTGTGGTACACTAGTGGGCCCTCTGTCTGTTTTTTGTGGGTTCATTCGATGGACTATGGGTCCCCTTCACAAAGAATGCCCTAACCTGATGCAGATCTGTCTAAATTTAAAAAGCAGATGAACGCCAGTGTTAATACTTTCTCAAAATGCTTCAAGGCGTTATACATACACTGCGTATATACTGCAATGTATGTTAAATGCAATGTTACCTGCTAAATTATGGGGAGGGGGCAGGATACATGCTGGGAGTGTTTGACTCCCAGCCAAAAAGGAACTGGGTTTCATCCCGGATGTTTTCCTAGAGCAAGTTGCCCCAACCCCCTGTATCTTTGATAACATTTGTCTGGATCTGCTGTAAATTGTTCTGGATGACAGCCATCTTTGGTTAAGGACCTAAATTGAAGGAGTAAATGTATATATGACTGAATAATTCACTTATGAATACATACTCAGTATGATGGCACCAAATCTATGTCAGTACTAATGGAGAGGCTGTTGAATTATCCAGCAGAGAGAGAGAGAGGAATAGAGAGAGAGTGAGAGAGAGAGTTAATAGAGAGAATAGAATAGAGAGAGAGAATAGAATAGAGAGAGAGAGAGACTAGAATAGAGAGAGAGAGAGAGCGAGAGAGAGACTAGAATAGAGAGAGAGAGAGAGAGAGAGAGAATTGATAGATCGAGAGGGAGAGAGAGAATTGATAGATCGAGAGAGAGACTTGAATCGAGAGCAAGAGAAACTAGAATTGAGAGAGAGAGAGAGCGAGAGAGACTAGAATTGAGAGCGAGAGAGAGAAAGGGAGACTAGAATCGAGACAGCGAGAGAGAACAGATGGGGGGAGATAGAGAGGAGCCAGGAATGGGCCGAGAGAGATAGAAAGGGTTTGTGTGTACTGACACGTTAGTCATCACTCAGATTTGCAGGGTCCTGAACTCCTCCTGATCAAACCCAACATGTTCCCTCATCCAATTTTCAAAAAAAATGTGTTCTTTGAAGTGTGACTAATTGTGACTTGCAGCTATAATTTGTATCATCTCCAATGTGCATTGGTTGGTTGAAGTATATTGGTGTGTGTGTGCGTCGGTGTGTATGTTAATGCCACTTTATTGCTAATGCTGAGCTCTGATTCTGAGTTTTACCACTTATTAACCGCCAGCCTTTGAAGTTGATACTGTTCTCCCTGGATAGCTGCCCATGAAGAGAGAGAGAGAGAGAGAGAGAGAGACCGTCTCAAAGGGAGGGAGACTTAGAGACACACAGAGGGAGAGAGGGAGCGGGCTAGAGAGAGACTCAAAGAAAGACAGACAGATAATTACTGGGATAGCAAAATAAGCCAGACTTAAAGATGACAGTTGGGCCCAGAGTTAGAACGAGGAAGAGAGAGAGGGGGAGAGATCGCTGATTGGACAATTTCTTAATTTATTTCATGAAATATTAATTTCTTTCTTTGGACTGCCTCCCCAGCACAGAGCACTTGACACGGCACCAGACACTGCAGACTCTCGCGTTAACGGTGTTAGAAATAGTAATCTATAGATTTTTACCAGTAATGTTAGCATATAGTTTAGTTAATGTTCCTTGCGCTAGGCCTATCCTGACCGTTAACACTAATGGTCGAATACCATAACCTAACTGTTTCACTCTTCACATTTAAGCATGTATTATATCGTTTTTTTCAACAATGTTTGCAAATGTGTAATTATAACCGTGTATCTTGCGTTGTGAAGTAGGATCAAAGAGGGAAAGATAAATTGAGAGAGAAGATGGGAGTCCAAGAAAAATACGACCAAGTGAATAAGACTGAGAACAAGACACAGCCTTAAAGTCTTTGTCGAGAGAGAGAGAGAGAGAGAGAGAGAGAGAGAGATTTGATTTTTAACAAAACACTTTATTCACATGATGTTAGTTTTTACATTTCGACAATTCAACCAAAGTTCTTGTGCTTTAGGATCACTAGTACGTTCAGTAAAGTAGCTTATCTAGGGAAGGCTTGTGCAAACACCAACTCCTCATCAATGACTGAACAGACAATGTCATTGAAACACCAGCGCTGTTTAAAAGCGTCCAAGTCTCCAATGTGTTTATAAAATCTAAAATCTAGCCAGAGTCTCGCTCTAATATTGACCATCCACACTGCCTTTGCCTCCTGCCCTTCCCTGTTCTCTACTCTGTTTTTTCTGCTAATGTAAATAGCCATCTTTGCCTCACCTGAAAGGAAATTAAGGAGCTGATATTTTTCTTTTTCCGCTTTTTTGTAGGCAGCTCCCATGATAAAGACCCTCTCAGTAAAAACAACATCGAAGAAACCAAAAACCAATGTTAAAAGAGAGAGGAAGCTCGTGAGCCTCTTGCACTCTGTAAAGACATGATAAATAGTCTCTCGAAGGCAACAAAATGGACAGGTGTTAGGAACAGAAGGATTAAGAACACAAATGAAAGCGTTTGAGGCAACAGCACCATGAAGAATTCTCCACTGGAGGTCGGAAGTCCGTTTTTTTAGGGGGGGTTTGTATAAAGTCCTCCACTGTGGGCCGGGTCCGTTTGCTCCAAGTCTGTTGGACCACACAGTAGGGGAGCGGTTGCACAGTCTGGCCTTGTGAATGTTTTTTACACAATTTAAATACCACGTTTTTTTGTCAGCCTTGTGTATTGTCAGCCTCTCTGGATGCGTTGTAGCCAGCAGGGGGCCGGTGAGTTCCCCCAGGTCTGGGCTCAGGGAGATGTCAGGGAAGGGGTCTGCAGGGTTCGGTATGGCCTTTCTTTTTTCATGGTCCATGAGGAGACTCTTGTCTCTCCCAGTGAGCCTCTGGCGCCACAGCTCCAGGAGCCTCCCCGCCACCCGGACAGAGTGCAGGCCCAGGAGAGAACCCAGGGCCCGGGCATCACCCAGTGCCAGCCCCACTGCATCCACCAGCTGCTGCGGGCACAGGGTCTTGGTTTTTAGCAGCGCCACCGTCAGGCCGGGGGTGACGCTGCTGCTGATATCCAGCTTGGCCCCGTGAATCAATGGCTCTCTCAGCAACCAGTACAGAGAGTCAGACTTTGGGTACCTTCTGCAGTTAAAAAGGGCCCAAGACTTAAGAACACCCTGATAAAACAGAGGCAGCCCACTTAATTTTAAAAGTTTAGAATCAGTTAAAAACAAAGCAGCATCCAGCCCCAGGTGATCTGCATGTCTGAGAACGCAGCTGGCCACATCTCTCCACACTAGATCGGAGACAGAGAACCAGAGAGAGAGAGAGAGAGAGAGAGACAGAAACAGAACGAGAGAGAGTGTGTAAGAGAGAGAGAGAGAGAGAGCGGTTTGAATTTGAATTTAAATTTGAGAGAGAGGTGTTGAAGTTGGGAGAGGGGAGAGAGGTTGAAGAAGGGAGAGAGTAAGATAGAAAGAGAGAGAGAGGTTGAACACGAGAAGAGGGACTGGGTGATGGAGAGACAGGGGGGAGACGCAGCGAGAGAGACTTGTGAAGCTAGTTTAACACCGTAGCACGGCGTTGCTACAGAGCAAAACCAAGGCCAATCTTAGACTGCAGGAGCGATTTGTTCCCTCAGTCACACAGCGAATTACTCAGAGCACAACAGGGCAATATCAAAACACCTTCGGCTGTCGCAGTGACTTTTGTACGCTCGTATGGAAATCTGCGACGAGAACAAGATTCAGTCCCGAGCCGATACAGAACGAAACAAAAAGAAAACAAAACAAATATGGTAAAAAAAAAAAAACGACAGGATAAACGGCTTAAACCTTTTACAAGCCGGTTTCGGGTTTTCCACAAACACACACACACACACCCGCCGTTTCGACCCAGAGGGGAGGCTGCTGTTTGTTCCGGAAGGTTCCGGAAGGTAATCCGTTTGTTTGGCGCGGGGCGAGGAAACAAGCGAGCGAACCTGTCAGCTCCGCGGGCGCACTGCTGGTTCCCCCGGCAACGGGAAAGTTCATCTGGATGGCGTTCATGTCTGGGGTAGGCTTCCTGCTCCCACCTCTGTCTCTCTCTCTGTCTCTCTCTCTGTCTCTGTCTCTCTCTCTCTCTCTGTCTCTGTCTCTCTCTCTCTCTCTGTCTCTGTCTCTCTCTCTCTCTCTGTCTCTGTCTCTCTCTCTCTCTCTGTCTCTCTCTCTCTCTCTCTCTCTCTCTCTGTCTCTGTCTCTCTCTCTCTCTCTCTCTCTCTCTCTCATCGTTCAGCTCATCGTTCAGCTCATCGTTCAGCTCATTGCTGTTCGATTGAGGGAGACCAGGAGGTTGAGGGGAAAAGGTAAGCTGTTTGTGGAACATGTGTGTATAGATATAATAAAATTTATATATATATGTATAATAAAATAGGGTACTTGTTTCTCAGGGAACATCACCCTCCTAACACCTTCCCTCCCCCTCATTCTGTCTTCTTCTCTCCTCTTTCAAACAAACATTTTATATTCCTCTCTAGTGTTTTCCTAAGAATTTCTTGCTAAAATCAGAATATAACTCAACTATTATTGCCCTTAGCAGACACTTCGGTCCAAAGGGACTTTCAGCCTCCAACCCATACATTAAGGAGCAGGTAAGGGCTCTTGCTGTAATATGCCTTCATATTAGTTAGTTTGGACCTGCAACCCTTTAGGCTGGGGGTCAAAAACCCTCACAACTAGGCTGTACAGCCCGGTTGTCATCTGCTATCATTTTGTGAAATTCTCTCTGGCTCTTATTCTGTCTGTCTGTCTGTCTGTCTGTCTGTCTGTCTGTCTGTCTGTCTGTCTGTCTGTCTGTCTGTCTGTCTGTCTGTCTGTCTGTCTGTCTGTGTCTCTGTCTGTCTGTGTCTCTGTCTCTCTCTCTCTCTCTTGCTGTCTTTTCCAGTCCCCCATGTTTTTTCTCTTGCTCTCTCCATCTGTTTGTGTTTCTCTATTTTTCTCTCTCTCTGTCTCTCTCCCTCGCCCACTCTCTGTCTCTCTCTCTGTCTCTCTCTCTCTGTCTCTCTCTCTCTCTCTCTCTCCACCTCTCTCTCTCCATCTCTCTCTCTCTCTTTCTCTCTCTCCATCTCTCTCTCTCTCTCTCTCTCTCTCTCTCTCTCTCTCTCTCTCTCTCTCTGGTTCTCTGTCTCTCTGCATCTCCCTCTCTCTCTCTCTCTCCACCTGAACATAGGTTGTGCGTCAGGGCGTGTGCGTGTGTCTCTCAGTGGAGTGGCTTCCTTCTCTTTAATTAAAGATGTTTGGTGAGTCCTGCCCGACCTCAGACTCACCGGCCAACCACTTAGAACACATCTCAACACGGACCTCAAGGCTGTGGGCGAGGGAGGCTGGGTTTCTATGGGAGAGAGAGAGACTACAACAGCACTTAATGGCCTCTGAACTCCTAATAACAGTGGTGAGAAATAGAGGCCGTAGTGTAGTTTTCCAGTGGTTTGCTCCTTTTCCCCGACATATGGTTTCCTGGTCACAGGCGTGTTTCTGTGGGCTGCACACAAGGGTGTTTGTCAGAGAGGTTTTAGAGAGAGAGAGAGAGAGAGAGGGGGAGAGAGAGGGAGAGAGAGAGAGAGAGGGAGAGAGGGAGAGCGGGAGAGAGAGAGACAGAGAGAGAGAGAGAGAGAGAGAGAGAGAGAGAGCAGATGGATGTTCATGGAAAAGTATGTGTGTGCGTGGGTGTGTGATAAGTAACCGAAGTGTGCGTCTTAGTATGGCGCACAGACCTACTTACTTGTTTGAGGGTGCGTGTGGCAGTACATGCATGTGTGTGCGCTCGTGTGTAAGCGTTTTCTGTGTGTGTGGGTGTTTGTAATTGTATGTTTATTTCTGTGTGTGTGGGTGTAGTGTAAAAGTGCTTGTGTGTATATGTGTGTGTGTGTGCATGTGTCTTAAACTGTGGTTGTGTTAGTGTGTGCTTGGGTAGTGTGTGAGTGCTTGTGTGTGTGCGTAAGTGAATGTGTGCTTTAATGTGTGTGTGCTTCTGACATTTTTAGCCAGTGCTCCTGTCAGCAGTGAGGTCGGAGGTCAGAGTTAACGTTTTTTATGGAGTGGCCGTGCTGGCCGACCGCTGGGCGTATTCCCGCCGAGGGCCTCCCAAGATCCGGATTCAGCCGGTGGTAGAGCGGGTATTAACACGTTTAAGTGGCCCAGAAGATAACCTCGTAAGCCTAACACAGCTGATATGCTGTTTTAATCATCTGTGATCCGGCTTCCCTTTGGTGTGTTGTACATTAAACGTCAGTTAGCTCAGAGTGAATCCCTATCTCGACATAATCTGTTGGCCTGTGAACCAAGCTAATATGCCAGCACAGGACCTAGCATGGGCCGCTAAACAATATCTTAGCTATCGCCTCGGAAATGAATCTTTCGCGTAACGTTGTACATGAAAGGCGTTTTACACCTGCTCTCTACCCGCTGTTTTGTCTGTCGATTTATTTTCAAAGATTTTGTATTTCTCACATATTATTTTACTCTTTAAATGTTTTTCGTTTTAATTTCCTATTTTATCCTAGCTTACGTCACACCTTATCCTGGTCTAGCTGATCCAGTTGTTCAGTTGCTGAACTGTATTTTCATATATTATAGTATGTAATTAAGTCATAAGGTGCTTCCTAATATCATGTGGTACTGAGACCCATCCATCACACCCAATCTAAATGGATCTGGATTCTAAATGGACGGTTAATCAGGGGCAGGACTGTTGATGGTCACTCAGAGGATGCCACCGTCGTTCCCCGGCCCCGCCCTTCAGTGAGATGAACGACAGCCAACTGTGACATCAGGTCCTCGGTGTCTCCCCAGGTCGTAGCCTAGGTGTGACTTATAAAGTTTGATTGGTGGGCGGACTGACAGATAAATGCTTTTCACCCATTGACCCCCCCCCCCCCTGTCCATTAACAGCCTTGTCTCTCCTCACACCTTCACAGATGGGAGACGTAATGGGGGTGGGGGGGGCACGAGGGGTGGGTGATGGGGAGAGTGAATGGCTGATTGGATGATGAATTAATGAAGGGATTGGTGGTTGGAGGGAAGGGTGGATGGATGGATGAATGATGGGTCGGTGGGTGATTGGATGAAATGCTGGATGATGAATGAGTGATTGGATGACTGGCCAAATGGATTGATAGGTTAAGGGACGATGAACTAATGAATCATTGGATGGATGTGTTAGTCCGTCTTTGTCGGACTTCGTCGGACTGATCGTTAACTTATAGTTAACTTACAGTTAGTTAACTTATAGTTAGTTAACTATTGATCAGTCTGATGAAGGTCAAAGACCTTTAAATTGGAAGTTAACTTGGATCTGATGTTACTATTTAACCGGTTAATACACTGAACCACCAGACAATGGAAACTAAAATAGACACTACATGGAAAAAAATCCACGGTCAAGAAATCGGCCAATCAGGCGGCAAGAAATTATTCTTTTGTTGTTGAGACGGTGGCAAGCAGCCTTACCCCAACACCTCAGAGATGGATTCATCTAATCCAGACAGATCCAAACCAGATGGATGGAAACACACCACCGAGGCCCACCAAGAGATAAAAGAAGATTAATTGAAAGTAGTTTGAGGAAAAGTTTCCATCTTTTTTCTCCTCAAGAACAGAGACCATATTTTGAGCACTACCGGCATACCCAATAAGGAGATGAGTCATTCATATTTTAAAGTATCTCTTTGGGATGACAATCACCCAGGGATGGAAGTGAGTCGTTTTAAGAGAACATTTCACTCTAAACGTTTCCTCGCTTCTCCTGGAAAATCTTTTGAGTTAAGAAGAATCTTCAGATTTCTTATTAACATAAATTATTTGTTAGAGTACTTCTGACTGCGATGGTCATGGTGTTTTGACGAGAATCCCATCTTTATGGATTCCTCTGATGGGAGCATCACTGGCTTTATGAATAATTCCTCATGTTGACTGCTTGATGCCATTCAATCAACCAACCAATCAATCTGTCTGTGATGGCCTGTCTCTCCTGAGTGTAATCGGTGTGTCTGCTTGTTTTTTGGTGTTTTGGGTGTGTCTGCATGTCTGGGGGCTGGGGAGTTGTGTATTGTGCTTGATTGTGTGTGTGTGTGTGTGGTGTATTGTGTTTGTGTGTGTGTGTACTGCATGCATATGTGTGTGTGTGTGTGCGTGTGTGTGTGTGTGTCCGTGTTTGAGTGTGCGCCCCCGTAGGCCAGGGTGAACCTGTAAAACATCTGTTTCTAAAAACACACGGGGCCCCATATAAGAGGCCCCCAGCTGTCGGGGCCTTTACGAGGGCCCTCATTTGGCCACGCTGGACCCAGGGACAATAGCCCCCCAGGGGCCCACTCCCTAGCCTCTCAACGCAAACCTCGGCTCCCTCTGCTCCTCTCAGGCCAATCTTCTCTTGTTTTGCCTCCTCTCTCCTTTCCTCCCCTCCCTTCTCCTCCCCTATTCTCCTTTCCTCCCTCCAAATCCACTTCTCCCTCTCTCCATTATCCCCCTTGTCTCTCTCCGTCTCTCCTTCCTCCCCTCCCTTCTCCTCCCCTGTTCTCCTTTCCTCCCTCCTCATTCCAATTCTCCCTGTCTCCATGTTCCCCCTCCCCTCTCCTCCTCTCTCCTTTCCTCCCCTCCCTTCTCCTCCGCTCTTCTCCTCTCCTCCCTCCTCATTCCACTCCTCCCTCTCTCCATTATCCCCTCGTCTCTCTCCGTCTCTCCTTCCTCCCTCTTCTCTCTCCTCTAAAGCTCTCTGCTATTGTCTCCACATCTCCTCCCCACTTGAATTACAATGTCTCCACATCCCCTCTCCACTGCTCTCCCCCTTCTACCTTCTCCTCTCCACCCCTCTCCCCCCCCCCCCTCCATTCCATTCCTCCCACTTTTATTTCACCCACTCCTACAAACACACATACTTAAGCACACACAAACACACAAACGCGCACAGCTCCCCTGTCGGTTTGCGGTGTGCTTGCTGTGTGTTTATGGTGTGCCAGCTGTTGTGTTGGGAGCTAACCTTTCTCTTCACACCTCCCCGATGAAGATGAGGATGATGATGATGAGGATGAGGATGGCCAGATGCTGCTGACACGCTCGAGGCTACCGTCCCCCCCCCCGGGTCCTCACCTGATACTCTGATTGTTTTGTGTTTCTGGTTAACCCCTGTCCCTTTACCGTGCGGTTCCGCTCCGTTCGTTGAAGAGCTGTTTGTGTTCGCTTGTTCCCACGACAACAGCACGTTGTTACTTTTGAAATGTTTGCCTTTCAGCCAAAACTTTGATGTGACATACTGTACAAACTACAGAAACATGGCGGTGTAAGGAATCTTTGTCGGCTTGTCAAACCTCGGCCGACTTTTGTTCTCAAAGTTGTGTTGTGCGGTTAACAGACGACGTAAACGTTGTCGTTAACGTTGTTGTTGACGTTGGTACGTGAGGTTGGCCAGGTTTGTTCTAATCCCGCTGGGTTCCCCCTCACCTACGTATTGGTTCCTTATTTCCTTCTATCAGTCCGATAACTCTCTTAATCTGATTTCATCTCCCGTTGTCTGGCTCCCTTTCCTCCTGTCCTCCCTGTCCTAACCAGCTTAAAGCACCTCCACCACAGGACTGCGCCTGGGGGTGAAGGTGGAGCGAGAGGTGGGGATGGAGGAGGGTGGGGAGAGAGATCGAAAAAAGTGGGAAAATGGTGGAGTTTAGATTTTGTGTGTATGTGTAGGAGGGGGAAGGTGGAGGTGCATATG
>NC_136945.1:21952733-21955233 GCF_949987615.1 Pollachius pollachius | reverse complement strand
TTGATGGAAAGCCACAAATGGCAATGGAGTACTCTTGGATCCACTACAGAGGACCACTTGGCTGCCTGGCCCCATGCTGTCAGGCTAACCATGACCAACTGTGTTGAGTGTGACCTTTGGAGTTGACACAGGCCGCTTAAACAGAACGTTCATGGATATGTAATATTATTTATACATAGATAGGGATAGGGATTTCTGAAATACCCTCTGGGTATTTTGAGTTTTTATCTCTCACTCATCAGCCTGTTGGCGATGAGGAGAAGACATTTGCGCTTGTAGTTTTGGTCCACAGAAGTTGTAGTTTGTTGGCACTTCTGTGACTGCATTGCCTGAGTGGTATGCATAAACACAGTGTTTGTACTTATTTGTAGATATGAGATTTTTTTACATGCATGTGAAAATAAATCATCTTATGCACCTGTTGGCGGCACTTTAACACACTTAACTCAAACTAAACTTTACTCATAACGTTAGGATCTTTTATTAAGCGTTTACCTGTCAGATGTAAGTTAGATATGTAAGGAACGTGCTCTGGAATAAATTCCTACCATCGTTTATTTAACAAGAACCAACGCATGGTAATGGTTTTGTGAATGGCAGAATTAGAATCAGGTTGGCAAAAATAAATGGCTGCCTCAATACATGTACTTCATCACAGGTCGGCCTGAATCTGTTAGCATTCTGTCTATCGCTGTATGATATCTCTCTCTCTCTCTCTCCCTCTCTCCCTTTCCCCCTCTCTCCCTCTCTCTCTAGTCTCTCGCTGTTCAACTCTCAAGTGCACCAGCTCTGTTCTTCAACAGCCCAGCACCATCAATCTTACCTGTGGGCTTGGTAGAGGTACCAGATATAGAGGAGATAAGGGGAGGATGGTGTGCATGTGGATTGTAGATAGCTCCGAAATACACAGCCATTTATACACTTCATATGTAGTCTCTTAATGAAATACTCTTAATTCTCTATTTCATTTCATTTATTTGTGAGATTCCTTATCTGTGTGGGTTTAAAACAGATTCAGTGTTAAGCAATGGTTATTCATTTCTTGCTTAACGATTTATTTGAATAACACAGTGTACTGCACGTGTCTATTTTCAACGCTATTATAATCATAACATTTACCCATCTTTCCTTTGCCGCTAACTTTTCTCTAATCACAAGCTAACTGGTCTTATAGCTTTAAGTCACCACAGCTAACAGGCCATCATCTAAATGCTGTCAGCTTTAAGTGTAGGTGTTGAGGGCTGTGAGGTTAATAGATGAGTGTATATATATATATATATATATATATTTTTTTTTTTATTCATATATATATATCTATATATATATTTGTGTGCAGATGTGTAGGTGGACAGACAGACTGAGCAGGATAGCTGTAGGCAGAAGTTGTTCTGAAGGCTGATTGAGACTCAGGGAGAAGGAACAGCAGCAGAAGATCAAGTACTGTCAGATGTGGAGCGAGATGGATGGACAGACTGCAAGGGAGGTAGACCGACAGACAGACAGACAGACCGAAGTACAAACTATTCAGAGACAGATGAAGGAAGCAGGGACAAAAAAGACACACACACAGATAGAGGCAGACTCAGATTCAAACAGTCTTGTTCCAGCTGCAATCACGCTGATGAACAAGCTGTAGAAACTGCTACATTTGCACAAAATTTATTTTGTATGAATTATTTGTTTATTGTAAGATCATTTTATCGGGTTTTTACTATATCTGAATTATGTTGGTCATTATTAACTGTCCAAATTTGGATTAGCACTGGATCATTTAATTGTTTTACCTATGTAACTGTCCCACTTGTGTTTGTGTAATTGGTGTCTTAAACTTTGTAACGGAAGCTCACTTTTAAACTGCGAAACAAGTTTACCTACGGGTACGAATAAGGTAACCTGAACCTGGACCAGACAGACAGGCAGACAGACAGATATATTGATCGATAGTTGGCTAGACAGACGGTTGGAGAGATGGAGGCGGACAGACAGACAGATATCCCCCGGGGTCCGTCCTGCAGGGCTTTGAGAGGCCTCTGCATGATCACTCGGTCCCTGGGGCTGATCTGTCTTCATGTGTGTGTGTGAGTGTGTGTGGTTTGGTGGGTGGGTGTGTGGTTGGCTGGGTGGGGGCGTGCATGCCTGAGTGTGTGTGCTGATTCAATGTCAACGTCAATCTTGAACTCTTTCACCACAGACTTCTCTAGTTTTCAAGTTCCTTGAAGTCTATCAGTGCTTCCATTTCTATCATATCTTTTCCCTCCCTTCCTTCAACATCACCATGCCGTTTTGAATGGAAGGCTCCAGAAACGATGGCGATACAAGCCATGGCATCCAAACCGTCTGATATCCAGGGGTCTTCTGTGGTCCATGTCCGTGATCGTTGGATCACACCTGGGATTTTTACCAGGAAGCTTTCGGTTTCTTCTGGTCCAAAGAAAGACCGGGGAGGAAGGATATACCAAAGGTCAGATTACAATCTGTGCAAACAGACCGAGACCTTGAA
>NC_136945.1:21915233-21947733 GCF_949987615.1 Pollachius pollachius | reverse complement strand
TTAGCAGGGGGACATGTCTGGCAATGCAGGATTTGAGTCCCTGGCGGCATAGTGTGTTAGTGATGGTAGCCTTTGTTACTTTGGTCCCAGCTCTCTGGAGGTCATTCACTAGGTCCCCCCGTGTGGTTCTGGGATTTTTGTTCACCGTTCTTGTGATCATTTTGACCCCACAGGGTGAGATCTTGCGTGGAGCCCCAGATCGAGGGAGATTATCAGTGGTCTTGTATGTATTCCATTTCCTAATAATTGCTCCCACAGTTGATTTCTTCACACCAAGCTGCTTACCTATTGCAGATTCAGACTTCCCAGCCTGGTGCAGGTCTACAATTGTGTTTCTGGTGTCCTTTGACAGCTCTTTGGTCTTGGCCATAGTAGAGTTTGGAGTGTGACTGTTTGAGGTTGTGGACAGGTGTCTTTTATACTGATAAGGAGTTCAGACAGGTGCCATTAATACAGGTAACGAGTGGAGGACAGAGGAGCCTCTTAAAGAAGAAGTTACAGGTCTGTGACAGCCAGAAATCTTGCTGGTTTGTAGGTGACCAAATACTTATTCTCCACCAAAATTTGCAAATAAATTCTTAAAAAATCAGACAATGTGATTTTCTGGATTTTTTTTTCATTTTGTCTCTCATAGCTGAGGTTTACCTATGATGAAAATTACAGGCCTCTCTCGTCTTTTTAAGTGGGAGAACTTGCACAATTGGTGGCTGAATAAATACTTTTTTGCCCCACTGTATGTGATTTTGAAAGGATTTGAGAAAAATTAACAAAGGGATCAAAGATGTTGAAACCAAACACTGAAACTTCAACGAATCACAAACTGACCTCAGAGTCATACAACGATAATACTTTATATGTCAGTAGGGCACTGAAATTCCTTTTGCCTTGCTCTAACAAGGCATCCTATATCATATATATATATATGATATAGGATGTCTATGATTGCATATCCTTTAATTATACCGTGTCCGTTAATCCCTGATATATGGACACCTAGTCAAATTGTCTGTTCAGCCTTCAAAACGAGAGCTGGTACATTGTGGAAAATGTATTAAACTGTAATCAGACAACGCGGTTATATGCTATAGACCCTGGAGTATCTGTGGTGTAAAGGCTGCAAAGAATTTTGAATGATAAATATGTACAATGTATCCTTTAATTACGTCCATGGAACAGATGGCCAATGTGAATAATAGATACGTGTGGACCGCTGAAGAGGGAAAACTTTTCCTTGCTCTCATCGAAGAAAAAAACATTACAGCTATTTTAGATGGATAACAACGCAATTCCACTATATATCAGGACCTAAGAGAGGATGTTATCAAAAGGATACGACAAGCCCTGGAATTTCTTTTTTGCGAACTTTCTAAAGATTTGCATCACCTTTTAGATGGAAACGTGACTATTGAACAGCAGCTGAACCAGTCTAAAAATCCCTTCTTCACTAAAACACTTTAAGTGATAAAAAGTCACCACAGTGCCTAAAAACCAACAACGTCACTCATGTTAAGTAAAAGGACAAACCTCGGTCACGAAGGTTAATGGAGACGTGCACTTGGCCCTCTCGAATGCCGGGCCGAAACAACATTTGTTTCACTATGACTCCTTTCAGCTGCCCACCCCTCCTTCTCCAGCAAATAATAATAACATAAAACTGCTAATAAAACGCTTTGAGGTGGCGTTTTGAAAAGAGAAAACGTACATTTTTTTGATACATGGCATAGAGATAATTACGAGTCTTTGATTGATATCCAGACATTTTTTGCGGAGACACATTCCTGTTCCCCACTCGTATTGGAGTGAACGGAGATATCTACTTCGGGGCCCCTGGAATCGAGGGACCCGTCCACGGCCCGCTAAAACAGCTGCAGTACCAGGCGTGGCCGCTGAGCACTGGTGGATTGCGGTAGTATGCACTGCTCCTGGGGGCTTGGTTATTACAGAGGCTATTCGCCTTGGCTCCAATGACTGCCCGCTGATGTCATTTCCTGGGCAGCTCAATATGAAGAGCAAGGCAATAACCATTCGGGGGTTTGTGGTTTGATTCCCTATGAAGTGAAATAAAGAGGGCAATGTTAGAGCAAGGGGCTGATTCTGTTTTGGGTTGTGGACTCTTTGTATATTTTAAGGATAAAATATTACTATTTTATGCTTTACTTTTAATATTTCAGTATGGTAACTTTCCTTTTAACTTTTTAATTTGTCCTCTGTTTAATTCATTTATTTTATTCATAAGCTTTGCCCATGTACATTTTTACCTTCCCTGAAGCTCTTTAGAACTGCAACAAATAGAAGAGAGAAGAGGTAGATGGATAGAAGAAAGAAGAGAGAGATAGCGTAGGGGGAGAGTATGTGAGACAGAGAGAGAGAGGCAGAGTGAGAGTGATAGAGTGATGGAGTGATGGAGTAAAGATGGGAGTGGAGCTGTGTGGAATGAGGAGGAGGAGCGACATATTAAATGTTGGACTTTGTGGTATTTAACACTTGCTCTCACATACGCAGCCACAGACACACACACACACACGCACACGCACACAGCTACACACACAGCTACACACACACACACACAGCTACACACACAGACACACACACACAACCACAGACACACACAGCCACACAAAAACACACAAACACAGCAACACACACAGCCACACACAAACACACAAACACAGCAACACACACACACACACACACACACGCACACAACCACACACACACACAACCACACACACACACAGCCACACACAAACAGCCACAGACACACACACACACACCAGACACACACACGCACAACCACAGACACACACACGCACAACCACAGACACACACAGCCACACACAAACACACAAACACAGCAACACACACAGCCACACACAAACACACAAACACAGCAACACACAAACACACAAACACAGCAACACACACACACACACACACACACACACTCCAGACCGCCCTGGAGGCAGTAGCCGGGCTGGCAGGGTGGGGTCCCTCGGAGTGCCTCCCTCTGGGCTCCACACACACAGCTGCCTGCCTGTCTGTGGAGCCATTCCCTCCCACTAGCGCCCCCTACAGGCCAGGGTGGGATAGGACCCCGACCTGGTCCCCAGTGCACAGTGCAACAAGGCGCTCCTTGGGAACCACGGAGACAGAAGTAATCAAAGACACATGCAAGTACACACGGATAACATGCATGTACGAGCAGACACTAGCACATGCACATTCACGCCGACGCGCATCCCTGCACACACACACACGCAACAGACACACACATTCACACGCATGCGCGCACAGTCACATGCAGACATGCACACACACACAACAGACACGCACACACAACAGACATGCACGCACGCACACACACATGCGCACAAAAACACACACACACACACACATTCACCGTCTCTCTGCATCCACTTCTGATTTATCCTAGCCTCATTTCTTCCAATTTTTCTTGTTTGCTTTTGTTCTATGTTCTTCTCTCTGCTCTCCCATCTGTTGGTTCCCTTTTAATCCCTTTCATAGACTCCTTTAATGCAGTATCAATACTCTAACATATCAGAGGTGTCTAAATCTGTCCATCTTTTGATTCATAGTTTCCCTTTGTGGTTCATCCAGGGGAGTATAATCAAACGTAGCTCAGGTTGATTGGGAGATGGATGAATAGATAAACAGCTTTCCTCCCAGATGTTCCTTCCTTCAGCCCTCCTGGGGTCAGGGGTCATGCGGAGACCAATCTGCCTCAAGCAGATGCATTGTGATTTAAATGCCGTCCTACGCCATGTTTCGCAGCAAAGCAAGCGCCTCATGCCCACTCCAAGTCAATGCACTGCAGCGGACAAAGGGGTGTAAATAGGACTGAACTTCCTCAGTTCAACGGCACGGCATGGCGTTGACCTTTAACCTCTCCTATAGCCACTCATTATAATTGGTAATGCTCCCAAAGCAGGATTTGTAACTATAATTGTCTGGGTCAGGGGTGGCGTTGTTAAATACAGCAATACACGTCAGGCTTGATTTGATTGTGTTATGTTAGATAGAATTGGATAGGATTTAGTTTGATGAGAATAGATGATATACTGTCCCAAGATTCTATGTATTGATCAATAAACGACCCAAAGCACGATTGATTTAATTACATTTTTGTTTGTTTTGGAATGTTCTTTCCAGATTACTAGAAAAACAATGTGCTCATGAATAACACACTATTGTGTCTATAAATTCCTACATGGAGTGTTGTTTTTTCTTCACATTAATGATCAGCTAGAGAATAGTGGAAAAATAAAGTGGGCTAAATGGACATCACGGACATGAGATGTGAGTCAAAGCCTGCCAACCTGCCAGCGACTGTTGTCCTGTATGAAGGATCTCTCATTGCTTGGACTGCAGGTAATGCAAAGCCAGGTTTGTCAATGACACATTATGATACTGCCAAAACATTTGCCAGATGTGTATATATATAAAATAGTCTGAACGTTTGGGCACAAGATTTGGAGCACCTACACTGTTATTAGTCTGCTAAAACATAGTTCCTCTCAACAATTTCTGTGGTTCAGGAATCTAATATATATATATGCAAAATAGTCTTAACGTTAGGGCGGAAGATTCGGAGAAGTATCACAGTTTTTGATACCGTTTAGATGTTTGACGACAACAATGTCGGGTCATACAGCTATTTTGCCTGCTAAAGATACTCGACCTCTGCTTGCTTCAGGCTGAAGTTGGTTTCAACTAAGTGGAACATTAGTACGTCTTCAATGTGTTATGATTGTATCAATGTGCATCACTTTTTTTACTACTCATTTTTTCTTAATGATGACCTTTAAATTGTTAATGGTTTTCATCACAAAATAGCAACCTGATTTGACGATGCATGTTAGTTACCATTAAGCCAGACCTGAAAAGTAGGCAAGCGTATAATCCCACTTTATGGAAATATTTTATCTTTTACTATCACATCATATTTTTATATGTGTATTTGTATGCATGTTTATGTTTCTATATACACATATATGTAAGTATATGTATACATAGGCCGTTGGGTAGATGTCGCGCTTTTCACTGTTACTCTACTCCAGCTTCTTCATCTTGGACTGGAGAACTGGGGCAGGCAGGTCCTTAATTACTTCATTAATTTTAATCTGATCCAATTAATTACTTTTTTTCTTCAAGTCACAAACCCCCATCACCCTCTTCACTCTCTCTCTCTCTCTCTCTCTCTCTCCCTCTCTCCCTCTCCCCCTCTCCCCCTCTCCCCCCCCCCCTCTCTCTCTCTCTCCCTCTCTCCCTCTCCCTCTCTCCCTCTCCCCCTCTCCCCCTCTTCCCCCCTCTCTCTCTCTCTCTCTCTCTCTAAAAGTGGGATGGAAGTTCCCTCATGTGACCTGCCTGACAACTGGTGACCTTGCCTGCCCTCTGGTTCATAGATACTGTAGTAAAAAAATAAATAAATGAATAACCATCCACCGTCCAGTCAACCCTTCCCATATGAAGTAAATTATTCTCCTCCTGTTGCCGGACTAAGACCGCCTCTTTTCCTTGTTATTCTGTAATTATTCAACCCACTGCCTGGTCCAATTTACTGCCTTGACAGCACTTAGGGGGCTGCTGGAGCCATCCCTGTGAGTTCAACCTTCCTGAACCTCCTCTCCCCACCAATCCCAACACCCACCCCCTTCACTCCCAAACAACCAGCCCTGCCCATACCATCCTCTGCTGCCCTGGATGGACCTTGGACCAGTAAAGGGGATACGGGGGCAAGGTGGGCCGTAGGGGTACTGAGGTTGAACCTCAATAATGAGTTACCTTTCTGACTCTTTTTTACCATTATTTTATTTTTATTTTTTTTGCATTGTTAAGGAGACCTTGGGATACAAAAATGTAATTGTGAGCTACGACTGCTTTGCCTGTTATGTTGTGCATTTGACTAAAAGAGGGGGCTGGACAAATCTAGATACCATTCCCACGATTCACGATGGCCACTTCAAACACGGCCTCCCTTAAAATCGCTGCCGGACAAAGGCACTCACAGCTTCCCGAAAAAGAGATTGGTTGATCGCTGACTCATCGTGTGCTCATCGTGACAAAGGGTCAGCCAGTTCCGCTCACCAGCACAGACAAGTCTAGTAAAGATAATACAAACACGGACCACTCCAGTGATCAGACAAAAGTGCCTGTTTGTGACCCGTCAGATCCTGCTGTTGAGCCAACAGCCTCCCCTTGGCTCCCCAACGATACATCAAGAACAGGACAATTGAGAGGTTTAATACCACGGTGTAGGGGAGGGTGGACCCTGGACTGGACTAGGCTGGTTTAGTACCATGGTGGACGGTGAGGGTGGACCATGGACTAGGCTGGTTTAGTACCATGGTGGACGGTGAGGGTGGACCATGGACTAGGCTGGGTTAGTACCATGGTGGATGGTGAGGGTGGACCATGGACTAGGCTGGGTTAGTACCATGGTGGTGGGGAGGGAGGAACCTTGACTGGACTAGGGCTAGGTAAGTACTATGGGTTTTGTGAGGGTGGACCATGGACTAGGGGTTGGTTAGTACCATGGTGTTAGAGAGGACAGGTGTTTGCGATCAGC
Organism: Pollachius pollachius; assembly: GCF_949987615.1. NCBI lineage: Eukaryota > Metazoa > Chordata > Actinopteri > Gadiformes > Gadidae > Pollachius > Pollachius pollachius. The sequence goes on along the minus strand of NC_136945.1, from coordinate 21,941,147 downwards.
ACGGTGTCTTGGTTGGGTAAGTTGCCCGTGTCTTTGCCTGACCCAAAGCACATTTTCAAATCGGTCATTCTGCTTTTTAGAAGAACAGTAGGAGGTCGTGCAGAATGCCTAGCCCAAGGGGAGGGGATGGCGTCGCGCTGATGAGTCGCTGAGTAATGCGCTGTCATCTTTTAATCAGCCCTAAATATATTGGTTGTACGGGGTAATTATCAGTGTCTGCAGTTATTTTTTGCGTCCGTAAGCGAAGCTTTTTTGGAGAGTGCTGCGTGTGTTGCAAGGGTTGGAGAGAAAGGGTCAGGGAAAGAGGACTTTTGGATCACATGGTTGTGGGTTTGAGTCCCGTGGTTATAATGACTAAATAATCCCACATCAGCAGTGGAGTCTCCTTATGAACTTTGATGGCTGAATTCATTCTTGTCGTACTCTCAGATTCGTTTAGTTTGGTTAGACCGAGCAGTGGACCAAAGGAGGAGATGTAGGGAATGAGTCATATCGACTTCATATCTTCCTCTCTCTCCTTCCCTTCCTCAGAAGCAGAAAGAGCTTTATATCTTAGTTTGCACATCCCATAAACAACTCTATTTCTTCGCTTCCTTCCTTCTTTCCTGTATGTAAATCTCCATTCAGCTCACCCAGGCCCACAGCTGTCAATAGTTGTCCTCACAACGGTTTTATGAACTAGGAGTGCTGGTAAATATAACAGCTAAACAGAGCTAAAGTGACCAGGACTACAGAAAGCACAATCTGAAGTTGTTTTCCCCTCAGTGTTGGATGCCAAAAGTGTGTGTGTGTGTGTGTGTGTGTGTGTGTGTGTGTGTGTGTGTGTGTGTGTGTGTGTGTGTGTGTGTGTGTGTGTGTGTGTGTGTGTGTGTGTGTGTGTGTGTGTGTGTGTGTGTGTGTGTGTGGAGCAGAGCAGACAATGTCCATCCTGAATTATAGTTAAGGTTTTTGACTCCGGGCAAACAGGTCCTGCATCCACATATCTGGATGGATCTGGATTGACCCATCTAGTGCTTAATGACATACAAGTTACTTTAGAAGAAATGTGTCTAGCTATTAACTTAACAGAAACAACACCAGTCACTTACGGCCCTTCCAGTCTTTTAGGTCAGACACGCAGTGGAGAAACAACGCTGACGAAACATTGGAACGTCACAACTATTCCCATCTCCCGCCAGGCAAATTTGCGGAATTTTCTAATGAGAATGGCGCCAGTGAAAAAGACAGAAGATTCAGCCCTCAACCTATCTAGCCCATTGAAGACAGGCTTAGGCTCCATCCTTCAACAAAAATATCCTATGAATTTAGAGGATTCAATTAAATGGGAGCTTCACTTTTTAATCCAAGTGTAAAATAGTGTCGGGAATTGCATTTGCGGATGAGGGGGATTATAATAAGTGGGTGTGCATTCTTTAATATATCAATGTTTTGGAGTCGTGAGTGTTTTTGGGGGTTGTTACCCTCCTTGCTTAAAGTAGGCTATCAATCTTTTTTGAAAATGATGGTATCCAAAATGAAACTGTAGCAATATAACTGCACACTTTATCAAAGCACCCCAGCATATGATTATTTGATTGACGTGTGAAATATTTGCAACCAACTATCGCACTGGTGTCAAAGGACTGCAGCTGGAGCTCTTTGTGAGACAACAAGGCAGAAGCAACTGTCTGAACCTTGTCTCGGGAAATGTCGATGGGACTAATGAAGATGTAGATTGTACAATGAAGACTCTCTCTCTCTCTCTCTCTCTAACACCCTTTCCCAAACTCTTAGTCAATCACCAAACCAAGCCCTCTCTCTCTCTCTGTTCAATCTCTATCCCCCTGACTATCTCCCTCTTCCAAGCTCTCTTCAAAAGTTGAAGTTCTATTTGATGTGGTTATCGTCATGATGAGGAACGGGTGAGAAAGCATTCCATCCTGAAAATTGCTCCCTGAAAAGTGCATAAAGATGCATATTAATAATATGCTAATTAAAACGGTCAAATAAAAATAATGTCAGGTGACTCCTCCGCGTTTCTTTTGGAGTGAAACAAATAAGAATTATTATATTAATGATAATTGTTCAGAGTTTATGAATGAGATCCATCTTGGTATTTACTCATTGAATGTTGTGTGTTTGTGATGATCAATTTGGAAGCATACAAAAGCAATAGCAAAACACCAACAATGGTAAAATCACATTCTTGTTTTGGGGGAAATGCACACTAACAAAGGAATATGTTAAATGTGGCATTTTACACCTCACCATGACATTATGTCGCCAATTTTCTTCATTAGAGTCAATTACTCAATTAGTACAAACCAATTAGTTTGTCTTCGGCAGAAGGTGTATAAATAGAGTTGAAATTATCTGTATTCATTTTTCTCTCCTACCCTGAAGATAACTTTTTTTGCTATCTCTTTGTCATTTTGTCATCTTTAAGAACAAATGTGAATTATTTGGATAAGGTGAGGAAAGAAAAGCATTACCCTAAGAAAAATGAAAAGTGAGATAGCGAGAAAATAAAATAGGACAAAATGCATGCGAAATAAGGAGCAATTGGAGTGGAGAACAGAGCAGAACAGACATAAAGAATGGCCTTCACCCTTATCACAGAGGCCCATGTGTTAAGAAGTACTACTTGGTGAAGAAAATCCATCCAAATAAGAAAAACTTTCTCAGATGCACAGGGCTTTACTGATAACCCAACATAGTAGAAACAAGAACCCCAAATGTAATGTATTAACTTGTTAAGTCTCTGTGCATTAATACTTAAAATAACATCAAACGACACACTAGTAGCCAATAAATGGAAACGTAGCACCAGCTTTCACAGGCTAGTGTCTTGGCTTCGTTGTCCGACTCCCGACTGAAAGATACTTGGTTCAATCCTAAAGAACAGTACCAACTATGTGTTGTCCTTTAAAGGGTATTCATGTTGATGCCATACTGAAAATGTGTGTGTGATTAGTCATGATGCCTTCTTTAAACACGCCCCCCGCTGCCTGGCAAAGGCACTCACGGCTTCCGCAAAAAGAGATTTTTTCATAGATGACTCAGTACCTTTTTGTGACAAAAGGCCAGCCAGTTTGGGGTCCCGGTAGATACAAGACGAGTCAGAAAAACACACAAACCGACCCTGCCTGTGATCTGACTAACACGCCTGATGTGAATTTTGTGAAACTATTGAACCGACAACTCTTGCTTAACTTCACCATCTCGTGACCAGGGCCATTGAGAAACCATTGGTTGGCTGGTGCTGACTGTGTTCCGTGCGTGCAAAGAGGTTCCTGTAATCATGTACCCACATCACCTTCTCACTGTCGCCCATATACATCCATTTATAATGCCACCACTTATCAGAGTTGTATCTGAAAAACTCTTTAAAAAGACAAAAAGGTGACATGTTTTTCAAGTACAGAGGTTTAGAAAAACATCCGTTGCTCCTCATTGCACTTGCATTTTTATCACGTTATCTCTCGTGTTTTACTCAAACGACCTATCAATCACAACAGCCAATCCCCTCCCTCCTCCCTTTTCCGAGTACCGTGTTAAAGATGCTTGATTCAGAGGGAGAAGTGCAATTTGTTCATTTCCCATGCTCGCAACCCGTGTCTCTGACATTTCTTCAAATGATATTCATGTCATTATTGGTGGAAACGATTACATAAACTGGGATAGTGTGGCGGCATGTGGGAGAAGGATTACGCATTTCAAGCCGTCCTCGGCCCGTCGTATTAAGTGTATCTGACACGTCAACGAGGAAACTGATTGGTTCTGTTCATCTGCGTTTCCATGTCGACAAACGGCACAGAGGAAAATAATTAGGGGGAAAAAAATCGTATTCTTCTACCGGTCGCTTCCCTTTGCACCGCTCTCGCAGGGTAGATTGGTGCACACGTGTCTGGGATCTGTGCGTGTGAATCCGAACTGTGTCAGTGTGTTTACTTTCAAAGGGGTAAAGAAGATGGGTCCAGCAAATAGCAGGCTAGGCTTAACAGAAAGTAATTAAAAGCAAGGCCCAAGTTCATCACCTTCCGCCCTTAGTAGACCAGGGTATGGGCCGCCGACCTGCCAGAGGGTTCTGTCCACACGAGTCATCACCATCACCTGTTGCACGCAACTTCAGAAGTTCTATGCCAGAGGAGGCCACGTTCCTGGAGTTGCATGTTATGCTGTTTCTTTTCCGGAGTTTGACTTTAACTCTTCACCATTACGTGCAATTCACTTAAATCTAGTTAGCTTGAGGACAAAAGGTCGTTAAAAAACAGCTTCAGCGGAAAAAAAAGAGTAAATACAGCCCTAAAAAACAATCACATTACGCGGGTCATACGCCACATTGGACAGCAGTAATGAAGTTCAATAATGTGCAATACCATTATGTCTAATTTAGTATTTAGTTCTGCTTTATCGAATCCCTTGTATTGAAGTCATTAATCATAACGGCTATGGCTTGTTATGAAGGTTATAGTACTTTGAACGCCAAATGTACTGCAGTGTTTAACATAGTGACAAGGGGCGGGGAGCCCTGGCCATAGAGGATGTTTTTAGGAGGAAGAAATATGCATTAATGTACTTTCAATTTTGCGGTGTCAGGAATCTACTTTTTTGTTTTCATTTCTTACATTTTTACAAGATGGGCATTTTTGCCTCCATCCAGGCAGAATAGTCTAGTGGGGGTAAGGGGGTTGGACTCCTAGCAAAAAAAAAAGGCAAAAACGGTTTTGGGTTTGAATCTCAATGACTGCACTGTACCGGTAGTCCTTCTTGATCTGGTAGTCCTAACTCCAACCTTCTCCTCAAGTTCATGTATCTAAAAGTCATCAGATACATTTGAAGTAGAATAATGAGACATTCACAAACTTCATTAAAAAGTACAGTAAAAGTAAAGGATGCCCAAATCAATCATCATCCTCAGGGAATTAGAGGTCACTATGGGGACCTCCAATTCCCGGAAGGACAGGGACGAAATCCACAATCCGCTAAGCCCTGTGTCCATACTGTTCATGAATCACCCATTTTTTTTTACAATTTACGCTATTTACACTTTAACCTGTTTCATCGCCAAAAAAATGTGCGCATTCATCCGCTCGTACATTCCCACCCGGCGTTCCAGATCGGCTATATCAAAGCGCACACACAAGAACCAGGTCTCAAGTGTGCGATCCTGTCAACAAGCGCTGCGACAATGGCCTGGCTGCACTCCACGCAGGAAGCAGGGGATTAGAGGTTGCCGCAACCATGACAGCAGAAAGGAAGTAGGCGGTACTCAAAGTGTGTCTTCCTGCAACGCTTAATTAGTGCGGGCCGGTTGGTTAATTGTTTGGCTTATACGTTTGGAGGAGAAAGAGAAGGGGGGGGGGTTTTGTGATTCATGACGAGGAGTCATCGTTGTGAAGGGGTTCGGACCGATAAGGAAGCAAGAGTAATTAACAGAAAGAGAGAGGGACTGGAGGAGGGAGATGTGTGAGAGGCAGTGTGGCACCGCCACAGGGCACAGGGTAAATGTCATAAAGCTGTCCCAGGACGCTAATGACTTCAGGAAGAATGGGGAAAGGATGGCGAGAGCCAGCGTGGAGGGCGAGAGATAAAGAGAGAAAGGGAACGGTGAAGACCGGCAGAGGCGGAAGACGATGATTAAAGACCCAATTCCTGTTTTACTGCACAATGGTGCCCAGGGCTTGGAAGCGAGCCACACACAGGAAGGTCTGAATCCACAAGCGATTCCCAAAAAGAAAATTTGCAAATGGTAATAAATAGGTAAATACATAATTGATTGCTAACCTTAGATAAGTTACCTTCTCGTTACCTGTCAAGGTCAACAATGCTTTGGTGGCTCTGTGAATAGAATCACTCAAGATCTGTTGAGGGGCTTTTTGTTGAGTGATAGTCGTTAGTGATTAGACTAACTGTGTAAAAGACTTGCATTCAGATAGATGTCAGACTTAGATGAAGATGTCCTTAAGGACTAGGTAGGATTTCTACAGACTGGACATTCTGGTTAGAACCCAGATCCTTTCAGCAGGGAGTCAAACACCCCAATCACCAACGAAACTCTCCCATCACCCAGATGACAGGGTGATGGAAACCCTTTGTGAAACATGAGTCTGAGTGAGGAATCCCAACATGGGAATATTTAATTAAGAACCCCCCTCCTCCCCTCACACTGGAGCAAAACCAATTAACTGCTGGGAAAGACTGGCAACATGGAAGGTCTCCACCAGATAACTCAATAATTCAAAGAGCAGCCTATGACTGATTGATTTCAGAGTTAAACAGAATTTCAGGTCAAAGGTGGAAAAACCTCCCATTAGATCCTCTGTATGCATTCTTGAGCCGTCCATCCTGGAAATGAACAATAAAGGTAAACCAATAAAACCCAATTCTCCTCGGATTTTGCTCTGATTTCGACGCTCATGATCGCTCCTCTCCATGGATTCCCAAGAGCCCATCAACACCTTCTCCAGGTGATCATGGTGACCTTTGAACTTTGAATTCGCACGCGTATTTTCAGCTCTGGCAAGAAAATCCATAATCACAAATTGAATTTCAAGGCAACGAACCATGAGTGACCTCATGGCCAAAATGGGGGGCCGGAGAGAGACCCACAAGTCCCTGAGCTCACACTTTTCGTATGCAATAGACCGTTTGACTATTTCAGCCGTTAGGCCGACATTGTCTATCATTGGGACGTACAGGGAACTCTGTTACACGTCACGATGGGTCAGGCAGGAGTGAAGCGTCTTGATAAATGATGCTTACATGTAAAGCTGTGGATCAAAGCCAGAACCTTTCAGCTGGTAGTTGACCACCCAAGCCACTGCACCACCCTGTCCCCTACTGTGCTGTAATCACCCAGTTGAAACCAAACCTAAGAAGACGACAAACTGTATGGGTTTCACCAGACTAGGAACCATTGCAGGGCTGTAGGCTGACTTGCCAGAGTCAGAGGAGAAAACTATTGACGGGCTCTGAGTGGGTTCTGAGTGAGTGAGGAGGGTTATCGGGTTTACATCTGTTCACTCCTGGTTTCTCCTCCTACCCAAACACACTTTACCATCCCTTGCGTCATCTGAGTCACGTGAGTCATGTGAGTCAGTTCTCAGTTCCAGAAGCTGGAAGAATCAGAGCAACGAAAAGGGCAATGAATCTGGAGTTTCTTGACAAAAACCCATGGCATTAAAACTTCTTCCGAAGCATGCTCAGAAGTACCACCCTCCCTCGCCTGAACTTGGCGAGCCCATTAGACGCCCCCCATTCCAGGCGTTCTGTCATGAGATGAGAAGCCCTGGGAATGGGGTGAGACCCCCTTGCGGAGGGGTTGGATTCTGGTAATAATGCCAGACACCGCCACCGGCTGACTGGGGGAGTGGCTTTTGTTCCCGGTTTGTGTTGTGAGCTTTGAACCCAGGCCCAGTCAGGTCACACCGAGCTGTGAGATATGGCGTCTGACCCTGGAAACAAAGGCGGAGGCCAGGCACTCCCTCCTCAAGGTTAAGGGAGCCGTCCTATTCCTGTCCCCTTATTAGTCTGCTGCCTCTTTGTCTGGGCCTGGGTTACTCAGCCTTTGTCTCCCTCGCTCTCTCTCTCTCTCTCTCTCTCGCTTGCTCGCTCGCTCGCTCGCTCGCTCTCTCTCTCTCTCTCTCGCTCTCTCGCTCTCTCGCTCTCGCTCTCGCTCTGTCTGTCACTCTCCCTCTCTGTCTCTCTCTCTCTCTCTCTCTGTCTGTCTGTCACTCTCTCTCTCTCTCTCTCTCTCTCTCTGTCTGTCTGTCACTCTATCTCTCTGCTTTTCTCTCTCTCTCTCTCTCTCTATAAAGTTTAAGGCCTGGTGAACCAGTCCCTTTCATAACGTAAAGTGTTTCTACCTTTTATCACACTGTTTTTCCCTGTGTCAGACACAGCAGGGATTCTAATAACCTGGAAAGGTGCTGCAACCGTAAATGGTCTCTTCGTTTGGTGCTGATCCACCCAGACAGAAAGTAAAAATAGAAATAATTTATATTACAACAAACTCCAGAAACCCAAATTAATTGAAATAATAACGTCTGTAAAGTCTGTTGTACGATAGTGGGTAGTCAGATCATTCCCTAGCTAAAAATAAAACGTTATATGTTGAAAACATACTGTATATACATTTGCATTGACACAAATGCTTGTCATGTCATTTCCGTGGTGTAGCGATGTCAATCAATCTAATATGTTTCTTACTACTGTGTCATTTGATTCTCTATGACCTCACTGTGTCATTTCACTCTCTTTGACCTCACTGTCTCATTTCACTCTCTATGACCTCACTGTCTCATTTCACTCTCTATGACCTCACTGTCTCATTTCACTCTCTATGACCTCACTGTCTCATTTCACTCTATGACCTCACTGTCTCATTTCACTCTCTATGACCTCATTGCCCGTACCGCTTGTGACCCTATTGACAACACAGCCATCTTCATGTTTGCCTCACTTACAGGATGTTCAAGTGGACATCTCTTAGTTTCCACCCTTCTCCTTCCTCTTCTCTGCGTGTCATTGACGGATATAAATCCAGTGCCCGTTTCACTTCTTTCAGGCAATCGCCTTTCTCAAAAACTGATGTCAACCAATCACGTCACAGATTCTCCAGGGGGAATGAGGTCGGTTCAGCACACGAACACAGCTGACCGTTAATAGGAGAAACGCTGCACTGAACAGTAGAAAAACAAGGTGGAATTAGTGAAACACGCACCGACACACACAAACACACACATAGTCATACACACACACACACTCACACACAGTCATACACACACACAGTCATACACACACACACACACACAAACAGTCATTATCACACAGTCACACACACACACACACACACACAAACAGTCATACACACACACACACACACACAAACAGTCATACAAACACACACACACACAGTGATAAATACACACATAGTCATACACACACAGTCATACACACACACACGTACACACACACACGTACACACAGACACGCAGACACACGCCGACACACATGCAAACGCGCCAAGCTTACATCAAACGTCTGGCTCAGATCAAAGAGATGAGAGGTTTGTACGGCCGCATGCCTCTGCTGGTCTGCTGCTTGTGTTCACGTCAGCCTGCCGGAACCGGGGAACCATTTATGCATGTGCACGTGCCTCACGTCTCTTTGCTTAGCGACTATGTGCCTACCGATCAGGGGCAGAGGATGCTCGGAGCGTGTCGACGCCTGAAGGGCCTCCGGTCCATCAGTCAGAGCGTTGTGTACGGAGCGCGTTTAGTGCAGAAACATCCAGGCGTTCATTTGTGCATCTGCACATGCCCCTTGCCTCATACCTCTATCACAACATTTTATTTTTGTGAACATTTGTTTTTTATTGCAAATCTACAGAACAAAGCAAAACATGGCGTCCAACATTTTACCCCCTTTTCCTCCCTCCCTCCACCCCATTTTCACCCCCCCCCCTGGCAATGGGAGGGAGGACCTCACGCTAAAAGATATATATATATACAAATATGTATTTTCTATGTTTTATTCAGTCTGATATGACAGAGGCAGCCTCCTTCCACATTTCCAACAGAGTGGCCTTAGCTTTGCTTTCACAGCCTTTTTGTCTCCCATCTGTCAGCTCTGGTACTCCACGTCGTTGATAATAATACTACTACTACTAATAATAATAATAATAATAATAATAATAATAGATTTGTTTGTTTCCAACTAACTTTCTTCTCTGCTCTGTATCTGTATCTGCACTCTTACTCTGTCTGTCTGTCTGTCTGTCTGTCTGTCTGTGTGTCTCTCTCTCTCTCTCTCTCTCTCTCTCTCTCTCTCTCTCTCTCTCACCCTGTCTCTCTCCCTCTCTTCTGACTTCTCTCCCCCCTCCTCTCTCCCCTGGCAGGTAAGTAAGTCCTCTGCTGTGAGCTTAATGTGCTGAGGAGGATGAGTGGAGGGGAGTGAGGATTCAGGGGGGGGGGGAGGACGACCCCCCTGCTGGGATGGGACCAGCGTGAGCTCTGCCTCTGCTCCCTCCATTTAGAACCGCTTTCCCCATCATCACAGCACACTGCTCGGGGGGGGGGGAGAGGGAGTAGAGCTGTTAGGAGGAGGGGGAGAGATGGGGGGAGAACAAGATGAAAAAGACGAGACAATCAGGACGGATCAAGCATCCGAGGGGAAGGAGAATGAAAGGGAGCGGGGAGACCATGTGAGGAGAAGGGGAGTGGGAGAGGTTAACAATGTCAAGCTAATGCTGTCCACCTGCCGTACTTCTCCTCTCGCCTCCCCCCTTCTCCCTGGGTTCACCTCCTCTGACTCCCCCCTTCTCCCTGGGTTCACCTCCTCTGACTCCCCCCTTCTCCCTGGGTTCACCTCCTCTGACTCCCCCCTTCTCCCTGGGTTCACCTCCTCTGACTCCCCCGTTCTCCCTGGGTTCACCTCCTCCACCTCCCCCCTTTCTGCATCTCCTCCTCCACCACGTCTTGCTCCACCTCCTCCTCATCCTCCTTACTCCACCCCTCCAATCACACACGCACGCACACACGGACACACACGCGCACACGGGAGACGGGAGACTGTGTCAATGATGCGAGGCTTTGGCCATTCTTCGTCGCAGGAAGTAAATGTTTGCCAGAGATGTCACATCCCATCTGTTGCCTTGACAACCTATAATTCCCTTGCTTTCCTCGTAAAAAAAATAAAACCAAACTTATAATACATACCCTCCCTCACAGATGCTTGCTTTGTAAAACTGTTCTTTTGGTGTCATTCGTCTCCTCGGCTAGAAGCAACCGGATCGTATCGGGACGTAATTATCCGAACGATAACGTTCATACTTTACAAGTGTTATCACCGTCGCCCTAGTATCGTTGTGGAGCGGTGAGAATGAACGCCTTGACTTGACTTGACATGTTTTCTGCCACAACGAATTATAACCTCTGAATTTTTTGAATTGGTTGAGAGATGGCGATGAGGTCTAACTCCGGATCAGCTCAGACCCCAGACTGGAAGGCTATGTCTGTTGGACGGACCCCACCCTCTGACACACATATGATCAGAGGGGAGACAACGTATACAAGCAAGCATTCATCTGCTGTAGACTCCTGCATGTCTGTAAGCATCTGTGAGCATCAGTTTGTCAATGATGGCATGCACGTGTGTGTGTGTGTGTGTGTATATGTGTTTTCTGTTTGTCCATTTCTGTGTGTACGTGTGTGTGTGTGTGTGTGTGTGTGTGTTTGTGTGTGTGTTTGTGAGAGTGTGCATCTACAATGGTGTGTGTGTGTGTGTGTGTGTGGGCGTGCATGCTACCAACAACACATTGTCTTGCCCAGCCAACATTAAGGCAACTGTGCACAATAGTCTGTCGGCCGACAGCCTTCGTGTGAGCAGAAGATGAATGGCCGAGATGGAGGGATTTTGGGGTATTGGAATGCTCTAATACAATGAAAAGCCACTTTGCCTTTTGTTTGACTTGCATGGCAGGGGACAAAGCTGGCCACAAGTGGGGCTTAAAATTCCATTTGGCTGAGAGACAGCGAGAGAGAGAGAGAGAGAGAGGGGGGAGAGCGAGAGGTTGAGGGTGAGAGAGAAAAAGAAAGAACATTGGAAGAGTAAGTGACAGACAGAGAGAGAGATGGGGAGATCGGAAGGGATGGGGGAGAGAGAGATTGAGAGAGAGAGAGCCTGAGAGAGGATCAGAGAGATGGAGAGACAGGCAGGGTATGGCGAGAGAGTGAGCGAGAGAGTACAAGGCAGAGAGTGAGAGATGACGATAGGAGCGAGAGATAAACAGAGAGAGAGAGTAAGAGGAGCATGAGAGGGGATCAGAGAGCGAGATGGAATGAGAGAGAGAGAGCGTGAGAATAAGAGAGTCCCCGGATAAGAGAGAGAATGAGGGAGAGATGGAGGGTAAACTGGCAGCTGTTTGGAAGCCAAGGCGCCGTGTTCTAGGTCCTCGGACTCCCAGATTGTGTTTCTCTGGTCCCGAGGAATGTGTGGGAACTTGGGGGGGTAGTTAGGGGATTCATGGGGGGTTCCGGGGGAGCTGAGCTGCAGGTGGGGCTCAGGGAGAGTGGTATGGAGAGGGGGGGGGGGGGGGCACTGGACAAGAAAGACAGAGGTAATTACCCCAGTGGCTCTTAACCCCATTCACCGGGAGGCAGAACAAACTGGCTAATTAGAGGACGAGAAGACAAAGTGAGGCTGAGAACAGAACGACTCACACTCAGGTCATCTATAAGTCAGGACGGATAGATCCCGGGTCCTTTTCATAAAAATGCCCCGTCAGACTTGCATGCGTGACAAAGAGAATGATTATAAATGTATTATCACTATTTCCATCTAAACCTTGTATTTTCTTGAAGTTTTTGGGGCTTTTGCCATGTGAATGATTCCCATGTGAATGAAGCCCTTAGACTTGGTGGTTATATCCTGAGTCTCATATAGGACATATGGCCAGAGCTAAGACAGCCTTATACAGTGCTTGGCAAGGGAAACCACACAGGCCGATTTGTATCTGAATCTGAATCGCAGACATTTGAGAGTTTCAAACAAAGTGCATAGCAAACTGGAGTGTGTGTGTGTGTGTGTGTGTGTGTGTGTCAGCTGTCCAAGGAGAAGACATTCCCCTGCCTGCCCCATTAATCAGACTCTGGAGATGCTTGCTTCCCAGAGTTTCTCTCTCTTGCTCCGTCTCCGTCTCTGTCTCTGGCTCTCTCTCTCTCTCTCTCTCTCTCTCTCTCTCTCTCTCTCTGTCTCTGTCTCTGTCTCTGTCTCTGTCTCTGTCTCTCTGTCTCCCTCCCTCTCTCACTAAATGCACCTTATAATACCTCTTTGACACACGCAACAAGGTGCAGTTGATGTGGATGAGATGCGTTTGTTTCTTTGTACTTGATAGGTCGGTAGGTCGTCCAAAATTGCTTGTTATTAGTTTTCCTTGTTCTTGTTTGAGAGGAGACGTATGCATCCATCCATCACTTAACGAAATACGGTAGCTTGAGATCATCACAGGCTACTGTAAGTGTTGAAGCTAGGATCCTCATCCATGCATTCTCTCGCCGTAACATTCACAAGTGAAGGACTTCCAGCATAATCAGACCTAAACCTGGAAGACATACACATAAGAGAGGCTTTGTTCAGGCGCTCACACACTGTTCAAACAAACACCAACACCCAGCTCTAGGAGTTGGCCAACGCTGATTTTTCATGTTCCCCCATAAGAACTTCATCTTCATCCGACAAAATTCTAAAACCACCAGGGGGTTTGGCTCACTGGCCACATGCTTCACGCACTTACAGAGCAACAATATTGACATCTCCATCATGGTTTGGAACCACACTTGCGGTTCTTCCACGAGCAGGACTCACGCTTGAGAGCAGGATTTGCCGAAGGAAACAGTAGCGGAAACAATGAAAAGGCTGTAAAAGCGTATCGGTTTATTTAGTAAATCCTACTGTGAAAGAGATCCCGTTGGGTGAACTCATTTCTCTCATACAGAATTCAGGTTTTAACCCTAGGCTTGTAGACCCTAAATAACCTCCATACCTTTCGAGCACGCAGGCACACACACCTGCGCACACACACACACACACACACACACACACACACACACACACACACACACACACACACACACACACACACACACACACACACACACACACACACACACACACAGGCTTGTGATGATGTCAAAGGGTGACCGCTGGCATCAGCCAACTCTTGATTCATTCCACGAGCGAGACCGAGAGACCAGTATAAAGAGCGGGGGGATTAGTCAGAGATACATAAAGGGAGGGAGGGGGGGAGAGATTGTTCGGGAAAGGGAAACTGGAGCCGGAATTCAAATAACGGGAGGGAAGGAGACAGCCTGAGGAAGAAGTACAAAGAAGATTGTTTGTTTGTTTTTTTTGTTTGCTCAGCAGAAGGGAGCCGGCGCCCATACAGACACTGATGGCAGGATGGAAAACAAACCAACATGAAATGAAAATGGGAATGACATCATATCCCATGAAGTCAGCCCCTACAGGGTGACCTGTTCGACTGCTCCTCTGGTTTGGCTGGAAGTGAGATTGCCTCTGTCAGGTCCCCCGTCTCCTGCTTAAAAAATACACTCACATGCACGACAACAACATCATCTTCCTCATCATCATCATCGTCAGCGTCATCGTGGCAACGACCCTATTGTCATCCTCATGACAAAAACATCACGGTCGTGAACTTAGTCATCATCACCATGACAACGTCCCCATCATGATCATCATCATCCCCATACCAACAACCTGCAGCGATAAACTCTTACTTGTTTTCAGTCCAAATTTGTACGTGAGTAGGTAATTCATCATGGGGTGGTTATAAAAGCAGATAGCTATGCAATATTGTATTCTTATCTTCAATGCATTTATCTAAACCTTGTGAGTACAGTATTCCTTTCATAAAAATGATAATGTATGGCACTTTCACTGAAGCCATACATACTATGCACAAATCAACTCATTTTTCATCTGAAATGAATACTAGGAAGTCCTAGTCCTTTCTTTCGCTGTTCCTCCTCCTTTCTCCTCCATCGCCCTCCCTCCTCCATCTTCATCGCCTCCTCTTCCTCCCCTCCCTCTCCTCTCCTCTCCTCTCCGTGGCTGTGCTGTGGCTGTCCCCTGCATCATGTCTTCCTCTGTGCGGCCTCCTCTTCCCCACTCCACCGGCACGGCCCCGTTGGATGCGGTTTATAAGGCGAGGCAGCGCGCCCCATTGACTTTGTATTGGACCCGCAGCGCAGATGATCGCAAGACAGCTCGCCGCGGCGCGTCGACTCGCAGTCCGTAAAGAGGGTTGGAACAAAAGTCGAACGTCCATTAACTTTATGCAAATCCACGCGTTCGCGTCGTGTGCCGTCAGCCGTTTGATTGGAGCGTCGACGCGAGACAGACAGACGGTTCGGACAGACAGGCAGACGGTCAGAGCCGGGTGAGCAGAGGAGGAAGAGGATATAAGTGTGACGCATGAGGGACATTTAGAGCCGGCGCCGCGGGGCCGGAGTCCCGACACGCTGGGACAGAATGATAACGCCTTTACTGGTTCATTGATATTGAGGGCCCATTGATTGCAGGGCTCTCCGGCACTTTATTAAACGGCCCTCAAGGAGCCCATCCATTGGCCTAGAGGGCCACTCAGACAGCGGCGCCCGCTCAGACTTCCAGTTCGTAAAATTACTATTTTCAAATATGATTCAAGGTGCAGTTGTGACGCACGTGATGTCTGTGTTCCTGGGTGGTTGATGTGAATTAAAGGTCATCTATCGCGGTGGTTGACAACTTTTGAATTTAGGTGTACCGCTAATGTGTCAAGACCTTTTGCAGACCACCTCGTATGCAAACGGTAAAATATGGACAGACTTTATACACAATTATTACTGTATGAAGGCCATGGCCAGAGGGAAACAGTGGAAAGATAAATTCAGCAATACTCCTTATTCTCCAATTGGTTGTATTTAGCAAACACAAACTAACTCAAAACATCATTGGAAACTGAGGAATATTTACAATATATTTATTTTAAAATGTCTATATTATTTGGTATGTTCTTGTAGATGTATCTATTCCAAGAGGCAAATCCCGCTACCAACTGCAGTACTCTTGAGTGGTACGTAGAAAGCAAAATTATGGCTTCTTATTTATTGCACACACACACACACACACACACACACACACACACGCACACACACGCACCATTTCTTATGTAGGTAGAGTGCCGAGCCGTTGGGAACATTAAGCTCTAATAGGTATGAATCACAGAGAGTACATTAAGTGTTCAAGATGTTGGTATGAGGAGGTTATTGAAATACATTTGCGTATTATGTCTTGCCGGTCACAAAGCTTTCGGTATTAGTGGATTCTCATCCGTTTTGTATGCGAGTAGTAAAACAAAGTGAAACGTATCCATCCATCCATCAAAAATACATAAAGTAGCTTTATCAATATCTAATCTGTGTGGGAAATAGTGACCTGATCCATATTCTCTAACTTTCACCTTACTATAGAATTTAGCCAACACTGTTCTTCCATAATCGTCAACAAGAAACCAAGATAAAAAACTACCGGTCCTTCCATAAGCAGGACTAGCAAGACTCCTGTTTTTGTCAACTTAAAAGGGTGTGGAAACATTGAAAAAACATTAAAAAACGTATTGGCTTATTTTGTTAATCCTGCTGCGAAAAAGAGACCACATTGTGAATCCCACGTATTCCTCTCATGCACAATCCAGACTATACCCCTAGGCAAATAACCTCCATACCTTTGCACATGCACGTGTACACGCACACCCACACACACGCACCTAAGTCCACGTGTGCATACTCTCACCCACGCACCCAGGCCCGCACACATATTTATATATGAAAGAGACAGCTTCCCTTCACATTCTCACCCAAATGCAGGCACATCCACGCGGTCCGTTTCCTCTCTGTGTGTGAGCGAAGTGTCCACATTTAGTGGACTGTGCAGACATATAGATTATAGATAGATATATATATATATATATATATATATATATATAGATATATAGATTCATGGGGGCTGTCCAAGACCTTATACTGCAGGCTGAGAGAGGAACTCTATTATAGATATTTCCCGGTGAAGACTGCTCTATACCCTGTATCCACTATACATGGATAAGTAGCTTAGTTTTTTGGGGGCTTAATATGTTTTATTTATTTATTTTATTCTCTTAGTAGACATTTTGACCAAATGGTGTCATTGGTGGATGTGAACGTTTATGAATATTTTTTATCCTAATATTGTAATTATTTGAGGCGATTTGATAAATGGAAGGCACAGAGATCCTTGAGTCAATCAGAACCTGTACAAAACTACTAATACAACAGAACATAAAGAATAATTAACTGACATAGCATACCTTAGAGCATTCCTGAACAATCTGCTCACCCTTCGACACTAGAATGTATCATTGTAATTGTATTATTATTTGTATCTTTGACTTTGTTTTCCTTTTTGCTGCAATACCACCTGCGTCTACCTTCAGGGATTGATAAAGTCTTATCTTTTACTAAACTCTGTACTTGAATACAATATTGAGTTAATTCTATTTATTTTGATTGTTTGTGCTTTTTTTTGTCTTACACAGCCAACAGTTATGATTAGTATTAGGTCAAGTATTTTAATTATTTAGCTTGAGAATGTCTCCTGGAAGACTTTTACATAACGTTCTCCTTTATTACCTTGTTACTGTTGAAAGTACTGTTCTCCAAAGGGATTATTATTTTAAAGTATACACTTAAGTATTGTAGTACCTCTTCCACCACTGTGTATTATGTGAACACATGTGTATGGAATACATACTTATTCATTTATATATCCATGACTTTGTACAGAACCACCATATAAGGTTTTCCAAAGCATTCTCCCAGCAGAATAGTTACTAAAGCATGAACGATAGCATGACTTCACACCGTTAAGCAATACTTCAAATAGTTCAGTACACCATCCAGTGTCACGTCAGGAAGCGTCTCGGCTGTTCTTCGTTTGGGCGTTGGGTAAAGCAGGCGAGGTCAGCTCGACTCACTTCCATGATTTCAAGCACTCGCGACTTTAAAAAATGATTGCGTTTATTTTACAATACAAAAATGAACCAAACTGTCTTCTAAATTAAGAAAATTATACTGGGAAATGAAACAAACATATGCAACGAGTGAACTTAATGGCGACGAACCGTTTCCCTTGAAATTTAGTTTCTGACAAACACACACCTGGCCTTATATTCCCTGGGCGGTGCGCAGAGCCCGCACACAGACCCCTACAGTTTAAGAACCAATGGTCTAATGTAAACGGCTATGTCACCGAGAATGTCCTCATCTTGGAGTGACAGTGGCGAGTCAACGCTAGCGTCTGCCATCGAGAACACTGGCTTGCCTTTTGATTCATTACGCTTGTGCTGCACAATGGAGGCAGTGTGGGACCCTCTGATTATTATTAGTTCAGCTTCCCCTGCCGAAGGCAAAGATGATGGAGCCCTCACACAAGGCCACTCAGGACGGAGTTCCACTGGCCCTGTTGCACCCCTACCCCTCCCCAGAAGAGAGCTCAGCCTTGCGATCAGAGCCCTTCCACTGGGGGGAGGACAGTCTGTTACTGCCTGCTATGGGGCTCAGGGTTCTACACTGGCTTTGGTTCTCATTTCTCCGTGTATCGGAGGAGTTCTGTGATCCTGCGATTGTTATGAAGTGCTACACTGCCAACAGACTGTGGGGCCCGTCAGTAATCTGGCTGCAGCAGTCGCTTCTGAAATGAACTATAAATAAGACTGTGCATTCTTCAGGCAGCGTTGCGAGGGTGTCACCATTCACTGTTCAGGCTTCCCATTTATCACTTAGGAAAACAGAAATGCTTGAATACGTAGCAGCTCCAGCCATTTGTTTCCCATACAGGTGCTTGTCTGTAATGAGCAGGTGGGGGCCGTCTTACTCACCCCCACTAATGATAGGCTGTGAGCACTGGTGCCGAAACCAAGAGCTTTTTCACTCCCAGGCTATCCCCAGCACCCGGTGCTGAGCTCACCGTCGCACTCACAGAATCACCTTCATCCTAAGAAACACATCTAAGGTGTCCAGCTGTAAAGCCGTCCCAAATAGGCCGGCCCAATCTCTCTCTGACCCCCCCCCCACCCTATCAGAACGGGGAACAGCTTAACGACCGGCTTGGCCCTGTGACAACTGTGGCCAGCGATGCGTGGCATGCAGGGAGAGGTAATTGGCGCCTGACCACACACACTCACAGGCACACACAGACACACATCTGTTTTTCGTGCCGAGGCAATGAGAACGCCACCCCGAGTGGTGGGTGTATTTCAACCTCCCCCCTTATCAACCGCTTGTGGTGGTACTGGTTATAGGAGGGGAGGGAGAGACGAGTGACAGAATGACGTGGAGGGAGACGGAGAGAGGTAGAGGGGAAGAGAAAGAAAGGTAGAAGAAGGGAGACAGAGACGAGAGAGTGACTGAGAGGGAGACAGAGAGAGACGGGGAGACAGGGAGTTAGAGGGAAAGGTCAAGAGAGAGAGAGAGAGAGAGAGAGACGGTATAGATAGATGTTCATTATGCATTAAGAACAAGTATTCTTGAGACATTTGCGTTTTCTTTCTTCAAAAAAAGATGAAAGTGAAGAGAAGATGCTTGTCCTGATTATTTTACAAGGTTATCATCTGCTCTCTGAGGAAGAGTTCAAAAGAAATTACCGGTGAGCCGCGATCAAGTAGGCAACACTTCATCTTTTTTTACCTGAGTTATTGGAAAATAAAGTTTTACCTGTGCTGAGGAGATTAAAATGAAATATCCTGCAAAGAAATATTAATTTTGTAATATATAATCACAGCATACACTGCTCGCTGATATTAACATTAACCAAGGCTCAGCAATACTAATGAATATATATATTTTAATTAATGTTTAAATGTCTCACGTATATACGCCGGTGGACTACCTCTCAATGCTTTTACTTTTATTATTTCAAATATCCATGGCCTATAAGTCTACCCCTTCTGCCTCAGGCTCCGAAGCCAAGTTGGGGAAACACAACTCAGACCACATTGTGTTTATCCTCAACTGCACTCTATACAAACATATGGATGTCTGTTTCTGCACACATACTCTCCCCCGCACGCACGCACGCACACACACACACACACACACGTGCAGACTATCTCGGTACGGACACTGGTAAAAGCAGACCCAGCTAGAATGTGGAGACGGCTGGTCCATGCCACGACTTTAAGTGCTCGCTATGAGCGCTGAGATCCTTTTCATAAATCAACGGTGTGAGTGTTTCTACCGAACATGATTCAGAGAGAGGGCGAGAGGGGGGCTATCTCCCTCCGCCCCCCTCTCGCCCTCTGCCTTTCCCTCCGTTCCTCTATCGCATTACAATGGACCCGGCGTCCCTGAGAAGAATGTGGCTCGCTCCGTGTGCGGTCATATACAATCTGAATTGGGATTACTCTGGCTGTCACACTGTAGCACAACCTCTCTCCTTTCCCCCCCGGCTCGCTCTCCATATCTCCCTCTGTCTCTCTCCCCCACCCTCCCTGGCTCCCTCCCTCCCTCTCTTCCTCTTAAACACACTCACTCAAAATGAGGCAGAACCACTTAAACACTCCTTTAGCGATGACACACTCGAACTCTCTCACTTAGGTGTCACACATACATTATGAGACCACAGCTCTGCACGCACGCACGCCCGCACACGCACGCACACACACACACACACACACACACACACACACACACACACACACACACACGCACACACACACACACACACACACACACACACACCCCCTCATCAGTCTATTGCAGACACATAGCAGCTAGTCTCTAATTTTGTCTCTCTAACTTTGATCACTAACAGTTAACAATAGTATGTTTTAATAACTTATTTGAACTCGTAGTCTATGGTTGTGTCTCGCTAACACAACCGATAGCTGCATAGCAGCTGTTTCTTAAACTCCCCACAGTTGTCCAGCTGCCCGGTCGGCTGCCGTCTATTTATCTGGAAGACAAACCCAGTACTTACCGGGTCGTTAGGGAGATATGTGACGACAATATTAACCACGCAGCTAGCTGAATAATGTACAGCCAGGCACGGCCGCGCTGAACACAGATGCTTCCTGGGAGAGGAGCATGGGGCGAGGGATGGGCAGAGAGAGAGAGAGGGGTGGATGGTTGGAGAAGGGTGGAGGGATGCGAGGTGTAGGGAGGGAGAGATAGCTAAGTAGGGAGAAGGGTGGAGGGTATATCGAGCGATAGAGAGAAATGGAGGGGGGAGAGAGCGAGGGAGGGTTTTAGGGGGGAGAGATGGGTAAAGGGGAGGATGGATTGGAAAGGGTGGAGGGATGGGGAGAGCAGGGATGAGGGATGAGAGGAACAGGGAGAGCAAGAGAGAGGGCTAAGTAAGGAGAAGGGCGGAGAGATAGAGATGGAGCGATAGAAATACATGGAGGGGGGAGATAATGAGGGAGGGAGATGTGGGGAGAGAGAAAGAGAGAGAGAGAGTACTAGCATTGTTAACGTATTACTGGAAGTTGAATGAAAGTATGTTTTCAAAGTCAATTAAATAAAGTATAGTAACAGTATTGTAGTCAAAGTATCGAGGCACTGCAGGGTCAGTTCCTGTGTTATCACTGACACCTGCAATGTTACTCTTATGTTGTTAACTAATGTGGCGTTTTTGTGTGTGAAATCTTTTACTTTGTCTGTGTATCTCGGTGCCCTCTCAAGGTCACATTCTCATGTTAGCGTTCTAGTCTTTGTTCATTTTGAGCCAGCCTTTGTCATAGCCTTGACCGAACCACACCTTCAATATGCTATGAAAGCATATGCTTTCAGGTTTTAAGATTTATTCAAATTACGTTAACCTTTGAGGCCTTTCATGGGAGTACAGCACCTCGATCCTTTCTGTTGACCTCTTTGGGTTTCTGAGAATGTAACTTCAATTGAAGCAAGAAAATCAGAACAATGTAGGCATGTATGGCAAAAGCTTTGTTGTCGTCATTCTGACAATTTTTTCCTCGCTTGCTAGAAGTTGAATGTAAACTAGCAAAGAAGTAAAACATCTGTTAAACAAAACAAGAAGTAATTGAAACTGTTAAGTGTTAGATTCTGCTCAATTCGATGTATGGGTGTCAGAACACTCATCTTAACAACAATAAATAACGTTTGGTATGTACAATTTAAAATGGACCACATTCATTGAAAAAATAACATCTATCTTGAGCCGCCGTTGACGTCTACAATCAATTACCCTGATACCTAATTTATTTCAAACCCTGATTGACTTTGATAGCTGATTCCCTTGCCGGCTGTTGCTTTGAGGAGCATCGCAGCATGTCTGGCCTCCGAGGGAGATTACCGAGAGGAGGGTCTGAAGTGGAAAATGATCCTGATGCCATCTTCATTTTGTGGATGATGTTGCTTAATGAGTCCTTGTGCATCTTAATTAAAACATACTCCAGTTGACGCTTGGCGTGGGGGGGGGGGGGGCTCAGAGCCATAGCCATACAGTGAGGAAACGCCATGCCATCTGCATCCACTTCTACTGTCAGCCTAGGTTCCCCCATGCAAGAAATTTGTCGTGTTTTTTTGCTGCAGGATATATCATATTGGATAGTATTTTAAGGCGTATTCACACCAGGAAAGTCCTTAGTTCGATCTCTATGATCCGGACCGAAACGCAGTGTTTATTTTTTGGTTTGGTGCGGTTCCTTTTCACATTGCAATTTTTCGCAACAGTCCGAGAATTTGACAACAACGCACGTGTGTGCATAGATCGTTCAATCATTGGACAAGACGGGTGGGGGCGGGGTAACGCATAAAAAATAAGTAAACAAAGAAAACAAAGTCAACAAACTATGGAGACTATGGAGATTCAGCGTGCTGCCCTCGTTGTGCTTATGCTGATTGGTTTCATACGGTTACAAACATTTGCAGTACTTTTGGAGCGTCAGAGGCGTTTGGCGCAACGCAGATTTTATGACGTTATGCTATACGCCTTCTCCCCCATCCTTGTACTGAATGTATTAAATGCATTGGTATGTTCTCCAACATACTTCATATGTTGGCGTCTGCCAAAATATCACAGACATTTCGTCTCCTCTTCGCTACATGTTGAGCCACGGCTCATTTTTCACGGGTCTGATAACATGACGTTGATCTTTGAATTTACCGCGTTAATCAAACAATATAAATAAACAAGCAGCAGTGGGAGCCTGTTGCGTCCAAAAAGGCATATTATATTTAGAGCTGGGTCGGACCGAGCGCGGTCGCTTTCACATCTCAAGCGAACCGCACCAGGGTTCGTTTGGAAGCGAACAGAGACCACCTCTCCGGCTGGGTCTCGGACCGACTGTTTGGTCCGCACCAGAGTTCGATGGTTTGTATTCACACCAGCCCAAAAGGTCTGCACCAGCGATGTTTTTGGTTTGGTTCGAACCAAACAAGGCAGGTGTGAATACGCCCTTAGACAGCGTTAAGCCATACAAGCTACTAGTCTTGTAAAATACTTGTTTTGCAGATCAAAGCATAAAAGTATTGACCCTAGGTTTTGGAACCACCGGCCTAGTCCAAAGCAACACTAAAGGAATACCGTCTCACTCTCTCACTCTGGGTCAGGGTCGGGACCACTCTCAGTACCGCTGCCCTATGAAGCCCGGCCCTTCTGTGGTGGGATGGGCAGTTTGCACCTCAATGGTCCGAAGCACCCGAAGCTTCGTCAATATCAGCCTTGGAAACTTTGATCTCCCTTAACGACGTCGGAGATCTTCAGCTCCATTGATGATCCATCCCAGGCCAGGAGAGGGGTAAAGGGGGGAGAGGGATGAGTGAGGATCGGTGGGAAGAGAGGGAGGTGGGCGGTGGAGTGAGAGAGGGGGGGGGGTAGCTGATGGAAATAGTGGAGAGGTGTGGAAAGAGAAGGATTGGAGAGACAGGGGAAGAGAGGAGGGAGATGGTGGAGAGAGGTTGATAAGAGGGAGAGGCAGGGCGATGGATAGGAAGAGACTGAGATGGTAGATGAATAGAGAGACAGCCATCTTAGAGAAATAATGAGATGGCTACAAATAAAGAGCAACAGAGAGGACTCACAGCAGGACTGAGAGGTTTTGGGAGGAGCCTGCCTGAATCTATCCAACCACCACAAAGCCTGTCACTCATCTGCTCCGTCTCCCCGTGAAGCACTCGCATCTCTCAAACTCTCTGTCCATTATCGTCCCACCAATCATATCATTATCCTTACCCTAACACTCTCTCTCTCTCTCGCTCTCTCTCTTTCTCTCTCTCTCTCTCTCGCTCTCTCGCTCTCTTTTTCTCTCTCTCTCACTCTCTCTCTCTCTCTCTCTCTCTCTCTCTCTCTCCCTCCCCTTTTATCTTCTCCCCAATCCAAGCGCTGATTGTTTTGTAATGATTCTATTGCCAAAGCAAGCCTTTAAGGACCAGAGATAATACCCGACAGCAGGATCCAGACAGGAGCAGCCGTGTGTGAGCGTGTTGTCCCAGCGCGAGGCCACACCAGAGCCATATTGTGCATCAATTATACTGTTGTGTTTTAGGAGACTGCCGGAATGAGGGTTGGAAGTGTTCCATGTCGAAGTTTTTAAATAATATTTAAATTACGTATTTTTTTCTATCCGAAGCGACCTACAGTGAATTCACATACTGTACACGGCATTAAGGAGTGCATAGGGTTAAGGGGGTCCTTAGGGGGGGCCCTGCTCAGCAATGCCTACAGGTTCGGACGCAGACAGGAGGAATTGAACCCTATACCTTTCGGCTGGGAAACGAACACCCTAGAGTAGACTAGCGCCAGACTCCCCGGTTCCATAAAGCCTGTGTCTTGTTTTTCTTTCTGTGTCTCTCTGTTTCTGCACCTGATGGATGGCCCGGCCGTGTTCAGGGCTGGATGTATGTTCCCTCAGAGCTCCGATTGACAGACAGTGCTGACAGCGCGTCTGTGCTATCTTGATATAACATGTCTGGCTGTATTACCACGTGTCAGCACATCTCCTCTCCGGCGGTCTCCGCCTCCGCCACCGTCCAATCAAACTGCAGCCGACAGTGGAGCCTTCTTATCGCCTGCCACGCCGGTGACATCGCTGCCGAAGGTTAGAGTTATCAAGAGAAAAACGACTTGTAATCTTTCCTTGTCCCTCCCCTTTCTGATGATGAAACCTTAACATAAAACACACTGAGGTTTGTGATCAAACACCCGGGACCGAAAGGACGAATTGAGGATGAATTGATTACAGGGAGAGATGACAAGGGGGAATAATAAATATATGTAAAGGACGAATGAAAGAAGACCAAATTGAATCACCGAAAGCATTTAAAAGGTGAGGAGACAAGGAGGTGATGGAAGGATAGAGTAAGGATCGAGAGATCAAACGAGAAAAGGGCGACGGAGGAGAGAGAAGGGCAAGGAAAGAGCCGGTATCTCTGTTGTCATTGTTCATAAAAAGCCAGCTAACCAGATAGGAAATGAGGAACGAGAAAGGGAAATGGAGCAAGAGGAGGCGAGATAAGATGCTCGGAGAGGATATAAGACGAGGAGAGGACGGAGGAAGACCGAGGGGGGAAATCTAATAAACGTAAAAATTAGCAGAGGGAAATGCTGGGGGCCGGAGGGCAGATGGCCCCGATATACCCAAAACAAAATCCAAGTAGGCGTGTTTTGGCTGTAGAGAATGGCGATTTTGGCATTATAATCACTACGGCCCTTACTAAATCAGACGCAAGCATCCTGGTGGTATTGTTGAGTAATGGTTGGAAGTAATGCATTGTGGGCCGTGGGGGGGGGGAGTTAAACTAGTTAGGCCGAGCACCCTGGTGTACTGCGGTGTACGAAACCCAGTGCAGCAATTCGATTTGGTAGCAAAGCAGACATTTGACCAACAATCAGATATCTGGGGCAGCCCTGAGCCTGTCCAAATAAATGATTGGATGGCCGGCTTTTTTAATGATGGGATACTTTAAAAGCTTGCTTAAACTGACTGGCATCTTAAAATCCCCAACTCTTCCTTTAAAGTAGGCATTGTAGAAACACGAAAACCCAGAATGTGTGAGTAACAGATTTGCATTGGACCCGGTCAGACTTTGAAGGCCAAGACACTCCGTTATTGTTTTGTGTGCCAGGTTTTGTGCCTTTCCTCTTGTTTTTCAAATGGGTTGGAAAAACAAGTTATAAGCCGGGTCATCATCGGAGCGTGACACAGATGCAAGGTCGCTGTGCATTCAGTGAGACAGGGAGAGTGTGGGAAAGTACTTGAATGGTATGTGTTCTCACATCAGGCGCTGACCTCGCTGTCCTCGCTGTTCCTCCTGAGAGTTTCTCCTGAGATATGGGGAGGGGAGGAGGAGCTTCTAGAGCAAGGGATGAGAG
>NC_136945.1:21852733-21910233 GCF_949987615.1 Pollachius pollachius | reverse complement strand
CATCCCCATGCGGCCCTTAAACAAAGATTGTAGATAAGAGCCAGAGAAATCGAGAGGTACAGATGGAACGAGATAGTGTGAGCTGCACACAGAGAGAGAGTGAGGGGCAGATAGAGAGAGGTACAGATGGAAGAGAGAGTGATGCACACAGAAAAAAAGAGTGAGAGAGAGGTCCAGATAGAGTGAGGCACAGATGGAGTGACGTAGTGAGGTGCAAATAGGAAAGCGGTTCGATTCCCTTAATGATTACCAAGAAATATACACACATTGCCTTAACATGTCATGTGTATATATTAGGGGTGTAACGATACATGTATTCGCATTGAAACGAATCGGTACAGACGTCACGGTTCGGTGCACGGATTTACACCAAGAATACACGGTATAAAATCAAATAAAACTGGCGTGCGAATTAATTAACGTGATGCCGAACTAATGTTGGATCCGCGATCTTCAAGGACAACTGAGACGCAGGAAATGGAGCCGGCAAGTTCGAGCTACACACGCGGTCCGTTGATTTGGTCGACAGAATCGCCCTTCCGTGAGACGGGGATAATACACAAACACATTATCCGCGAGGTATTTCTGGACAACGGCGAAAGCTTAGTTTACTGAAGAACATTTCGTATAAAGGTTTGCCATCCTTCTTGGATGCCCTACATGGTTGATCTTTGCTCATTGTGCGCGTTTTATTTTCCTTGGATTTATTAGGAGGCTACACTATGTCGGGCTGCTATGAGGTCGGAATGCTATCGTAGCTGCCGCGGCTATCGCGATCCGGTTTACCCCCCCCCCCCACACACACCTTCACTACTCCACCAAGCCGCAGCGAACCGACCCGCACCCTCCAGGTGGAATTAGGCAAATTCTGTGTACTTTGCAGTTCCATAAATAAGACATGCTGAATTTTCAGTCTTAAAACAGATTGTCTTATTTTGTTTAAAAGTTACGGATGGAGTCTGGAGGTGGTGTGGGGTACTTGTTGTTCACTGTTTACTTCTTAGATTACACAGTTCAGGCTGTGGCAGCAAGCTCAGGGGAGAGGACTGTATGACACTAGGTGGTACGACCTGAGACAATAAAAAAGAATTCTGCATTTTTGTTTTTTCTTTTCCCTTCGTTGTACCGAGCCGTGATGTCTGAACCGAGGGCTGAACCGAACCGTGACTTCAGTGTACCGTTACACCC
The DNA here is from genome assembly GCF_949987615.1 of Pollachius pollachius. Classification (NCBI taxonomy): domain Eukaryota; kingdom Metazoa; phylum Chordata; class Actinopteri; order Gadiformes; family Gadidae; genus Pollachius; species Pollachius pollachius. The sequence goes on along the minus strand of NC_136945.1, from coordinate 21,909,045 downwards.
CTAATATATATACATATATTTAGTTTTATTGTTTTCAATCATTTTATTGTTGTTGTTCACTGGCTCAAACACAATACAAGGTGGAGAAGAAGGGCGACCGTCAAAGACTGAAAATAAAAGTGTATTAATGGGTGCTTCAAGATTAATTCACATTCGGTCTGAGGTCAGCTCTGCTCTTTGAAACTATTGATGAAGAGGAGAGATGACAAAGAAAAGAAAATACAAAGAACCAAAATCTTCTGGAAACTTGAGACACTGCAAGATGAAGAGAGAGAGAGAGACAGATGAGTGGGTCAATATATGCAGGAAGACGGGAGCAAACACATAGGAAAGAGATCGAACCGCATAGAAACATGAAGAGAGAGAGAGAGAGAGGATGAAGAGAGGGTGAAGGAGAGAAAGAGAGAGAGATTAAAACACCTATGGTTGAGAAGGCATGCATGTACGATCATTTGTCTCTCAATTCAATAAAATAGCCTTATTGGCATGGAAAATAAAAATTGAGATCTCTCTGTTTATTCTGCTATGGAAAAAGATACGCCCAGCATGAGTTGAGACAGAAGGGTGAGACAATTAAACACATCCATGGTGAGACTGTTTTGCAACTGGGTCGGAACGTTGCTTAGCATTCTACGGACGCTCCTCGCTCCAGGCCCCCCCCCCCGACGCACCGACACCCTTCCATTGAAGCTCTCGCTGAACACGAGAGGCCTCTGGGAGTCAGGTAAAGGCTTGCATTCAATACCTGCCTGGCTTCTCCCATAATCCCCCGGCCCAGCGGAATAAAGGGCTGGGGCCGAATTCAAAACCTGGAGGCCAGAGAGAGCGTCACGTTGGGATTAGGGGGCTTCGAGGGAGCACTGAGGAGGCATTTGTATAATCAACACACATTTGGCCGTTGATTATTTGTATGGAAATGTGTGTTTTGTCGGTGGATTCGGTTTTTGCCTTTGCTTAGTCTCTGTTTGTGGTGCCTTTCGGTTGATGTTGGTTGGGATTGTCTTTCAAAAAAGGAGCAACCTTTTAAACTATTTGTTGCACCTATGGCTGATAATGATTAATCATTAAATGATTAACTGTTGTTAGGAATTTAACTGATTAAATATGTGTTAACCGATAATGTATTTTCTATGTGCTTTTCTTAAACAATGGGTTTGGTTCAGTTTGCTCTGCCTTGTTAGTCAGAAATGGCAGTAATTGCGCCCCCATTTGACATTGTTTTGTTTGGAGGCGCATTTTTTGAATAAGGACGGGCGGACAAGAACAGCTGTTTGGAACAAGAGGCTCTTTGTTTCATTCTCTTCATTGGAGTTGTTTGTGCTTCAAGAATTAATGTTTCACTTCAACTAATGTGGTGCTGGAATTATTTAAATCAAACTTGAACAGAGAAAAAGACAGGCATTTTGTATGTTATTAAATATTAATGATTGGTTAAGGCAAAGTGAAAAAAATTTGCAGCCCTAGTGGCTGCTAATGACTTTTTGGTTATTTGACTCATCATGAGATGCAGGGTTTTTTTCTTGTACATGCTATAGCTGCTACTTAGCTAGCTCGGGGTTGGGGCTTGTAGGGGGGCTGCACGGGTAGCTTTTGGACATGGGGGCGCGGACACTACAATTCTGGCTGGGCTTCAAACCCACAACCCTCTCCATACACTCTCCACTCCCCTGATTTTAACTTCAACCAGGGGCGTAGGAATGAGTTTAACATTGGGGGGACACATATCGGAAACCTGACAGATCCGTTAATGGTTTGAACAGAAATATGTCATAAATTAACTACACTGAAAAAATTCACAAGTATATTTTATTCTACTAAAAAGATACATTTGTAAATGTAAAGGAAAACACATTTTGAATGGCAGTAATGAACTGATAAATATCAAATCAATTCTTTAATTGCACGCTCAATCATCCAGTTTTTTAGAATAAGAAGCGGTGACAAGACGCTGTGTTGCGCTTTCAAAATAAAATAAAATATTTTTCTCCCCGGTATAATTTTTAGGTGGGACAAATGCGCCTGTCTCCAATATTGGAGACAGGCGACAACAGTCACAACAGTCTGTTCCGATTTAGGATTCCAGTCACGTAACGGAATAAAACCTTGAATTCCCAAGTGAAACCCAAATTAAAAGATCTATTAAAAAACTGAAAAGGATCGTTTTTTTTACATCCATAAACAAATGGATTATGTGTTACTGGTTAAGTAGCATGGACTCATGCATCTGCCGCACAAGCATTTACAAAAAGTATTTCCATTAGTGAAGTTCCATTGGACAAATTAATGTGAAAACATTAGGGCTGCAAGAAACCTAGCGCTCCATTAAAAACAGAAAATAGAATCTGCTTTCACTCCAAATGAAGCGTGCGTTATCAGAGGCAGTCATTTAGTAGAGTCTTTAGTTCGTCTTCATAAACAACAACAGCTAATGACTGACGCAACACTGACCGCCTCATTTCACCGGCACTAATGAAGAAGATTTAACAGATATTTTTCCCCAAAAAAATAATTGAATATTTTTCCCGGTGAATTACGGAATCGGAGGGGAAGATTCCGAACTCTTTGAAGTCCCACTCGCATGATCGCATGACCCAGCACGACCCTACCGGGTCATGCGATGAGAGGAGGTGGATCTGTGATGGGATTTGAAGACGACTGAAGACTATTCTGGGATGTTATGGCCTGTTTCAGACGAACATCTGAGGGAAGAGGTATGCCCTGTCCTTTTGAAGTCACAAGGGATAACATTCGAACATTTGGAATGAAGAAAAGATCGCTTGAGCGGTGCATGATCACACTTTAGGTAACACAGAGCTGCTACGCTAAAGCTAAGATGCTAAACCGCTAATTCTGAAATAATAACACAGATTATAAAAAAATTATATGTTGGCAGCTGGATAAGCAAAATAAGTCAATGATCAAGTTTGGGAAAGAAAGGAAATAGCCATTCTCACACATAATTGACACAAACACACACACACGCACGCACGCACGCACGCACGCACGCACGCACGCACGCACGCACACACGCACACACACACACACACACACACACACACACACACACACACACACACACACACACACAAGCACACACACACACACTCCTGTGTTTGTTTTTGTATTTGATTGTGTTAAAGCTATGAGCAATAGATGTAAGACTATGTGTATGAGAGCGATTGTGTTTAAAGGTTTGTATGTGCTATAGCTGCAAGCTCTGTACGTGACTGTTTGTGTGTGTATGTGTGTGTGTGTGTGTGCGCATATGAATCAAAGGATGTACCAGAACAGAAGCGTTGCTGTGGGATAACCCTTTACAGAGTCTTATTTTCTCCTTTAAAACAGTTTGGTGCCCATAGCTTCTGGCTGACGTCCTCATGGCTGCTATAAAACACAGACTCACAGTTAATGTACGACACCATCTGTGTCTGCCTCTCTCTCTTACTCTCTCTCTCTTGCTCTCTTTCTCGCTCTTTCTTTCTCTCTCTCTCTCTCTCTCTCTCTCTCTCTCTCTCTATCTCTCTCTCTCTCTCTCTCTCTCTCTCTCTCTCTCTCTCTCTCTCTCTCTCTCTGTATATTTATATAGACTGAACTTATAGTACGCAACTTGTTTCAGAAAAGATGGCAAATGTCCATCAAGTCTCGAGCAACCAAAGAAAGCAACGGACTCCATTTTGTAGTGATCTCAAAGGGAGAGGGTCAACTGAATATTTAATGTGTATTTGAGTTTTATTTCTAAAGCTATAACAAGAAAACATTTGGCATTTCTTCTTCCTGAATTCTTGATAAATGAATACAACAGTTAAATCGCCTGAATGATCAGTATTATTACTTCCAATCAATGTCGAAGTGTACGTTCATGAGTGACCCTGCATGGGTCCTTGAGAGCAATTGGATTCACTGTTGTCATTTTACCGCTTATCTTCTCTCCTTGCTAGCGATGCCTGGTGTTTGGAATGTTTACCTTCACACATGCAGCGCGCAAGATGTCGATAGCAAGAGGTGCAGTTAACCCATTACAATCAGTGGAATGTGTACACATAGAGAGTAGCATTCAGGGGGATGAAGGTTGCGCTGAACACAAATCCAGAGACACACTGTGTCTGACTCGCCTGATACAGGGCAGCACAGGAGCACTGTGAACCGTGGAATGCACCTTATCTTGTTTATCGGTATACTTTCTCTCCCCTCACGAAGGCTGCAGGCCACCCACTCTGTAAAACAAACCTATGCACATGCACACACACACACACATACATTCACACGCACACACACACACACACGTGCACGCGCACACACACGCACACGCACACATTCAGATACACATTGTCGCTCTTTCCCATTCTCATTAATACACCCAAATCACACATCCTGCTGTATTTCAAGTCGGATTCACACCACATAACATCTCTTTAAAATATCCCATGGACTTATCATCAACAATATCATCCTTCTTGACAGTTGGATCACTTTGCCGGCTTTCATTGACGCAGGTTAGTAGGCGTTGAATTACTTTTCTTATTCATGTCAAGGTTGTTTTGTACGAGACGCCAGCTCCACATCTACACAGGCACGCGTACGGTGTGCGCGCCCGAATGTGTGTACGAACGCACATGCATACACCCAAGACCACCTAAACCGGAACAGACTGTTGAAGTTAAAAACAGGGGAATGGAGAGCGAAAGCAGAGGGTTGTGGGTTTGACGCCCAGACAGAAGTCTAATGTGTTTGCGCCCCAACGTCCACCAGCTACCTGTGCTGACCACCTAGACGCCTCAACCCCAAGCTGCTCATCCCACGGTCGCATTAGAGCGTTCCTATGGACCAGTGGTATCCAAGCAGAAGGTGGTGGGGATATTAGGGAGCGGCAAAAGAAAGCAAAATATGTATAGAAAGAGAAGGATAAAAAAAGGGAAAGATAAAGATGGATAGAGACAGGATTAGAGAGGTAAAGAGGGAGAGAGGGAGCCCGATTGCAATGTAAATGTTTGCTTTCCGTGCCAGTGAGGCCTTTCAATCTTAAACCTGAGAGAGAGAGTGTTTCAACAGGAAAGAAGGGAGGTAACCTGAGGGATAGAGAGAAAGTAGGCAGAGGAGCTGGTCTATATGATCCAGCTCTATGGAGTCCACAGTGGCCTGTTTCTGGTTGCTGATTGGTTAGTGGTTGGTAACGTGTTGACATTGAGCTGCTATAGCTAACGTTGACCTCCAGCTAACAGCGTTCTGAACTCTCAGCGGGTCCATACCATGTTCCGACTTAAACGACACCTACACACAAACGCACGCACGCAAGCACATGCACTCACACGCTATAAATGTACCCACACATTCACCAGAATTACATATCACACGATCGATTGATTGATTGCATCATGGAAACCATTTTATAATTAAAGTAATGTCTTATGGTCATATTTAAAAAGTATCTCTTACTCACAAACTCACACATACACAAACACACACACAATATAATTTATATCAAATTATGTGAGTGAGGCCAATTTGCATAATGGACGGAAAAGTTATTACAAAATACCACATGGAACACAGACACCCAAGTGTATTCAAGTGCATTCAATTAAATCACTTACAGACACACCTCACACTCACTCTCTGTCTCTCACACAGACGCACACACACACACAGACACACACACACACACACACACTTAAACACAGAAAATACCAACCCACACACCAAAAACACCCCAGACACTCACACACACTCACCCACACATGCACACAGTCAACCCAAACCCAATTAAACACAAAAAATACACACACACAAACACACACAAGCCGGTCTCTGTGTTTCTGAGGAGCCGTCCATCCCGGTCCTAGACGGAGTGAAGGCGGTGGAAGCGGAACAGATGAAGCAGGAGGTGAAAGAGGGAGGATAGAGGCATGAGGAGAGGCAGTGTGCCTGACTCCCTACTGAGAGGAGGATGTCCAGAGCCCAGAAAGGGTAAAATGCAGACGTTTGACACATCGCTGACTGTCTCGTGAGGAACAGAACCGGGAGAGCGAGAGAGATTGAGAGCAAGACAGAGTGAGAGGGGGACTTGTCACCGGGCGAGAGACATACACACTGACACTGACACACACACACACACACACACACACACACACACACACACACACACACACAGAGCTTTATTTAAAATCATATTTGAATACTGGCACAGAGCCTTGAAGGGGTCGTGTATCAAAGTCATGGTGACTGTCAGCTTCAAATCAAGTTCCCATGAGCAACAGAATTCACATATGTCAATGAATGAGTTATTTAGAAATCGATTGATCTATCTTGATTTATTTTGTCCTATTATGCACAACTGCAATGGTAGATGCTTAATAAGTGAGACCACACAAAAAGATTTTGTTTAAAATAAAAACATCTCAGAGATTTCACAGGATTTAAACGAAAGCGACTATGCATTGCTTGACTAGAAGGAAGCTAAAGCTGAACGGCTAGATGCTGTATAAACTGTTTCAGGATTTATAGACACTAGATTTAGTGAGATTTCTAAAGATAATACCATTAATATAATGCATACTAAAATATGTATGTATTGTATGATTCCGAGGCCTTGATCAATGATTCATGATTCATACTGTCATGAATAACCTCAATGGTATAAGGTATGCTCTCTACATGTTTTTTATGTCCTCCATGAAATGTAGAGATTCTTTGTGTGTGTTCTTCAAACGCGTGCTGTTTCTCTGAATGATTGTAAACCCAGCGAGGAGCAGATTTTCTTTGTCTGAAATGTATGTATTAATATTGCCTCACTAACTGTTCTTTTGTTCTGCTGTGAATGACTTTGAGATGACGTAGTTGACATTTATTAAGAATAAATAGAGAAAGAGACTATGACAACCAGGCATTACAAATGCTGTATTTCAACTCTCTCCCTCTTTCTCAATCTCCCCCACTCTCTCTCTGTAGTGCCTTCCTCTGCATGTGTATGCACGTGTACTTGCGTGTATGCATGTGTGCGTGCCTATATATGTGTGTGTGTGTGCATGCCTGTGTGGATGTGTGTGTGCGTGTGTTCATCTGGATCACAGCAGCCGGGTCGTTTAAATGAGGTGAAGTATCTTTCAGCCTCTTGCTCATCAAGGCTTGCTTCTTCCCGATCCTCCCCCTGGTCCACCCTCCCTCCCTCACCTCACCCCTCAATCCCCTCACCCTTTCCTCACCTCACCCCTCAATCCCCTCACCCTTTCCTCACCTCACCCCTCAATCCCCTCACCCTTTCCTCACCTCACCCCTCAATCCCCTCACCCTTTCCTCACCTCACCCCTCAATCCCCTCACCCTTTCCTCACCTCACCCCTCAACCCCCTCACCCCTTCCTCACCTCACCCCTCAATCCCCTCACCCCTTCCTTACCTCACCCCTCAATCCCCTCACCCTTTCCTCACCTCACCCCTCAATCCCCTCACCCCTTCCTTACCTCACCCCTCAATCCCCTCACCCCTTCCTCACCTCACCCCTAAATCCCCTCACCCTTTCCTCACCTCACCCCTCAATCCCCTCACCCTTTCCTCACCTCACCCCTCAATCCCCTCACCCTTTCCTCACCTCACCCCTCAATCCCCTCACCCTTTCCTCACCTCACCCCTCAATCCCCTCACCCTTTCCTCACCTCACCCCTCAATCCCCTCACCCTTTCCTCACCTCACCCCTCAATCCCCTCACCCCTTCCTCACCTCACCCCTCAATCCCCTCACCCCTTCCTCACCTCACCCCTCAATCCCCTCACCCTTTCCTCACCTCACCCCTCAATCCCCTCACCCTTTCCTCACCTCACCCCTCAATCCCCTCACCCTTTCCTCACCTCACCCCTCAATCCCCTCACCCTTTCCTCACCTCACCCCTCAATCCCCTCACCCCTTCCTTACCTCACCCCTCAATCCCCTCACCCCTTCCTTACCTCACCCCTCAATCCCCTCACCCTTTCCTCACCTCACCCCTCAATCCCCTCACCCCTTCCTCACCTCACCCCTCAATCCCCTCACCCTTTCCTCACCTCACCCCTCAATCCCCTCACCCCTTCCTCACCTCACCCCTCAATCCCCTCACCCTTTCCTCACCTCACCCCTCAATCCCCTCACCCCTTCCTTACCTCACCCCTCAATCCCCTCACCCCTTCCTTACCTCACCCCTCAATCCCCTCACCCCTTCCTCACCTCACCCCTCAATCCCCTCACCCTTTCCTCACCTCACCCCTCAATCCCCTCACCCCTCCCTCACCTCACCCCTCAATCCCCTCACCCTTTCCTCACCTCACCCCTCAATCCCCTCACCCTTTCCTCACCTCACCCCTCAATCCCCTCACCCCTTCCTCACCTCACCCCTCAATCCCCTCACCCCTTCCTTACCTCACCCCTCAATCCCCTCACCCTTTCCTCACCTCACCCCTCAATCCCCTCACCCTTTCCTCACCTCACCCCTCAATCCCCTCACCCCTTCCTCACCTCACCCCTCAATCCCCTCACCCCTTCCTCACCTCACCCCTCAATCCCCTCACCCCTTCCTTACCTCACCCCTCAATCCCCTCACCCTTTCCTCACCTCACCCCTCAATCCCCTCACCCCTTCCTCACCTCACCCCTCAATCCCCTCACCCCTTCCTTACCTCACCCCTCCATCCCCTTACACCTCCGTCCCCTCAGCCCACACACACACACACACACACACACACACACACACACACACACACACACACACACACAAACACACACCAGTGAACAATCCCCACCACACTCCAACAATTACATTCATAAACACCAACCACAAACCCCCATCATTTGTGTTTGAGTTTGTGTGTGTGTGTGTGTGTGTGTGTGTGTGTGTGTGTGTGTGTGTGTGTGTGTGTGTGTGTGTGTGTGTGGGTGAACGTACCCTTCTAACTTCATCTCCGGAATAAGGGCTTTGCATGCTGTCCTTTTGTTTTGTTCTGTGTGTGTATGACAGAGCAAGTGTGTAGTGTGCGAGCATTTTCCTTTCTTCTGTAATGGTGCCATTATTATTATTGCATGTGTGGGTGTGTCTTCAATGGAGAGAACGCACGAAAGATATGGGGAGGGAGTGAGGGTGGCGGGCGCTGATTGAGAGGGAGCAGTATAGAGCAAGAGAGACACAGAGGTAGAGTGAACGAGAGAGAGAGAGAGAGCGAGGGAGCGAGAGATGAAGAGAGTGTAAGAGAGATGTTTTTCAACAGATAAACCAGCTGTGTAGACAGTGGATGCTGATTTCCTATTCTCATTCTCCCCCTCTTCTTCCTGTTTCACACACACACACACACGCACACACACACTCTGTTGAAACGCTAAACATGGCACTAACAAAGGCACCTGTAATTAGCCTGTACCTCTGAGCACACACGCACCGATGCACACACACTCAAATTAAACACCCACACATGGACCCCCACATACCATGCAGACACACACACACAAACAACCAACACACATACACAACATGTACACAACATGTACCCACACTTAATTATTCACACACATACCACCAACACACACACACGAAGCTAACGCACACATACAACACACACAATTATTTACGCACACACACGATGCGCGTACATAGAGCCAGAACTCATCCCACTCACTGCACATTTTGTGTAAACACTGCCACGTTCTACATGTCACACACACACACACACACACACACACACACACACACACACAGACACACACACAGACACACACACACACACACACGCACACATACACATACACACACATACACAGACACGCACACACTTTCACCTAGACTTGGCAATGAATCTTGTCAGTTTTAATAGATAGTTACATCTTTCAAGCTGCTGACACAAGGGAGACGATCAGAGAGAGAGAGAGAGAGAGAGAGAGAGAGAGGGAGAGAGAGAGAGAGAGAGAGAGAGAGATGAGTCACAAAGATGAGATGACCTGATAGAAAGAGGATGAAGAGAGGGTAAAGGAGAGAAAGAGAGATGGGTAGATGTGAGGTTAAGATGAACCCCAAGTTTTCTCCAGGGCTTTGGGAGAAAAAGTGTGTGTGTGTGTGTTAGTGTGCTTGCCGTTTGTCTGTGGGTGTGAAGAGAGAACGTGTGGAAAGTTTATTTGTTTCCAAATCCTCGGTAACCAATAAACATTACCACCATCGGAACCAACATTACCATTATCACGATCACCATGACAACAACATCGCCGTCATCATCGTCGCATCAACCATAATGACAACCACCTCGGGAAAACCATCCTCACCATTATCGTCCTCCTCATCATCACCTTGATCACAATGACAAACACAATCCTCATCATCACCATGAAAACCCCTTCACAGCTATCATCATCATCATCACCATGACAACCACCTTCACAGTCATCATCATCGCAATCCCAAACTCCACCGCAGTTCATCACCATGAAAACCATCATTACCTCCATCATCAAACCAAATCAACGTCAGCATGACGACCGCAATTACCTCCATCCTCATCATCATCATCATCATCATCCCATCATCCCTGACTTTACATATATGGTGATAGCCACCCCATCACCATGACAACCACCATTACCTCCTTCACCGTCGCCACGACCTCTATCATTACCGCCATCATCATCATCCTCAGTAGCAACATTACCAATCTGCCCTCCCCTTCGTCCCGTGTTGAGGTGTGTGTGTGAAGTTGTTTGTGTAGAACTGTCTATGTGTGTGTGTGTGTGTGTGTGATATATTGGTAATGACGTAGGCTACAGAGAACATTGTGCTACTGTGTTACCATGGAGACCATTTGGCTAGGTCCTGCAAGGCTCTGAGGCTGGATAAACTTCTGGGCAACAGGGATCTCTCTCTCTCTCTCCCTCTCTCCCTCTCTCTCTCCCTCTCTCTCTCTCTCTCTCTCTCTCCCCTCTCTCTCTCTCCCTCTCTCTCTCTCTCCTCTCTCTCTCTCCCGCTCTCTCTCTCTCTCTCTCTCTCTCTCTCTCTCCCTCTCTCTCTCTCCCGCTCTCTCTCTCTCTCTCTCTCTCTCCCTCTCTCTCTCCCCCTCCCCCTCTCCCTCTCCCTCTCTCTGTCTCTTTCGCTCTGTCTCTCTCTCCCTCTCTGACTGTTTCTCTAGCTCTGTCTCTCTCTGGCTCTCTTTGTCTCTCTCTGTCTCGCTCACTTTCTCTTTCTCTTTTTCTTTCTGTCTCTCTCTCCCTTTATTTTCTCTCTTTCTATGGCCCCTTTTCATGGTATTCTCTCCCTCCTTCTCTGTATATCTCTCTGTCCTTTCTCCCTCTCATTCTTTCTTCCTTTCAGACTTTCTTTGTTCTTGCTCTCGTTTTCATGTGTTTCTCTCTCGCTCTTTTTTCCCTTCCGACTTCATCTCTATCTCTTACTCTCTCTCTCTCTGGGCGAGAGTTTGTCATCTGCTCAGAGCGAAGCAGCTTGATCAAATGAGATTTGTTCCAGTAGCCCGGGAAGAATATGTTGTGCTTTCATTCCCTCTCTCCCCCTGCCTCTCTTTCTCTCTTTCTCTCTTTCTCTGTCTCTCTCCCTTGTGCTGTTGTCAATAATCTTCATTTTTCTTCTGACTGTCTGTCCGTCTCACTCACTCACTCACACACACACACACACACACACACACACACACACACCACCCCCCCCCCCCCCCCCCCCCCCCCCCCCCCCCCCCCCCCCCGTCCTGGCCCAGTTCCATACCTGGATGAGTAAAACATGGCCCCCTAATCACTGCCTGCTATATGGATGGATAGTTTCATGCCTCATTAATTTACACACAGTACGTAAGAGGCAATGTATGAAATGTACTCTTTTTTAACAAGGGCTTTCTTCGCCGCCGCGTAATACGTTTCAGGGCCATTTGGATCATAGCCAGGACAGTTTTATCAATGGGACGCACAGTGCCTTTAGGGTTCGATGTGTGATTTGGGCCATTTTTGTTACTTTTTGGTCTGATGGCTACTGGCCCCAAGGCAGTTTTTACTGGTCCTCACTCAGAGTTGTAATTATCAGTGTTGGACATAAAACCGAGGACTTTTGTTTCTCTAAATGTCAGTTTTGAAATTAGGGCTACACAATATTATTTTGAGTTCTTGCCGATACACAGTACTGATGGGAGCACTTTGACTTATAATGCAATTTTTCGTTACCACAAAAGTGAGAACGCTGGACTGGTTTTGAATGACACGTCAAATATTTGATGAAACAACATTTGCTGGAACATTTGGCAAGTAGACCTGTTGACTTTCTATCAAACCCAAATGAAACTGACGATAAAACAGAAAACATTCGGCATTTAAGGTGGGGATCTCAAAGATTTGAGGTAGCCGCTTGGTGATTAAGTCTATGGCCCATTGAATAAACCCCTTGCAGTATCTGAATATAATGAAGTGTGTGTCGATGGAGACACTGTTTGTATCTCTGGGAAACAGCTTATCGCTAAATCGGTACGTTTGCCTCTTGAGCTAGAGAACATCCTTAAACGTACACAATTATCTTTCCACAACAACATTATAAAAGTCCGAACAATGGCATCATGCATACCGAAATTGTTCTCTGATAGAAGCCCCCACCAGAATGGTGCGTTCGGCTTCAGCAGCCCCCCTACATAGGCACCATGGTAGTGCCGTTTGTCAGCTAAGTATAATTTTGTAATGTTAACACACAAGAGCATCTCTAATTCAAAGGTCCGGTGTGTATAATTTAGAAGTAATTAGCAGTGAGGTAAGCAATTAACTGTCAGTCTGACAGTCTGCATTGTGTAAGATGCCAGGTAGGTATTCTTTCCTTTCTGCGAGGAAGTGTGATTATTTTTAATCACACCAAGGTCGATTTTGGAGAACTCTAGCCTTTGTGTTATCAGTTCAATCAATCATAATCGGGTATCTTTTTGACGGTAGTCCCCATGGTCAACGCACATGTTGTAGGACATGGTGGAGGTAACAGCCTATTTATGTTCACAGTCCTCTTAATGCATCCATAGGGGTATACTACAGTCATAGAACTATATTCAAAGCCATCTATTACAAGTATTGATCATTTATCTCGATAGCAGTCGCGCTACGTGCCAGTGTTTACTTGCACCGGGGTACGCGAGTATAGCTTGCTTTTAACAACTGATGGTGTGCAGTTGTATCACAAAAGTTTAACGTTTTTTGGCTATCAACTTTCTCTGAATGAGTGACAGCCAACTTTTAGTTATCAAACAGGGAACCTCAACTACTATCTGAAGAGCATGGATGTATTAAAGAATGCTAAAGAATACTTATCATTATCCCTCTCATCCTCAAACTGCCGTTCGCTACACCAGTTCATACAACACAAAATGGTACAATTAAACAAACACAATCCCTTTCCAATTAACATTTAAAAGAAAACAAGCAAACAACGGCCCACGTTCCTGTTTTACATGTGTGGTTAAAGTCGTTGTTCCTCCATGTTAATCACACTAGTCTGGCTCTGACTCTGAAAGACCTCGGGCCAGCTTCCCATTCCCTGTTTGAATAAATAATACCGCAACAAAACCTCTGGGTCAAACCAGAAAAACAGCAACAGTGATTGGCTCTTAAATTCTTTATCGCCCTCTTCTCGCTCTCTTCATCTCACCGGCATTCTTTCATTCCCTGCTTATTCCCCCTGTTCTCGTTGTTCCTCAGTACTCTGGCTCTCTCTCTCTCCCTGGGCTATTTATTTTCTTTGTCTTCTCTCTGAATAAATAAGTTTTGAATCCCCCTGCGGCCTCTATTCCTGGTCACAACCCCAGGGCTAAGGGTGTGTCTGTGTGTGTGTGACTGTGTGTGTGTGTGTGTGTGTGTGTGTGTCTGCATGTGTGTGTGTCTGTGTTTGTGTGGGAGTGGGTGCGCCCATGTGTGTATGCATTTGGCGTGTGTCGTTGCAAATCTGTGTATGCATTTGTTTGTGTGTAGTTGCCCGTGTGTGTAGTGGTTGTCACCGGGAACGTGCACGTCTAAAATTGTGTGTGGGCCGCTTCGAGTGTGTGGCGGCTGTGTGTCTGTTTCATTGCGTTCGCTGTGTGTATGTGTGTGAGTGAGATGGGGTTCCCATCTGTAGCAGCTCAGCACAAAGAAACACACGCACACAAACACACGCACTAACAACTAAACACACACACACACACAATACATACACAACCAATCATCTGTGATTGGTTCACAGCCGGTGAGGCAGGGCAGCGCGGGCAACATGCCTGAGTGCGAGGCAGACATGCATATCATTCAGGGAACATGGGGTTTCAAACACGCAGCGCGAATGCATTGTGTGAGATGCTGATGGAGGCGGAACGGTGTGTACCGCACAGACACGCACACACACGCACATACAAGTACAAGTACACACACATATACACACATGCAACCTCACGCACAGACCCACATGCACACACATGCATACACACAGATACACACGGATACACATACATACAGAAGCAGCAGTACAAGCAGTACAGAATGACGATTTAAAAAGGCATATAAGTATATAAATAGGCACACACACGGCTGAATGCTCTGTTATGACCATCTATTGATGTAAAATCCAGGAACTCGTAGAAAAGATGCTATTCTTGCATCCCAAGGTGCTTGTGTGTGTGCGTGCACATGTGTGTCGGTGTTCTTAATAGCAATTTAAATTTTCTCGGCCCTGCATCAAACTAATATAGTAGAGATGTTAAGGTCACCTACTCCAAAGAGGATTGTAAATATGTATGTATATATACATATATATATATATATATATATATATATATATATATATATATATTAGGGTTCTAGAATGTGAGTCAGAGAGAAAGGGGAGGAGGGAGGGAGAGAGAGAGAGGGGGAGAGAGAGAGAAAGAAAAGGGCGAGGGAGAAAAAATGTATGATAGAGTAAAGCAGAAAGGTGAGTAATAAATGAATATATGGACTTACTGGAGTGTTTTTATCAATCAATGGATGTTGTGTTTAAAAAACCAAAGCAGCCCACCATCGATCAGCTGACATTTCTACTGCAAGCACTCTACACACACGACCACACACATACACAGACGCAAACACACACACACACACGCCAGCCCTGCTTGAAAACGAATGGTGACTCTTGTCCATAAGTGGTTCTGTTATGGTCAGTTAGAGTGTTTCTTTCAAAGAACACAGAACACAGGCCCGTCTACCTGGTCACAATCTGTTCCACGCGAGAGATGAGTCAGAGACAGTATGTGGAGAGAGAGAGTATTAGAAGAGATGGAGAGAGAAAGAGAGAGGTATGGTGGATGGAGAGAGAGAGAGAGGGCACACATCTTGCACCACCAAGAGAGGGAGATGATTTGGAGCGAGAGAGCTAGAGGCGAAGGAGAGAGAGAGAGAAGAAAAATGGTGGTGCAAAGAAAGAGAGAGCAAGGGTGGGTTTAGATTAGAGAAAGGGTAGAGAGAAAGAGGTAGAGTAAGGGGATGAAGAGGGAAGGGAGATAGAGAGAGAGATGGTTTCAGAACGTGAGGCAGGGGGTGAATGGAGCACTAAGACAGGAAATCGAAAAATAATTTGCCATGGCAATCAAATATTATTAGCATTTTTACGACTTAAAATACTATTCTGGAAGGACCACATTGTACGGTGAAATACTAAGAAATGTTGCAAATTCACAATTCACCATCAAGCAGACATGCACACACATTTTTATGTATATCATTTAATTTTCCTTTTTTATGTGTGTCTCTGTGTTTGATCGGTTTAATGGGCTATTTTTGATAATGTCCTATTCCTCGACCTTGTACTTTCAATCTGGCTGGGCGACCACTCCCAAATATATAATTTTCCATCTTTGGACAGGTTATTAAAACTTGCATATTCTCTCTTCCTGTCTCCCTGGACCTTCGTCCAAAGATGGTGAGGAGGAAGGAGAGATGAATATGAGGAGGGCAGGGAGCGAGTTAGATAGAGGGGGGATGGGGGCAGGAGCGATCCTTAGAGAGGGAGAGACATGGCAGAGAGAGAGGGAGGAGAGGGAGGGATGTAGCCTGGCTAACGCCAGACCTCATCTCAATCTACACTGAGAAGAGGTCTGGGCACCACACATTCATTTTCCCGTATTTGAGGCGTGGCTTACGATTGCGCGGAGCCGTTTATTGGGGCGCTACGAAGTCGAAATCATATGAGTCAGTACGTATCTCATAGCCAATCGTATCAATTATACCAGATGACGTATGTAGAGCGACAGAATTTCGATGGGGAAGAAGACGAAGGGTGTGTCGCATAGACGTCGTCATCATCCTGCCATCCCGCCCCGTTCTGTGATTGGTTCCCTATCTCAGGTGAAAATCGGCTGCCAAGCAGCATGGGTATACCCAGGCTAGGAGAGATGGGAGGAGCGGGGAGAAGTTAGTTATTAAGGGAAGAGGGAGAGCGAGGGATGGGAGGAGAGAAAGTTGGAAAGAGAGAGAGAGCAGGGAAGAGAGGGAGAAAAAAAGCGAGAGATGGAGAGGTATGGATGGAGGGGCGGTGGGGAAATTGTATTATATTTAGAGAGGATATAAAGTAAAAAGGGGGAGGAGGAGGTGAGACCAGTGAACTGTTAAACTGCCATTGCCCGCATTTTAGCCTCCGAAATATCTACTGGACTGTGTCCATGCTCCACTATCTCGTTTAAAACGAGAACCGTGACGGTAATATCATATGGTAGTAAAATGTTACATTTGGCAACTCTGGCCTGAGGCCAGAATTGCCACAGCCAGCATTGAAGCAGCCTTATGAGAACGTAGGGCATGGAAGGATCTGGAACGTTGGTTTTTACAGCTGGTTGTAGAATGGGTTGACAAGGCACCCGTTTCCACTGTGACTTTGAAGCATGAAACGACGTCTTAATAGTCACAATGATACCGATACGTAATATAATAACAATGAAATGAAACTGGAAATAACTGTAATTAGATTGGAATGAAATCATTTTATGAATGCTTCACGGTGGTAAGTGGTCAGATAATAATATTCAAAGTACTAGTTACAATACTCATTATTAGGTGAGTGCAGCATACATCGGTCACCTACTGTTCTTCTCAGGTGTTATTTTTACTTTCTTTATTATTCTCTTCAAACTTTGGGACTCTACTCCTTCCACCATTTTTCCACCTAGAGACTCCATTCCATTTTTTTAAATGTTCACAGAAAATGTACCAAACACACATTTTCTGTGGCTCTGTCCTTGCACACATAGCGTGCGTGCGTGTGTGTGTAACGTAAAAGTTATCAAGTAAATTAGGTCGCATTCAGGTGTTCATTGTGCTCCCCATTGGTCTTTTACGTGCCTATTTTGTGTGTTGTGTATGAGTATCATCTCATTGAAGAACCATTTTCTGTGGCTGTCAGTGTGTTCTTTACATTGACCTTGTGAGGTTTGTGTGTGTGAGATAGATGAGAGGTCCCTTGTATACCACATGACGTCATAGTTAATAATAAGGTTGCGTTTAGGTGTGTATTCTTGTATGTTCCATTTCAGAAGTATATGTTTCCTGGCATTATATTTTTGGGGCGGGTTTTTGGTTGATTGGGCGGTTTTTAGTTTATAATTGGGCTGGAAATTGCCAATCCAATCGGGCAACACATGCCATCTACACAAACAATATGCCATATGAAAGCTGAGACTCAAAGGAGTCCAACATTTTGTGAGCTTATTTCGATGAACTAGACGTGAAGGAATAAGGTCAATAACATACCTTTCCAAGCTACTACCACCACACACACACACACACACACACACACACACACACACACACACACACACACACACACACGCTCACACACACACACACACACACACACACACACACACACACACACACACACACACACACACACACACACACACACACACACACACACACACACACACACACACACACACACACAGAACAGCTCAGCTATTCTATATTTTATCTCAAATGTATTCAAACTTGATCACATTTGTTTAACTCTTCACTTTGTTTGTTTCCCACCATTTTAGATTTTTTAAATGGTTTGCTTGTTTACATTGTTTACTCCATATAGATTCTGTTCAAATCCCTCATTCAATTTAAGCCATTTGACATTCTTTTGGTCTTTAACTATGGGGCTTTACTAAAATATATTTTTTAACCTCACTTTGCACTCACCGCACTTTCTGTAGGAAATGCATTTTCTAGTTTGTTTTGTTACACATACAATTCATTTAACCAGGTTTCCAGGATCGACTTCACAAGGGAGCCTTGGTGAAAAATGAAAGCTAGAACTTTGTTTATTCAAGAAATGTAAATCTTAAGTTGTATCTAGAGAGAGAAAGCGAGCGAGAGAGAGAGAGAGAGAGAGACTACCGTAATGAGTACAAGTCAAAGCGTCCTACCCAGTTCTCTCAAAGACAGCTCAGCCTACCGATTTGCTGGTGAACGGCTTTTAGAGGCCAATCAACAACACACCTGGTGGTGAAGTAGG
Source organism: Pollachius pollachius (assembly GCF_949987615.1). Lineage (NCBI taxonomy): Eukaryota > Metazoa > Chordata > Actinopteri > Gadiformes > Gadidae > Pollachius > Pollachius pollachius. The sequence continues at coordinate 21,890,585 of NC_136945.1, read as the reverse complement.
GGATTTTTAGGACGCTGCCGTTCCAGTAGCAAAGCTGTTTTCACGGTGGCAGACCCCTGGGCTTGGTTGAGCGACGATCCAGGGATCAGGGGCGATGCCAAGGCCTTATCCTGCTGGATCAGCCCCAGCTGGATGCCTGCCAGTGGGCACGGCTCCGTTCTCCACGGAGGAAGGTGAAGGAGGATGACATGCCAGTCGGAGGCCTGGTCAGGGTGAAAACGTGCGTCTGACACCGTTTTTAAGTAGGTAGCAGAAAGAAAATGATCATCTCTGCAAATTTCCGTCTACTGTCTGCGTCAGTGGTGTCCTCGTCACTGGGCACAGGAATTCATTCATGAAATCATCCGACACACAAAAGTGACGTGTCTAAATGCGCATTTGTCCGACAACACAGTGATTCTGTTCCTCAGTCGAGGTTTGCGCTCGCCTTCCCAACCAGATCTTACAGTGTCACCATTTCGTCTCCCAACGGCGGCCGTCCTTTAAGTTGATAAAGGTTTCCTGCCCTGGGTTGAGGCTCTTTGTCCGGCCATCAGATACAAGAAGAAGCAACTCTTCGATTCCCTTTCACTGGCTCGGGCTTCACTTTCAAAAACGATGTCCTTTCCCGTTGTTGCTGGTGGTTGCTTAGCGACAGATGAAAGATACTGCCAACTCATCTCTAAGTGTGTATTACGCAGGATCGGCGCAAGGACGGCAGCCTTTGTTTAGAGCTCGGAGCTTGTGTTCACTCTGATCCAGTTCCTCCTTTGGAACTATTGTTACCTTCACCGTGGGCCAGAGGGAGACCTCTGGAGATGGCACAGGATGTGTTTTATCTGCAATGAAACATTGAGAGAGGAAGAGAGAGTATGGGCGTTGCAGGTGGGGGAGGAGAGAGAGGGGAGGGAGGGAGAGAGGGAGAGAGAGAGAGAGAGGGAGAGGGAGAGATGCAAAGATGAGATGGACAGATAGAAAGAGGATGAAGAGAGAGATGGGTAGAGAGATAGAGACTTCCACATTAGTTTGGTGTTTTTACTCTTCTCTCATTGCTGCCTGCTCTTCAATGTCTTCTGAGGGTATTTTCTTGGACCTTTGTTTGTTTGTTGTTTTTTCTGTTACTGTATAAATCCATCTTATTTCGGTATTTTTCCTTCAGTCATTCTTCTTTGTTTCGTCAATAAGCCTTCCTCCCTTTGTGCGCTCCCTTCCTCTACCTCCTTGTGAACACTTCCACAAACCTCAGGGTGATGTTCTCTGTACTCTCTGTCTCTGCTATCAGTCCATCCACTAAGCCCTTTGCCTCAGAGAGACATTAGCCTCCCTTCTCTCCACAACTTCCTCTTACACACTAACCGGTAACTCTATGTTATCGCCTTTTTTTTTCTCCCCCCCCCCCCCCCCATTCCTCCCAACGTTTTTGTTCTTCCTCTCCTTAATCTCCTCCATCTATCTGTTCATCCACAGCTTTTCTCCTTAAGGGGGCTTTATCCAATAGCATGTGAGCTTCTGGCAACCTCCTATGCCAGCAAACAGGCCACTGAAAGGCGCTAGCTGAGTTGTAGCCCTTTTCCACCAACGCGGTTCCAGTGCTGGTTCGGAGCCAGTACTGATGTCAAACTGGTTCTTGGCTTTTCCACGTAAATAATCCTGGCTCCGGGCCAGACCAACAGGTCCCACTCAGCACCAACTCCACGCTGGTCGAGGAACAAGAACCAGTGACGCCTAGTACTGGGTTAGCCTAATTTTAATGCGTTGATTTTAGCGCTTTAAATGTAACTTCCTGACGCGTTGCGAGGACAACGAGGTCGTACTCTTTGGCGCGTTGATGTGGCTCTACTCTCCTAAGTCTGTGGAAAATCAAGCTGGTTTTTGGGGAGTCGGCGAGCAGAACCAACACTGAACCATCCCGGCACCAGCACGGGGTTTGTGTTGGTGGAAAGGGGGTAATAGAGGTGCACAGGCCTTCAGGAACAGCCGGACTCATCGGTTTGCTTCACGTCTCCCGCCCCACTTGCCGTATTGCAGAGAGACGGGGGGTAAACGTATACAGAGTCGTGCTGAAGGGAACTACCACTGATTTCAACTAATCCAGAGGAGTAAATGCCTACGTGTTGTCCAATGAAAACATAGCTTCTGTAGACACACATTTTTTTGATAATTGTATCTATAAATCCTCTCTACAATATACCTCAAACCATTTTCTCATGCTCACGTAAGAAAGTTAATTGTTCGAGTCGCAATGGCATCCAAGAACATGTCATGAAAGCAGCAGAGGTTGGTGTGTGGTGTTTAATCCCTCCTACGCTCAATCAAATAAATCCTAACACTTGCTTTTAACGCAATTTATTGACGAAAAGGACAAGAGTTCCTCCACCAGCGATTTGACACCCCAAGTCGTCATTTATATTCTAGAAGAGTCAATCGCGTTTGTGTGCACATTTTACTGTGCAGCAATCACCGTGCGACCTTGTGATTGGAATGAATACAAAATGAGCCAAAATAATATTAGTCGTCGTAACTCAATTAGGGGGTGCAGGGAGAAAGCAGCCTCCATGGAGTTGTTATTGAGTGGCAGGGAAGGCACTTGGAGAGAATGAACAGCTTTTAATGAACCTGCTGCCAAAAACAATAAGAACAGGCTTAGGCCCAGGTAAAGGCTTCTCGATAATCATGTCTTGATTATTGAATGTTCTCTCTAACAATCTGTTATCTATCACTGTCCGTCTGTCTGTCTGTCTGTCTGTCTGTCTGTCTGTCTGTCTGTCTGTCTGTCTGTCTGTCTGTCTGTCTGTCTGTCTGTCTGTCTGTCTGTCTGTCTGTCTGTCTGTCTGTCTGTCTGTCTGTCTGTCTGTCCGTCCGTCCGTCCCTTTCTCCCTGCCTCCCTCCCTCCCTATCTCTATTGCTAAGAATTTATAATTATTATCTATCACCAAACCAGAGCTCACACCCAGTTTGTGAGTGTGTGCCTCTTTGTGTGTTTGTGGCATTAACTGCTAAACATTACCACCAGACCAAAGGTGCTAGACAAGTGCTCGACAAATGCCATTGAACACCAAAGCTGTCAAAAGGAATATTGTGAAAGGGCTGTAAATCTTTCAGCTATGGTGTCAATAAAGCTTAATAGGTCATCTCATCTCGTTTAAATTCCTACAGCCTCCACGAAAAAAAATAATGTGGATGTTTACCACGAGGAGATTTGGAGAATATTTCTTCTGAATAAGTTGTTATATATTCAATTCAAAAGCTGACACATCCCTATCCCCCTGAAGCATTACTTCTCTTGCTGTCCCTCTCTCTCTTTCTTCATCCCTCCATCTCTTTATCTTATTCTCTATCTCTCTTTATTACTAACAGCAGAGCCATGCCTGACGTCATTATGTCAGATGAAAGACGAGGACAGATACACACTAAGCCCACTTGTTATCCTTGGCTAAATTGTATTCCTGTATACCCTCCCTCTCTGTCTCCCTGGTCCTCGCCCTCTCCTCGTCCTTATCTCTCTTTTTATGCCCCCCCCTCACCTCTCCTTCTCCTTCTTTGGTTGTCTGATTGAGTGATGGCTAGTATTAATTATTTCATAATTAATTAATAAGTCCAGGTAATTCATGTTTTATTTCAATTTGCAAACCGATTCACTTGACAGATCGGAAGAGATACAACATAGAATAAATAGATAAACAGATCTAAATATATGTAAATAAAACACGTTCACTTCTGAAGTATAGTTTAGTAAAACAGAAATTAAATCCAGTACCAAATAGCTGTGAAAATAGATGACTTGTGTTAGTAGCTAGCTACAGTATATTATCTTATAAATATAGCAAAGGCACGTAATGTTACTATTAAAAACGATCTACCCCTGTAGAGATAACATGAGTATGTATCGGCCGATACATGTACGTCATGTATCTTCAGATGTAAAGAAAGAAGTTTCAGCACGGTGATAACAAACAATAGATGGAAGATGGGTAGCTGGCTGTAGCCCAACATTAGCACAACATTTGAAAAGGCAAGAGCCACTGAATAATGGAGCAGTCGTTATCCTCTCCCATGGCTGAGGGCAGCTCTTAACATCTTTAAAAGAGATGCTTTTCAATTAAGTCCAACTCACTGCAGTGCTATGTGTATGCTAATTTGTGTGAGCACGAGTGTGTCTATGCAATGGGGTTGTTAAAGCTAGGAAAGGCGAACAAGAGGGTGAGGGGGATAGAGGTAGAGAGAGAGAGAGCAAGAGGGAGATTCTGATTAAAGGGAATTGAGAAGAAAACACAAAAGAGTAATTACCATGTGGAGATTTTCTGTTTTTACGCATTTTAATTAAGTTGCTCGCCGGTTTAAATTAAGGAAGGTAAAACTAACGTTTCATAGAATCCAAATAAATAAAACCAAATGACTAAACCTTTCTTTCTTTCTACCTTACCTTAAACTTAAAATAAGTTCTTACTTCTACTGAGTTCCCTGGGTTTTTCCTTCGATACACAGGCTACATCTCTTGCACAAGGTACGTAGCATTAGAGTAAATAATATAAAAAATATGAAAATGAAAATAATAAATATACTTTTTCTTCTTCCCACATCTCTTATTCTACAAAGACCTGAGCCTAGCTCTCAAGGTGTTGAGATGTTTTGGTTTGCAGTCGATCCTCGCCTGCAGATCTGAGTGATTCCTCTTGGTCTTTGGAGCTCTGGGAAGCTCTGTGGTCAGTCTGGTCAAGTCCGGACATCATACCCTGATGGCTCAGCTTGGCTTTGATGAAAATCCAGCCTCTCGATCCTTTAAGAAAAACGCTGATCGTAGCCCGAACCTCCCTCCCTACAACTCGTGTATTTCCTCTGTCAAGAGGTGGACTGAAGTTTGTTCACTGTAATGCCTGATTGTAATGTCATGGGAATAGAGACTGAACAAGCACCATCTTTCACTGGGAAAATTGATTGTGTGTTTGTGTGTGTGTAGGTGATATGTGTCTGTGTGTGTTTGTGTGCAGGGGCTGTGTGTCTGTCTGTGCAAGATTGTCTGTCTGTGTGTGTGTGTGTGTTTGTGTGTGCAGGTATTGTGTGTCCGTCTGTGTGTGTCTTTCTGTCTGTGTGTGTGTGTGTGTGTGTGTGTAGGTGCTGTTGGTCTGTCTGTGCGTGCAAATTTGTGTGTGTGTGCAGGTGAAGTCTTTGTGTGTGTATCTATGTGTGTGTATCTGTTTGGGTATTTATATTCCATGTGTTTACAGATGTGTATAGGGGGAATGTGTCTGTGTGTGTGTGTGTGTGTGATGGACAGGACCTGGCCGCCGGGCTGGGCGCTCCATGTGACCAGCGGTGTGTCTCCTTCCTGGGGTCAGAGCAACCCCCACCCACGTGGGGTGGGACAGGAGGTCAGCGCTCGCTGCTGCGGGAGGTGAGGTGTGGTCACGCCGTTCAAAGTGTGCATCTATCGTCACATCTGCCTCTGTGTGAATTGTTTTGTTATGTTTGGTTCCTTTGTTTTTGTGCGTTATGTGATCTCTGACTGACCGGTGTTGTTTGCTATAAATCGTTCTCACGATTTCATTTTTCACCAATTGTTTCGTCCTATTTCGTCAACATTCTGTTTGTTATGTTTGTCGTCCACTTCTTCGTTCGTCGTAGTGTTGATGCTTCAGCGCTCAGTCACTTCTGTACCCCACTCTGTGCATTTAGATCCGGCCCCTAATCCTCCCCAGAACTATTTCCAATGTGAGCTCTGTTTGTCCTTCGCCATCCCTGGAGCAAGAGGAAAAGGAAGAGGAGATTAAGAACAACAAAGTCAGTGATAAGAAATGTGTCCTTTTTTTGACAAAGGATCTCCTAAAGCATTAACCGAAACGTGGAACTGAAATGGATATTGTTGCCATGGCAGCCCCTCCCATTGAACCCAGTGCATTACTCCCCCCCCACCCCTCTCCCACCCCCGTCACACAAAGATGAAGATTGGCTCCTGGCTTCTGACTAATTCGGCATTCATCTGTCAGCTCCCCTGCCGCGGTGGTTGGCATTTAAACCTCCGCGGGTATGTTTGGCATGTCAATGTTGGACCCGTACTCCACACTCTCCATCTCGGTCCCTCGTCTTTATCACTTATTAAAGGCCACTCCGGTTGTCGCCAGCCATCACTCTCTCTATCGCCCTCTCTCTCTGTCACTCACGCTTACTCCCTCTCTCAGTCGTAAGTCTCTCTCTGTCTCTGTCATTCACTCTCTTTCTCTCACTCTCTCCCTCTCACTCCCTCTCACTCTCTCCCTCTCACTCCCTCTCACTCTCTCCCTCTCACTCCCTCTCACTCTCTCCCTCTCACTCACTCTCACTCTCTATACCTCTCACTCACTCTCACTCTCTATACCTCTTACTCACTCTCACTCTCTCCCTCTCACTCAATCTCACTCTCTCCCTCTCACTCACTCTCACTCTCTATACCTCTCACTCACTCTCACTCTCTATACCTCTTACTCACTCTCACTCTCTCCCTCTCACTCAATCTCACTCTCTCCCTCTCACTCCCTCTCCCTCTCTCCCTCTCACTCACTCTCACCCTCTCCCTCTCACTCACTCTCACCCTCTCTCTCTCCCTCCCTAGATGTGTCACGGATAGATGAGCAACGTTTGCTACAGTCCACTGGGTAGGCTGGTAGACTGATCTATCCAGCGTACATCTAGGTGGACACCCCCACCTGTGATGTCAGAAGTGGCAGATTTTCAAAACGGCTTGTAGCGGCTAACCCACCTGGTGGTATAACACTCTTGACTCCCACAAGCCGCCACTAGAGAGGGGGTGGGGCGTTGCCACGCGTTTTCATCAAGGAGACCACGCCTTTGGAGGGGCAGAGCCGTCGACCTCATTCTCTGGGTCTCTCTCACACTCTCTCTCACTTGATCGCCCAGGCTGAATATTGCCCAGGGCTTTTTCACTCAACCAATTTTCCCTCTCCCTCTGTGTCTCTATCTCTCCCCCCTCCAACCTCTCTCTGAACCATCCTCTCCCCCCTCTCCCTGTATCAACCTCTCTCCCCCCCATCTCTCTCTGTCTCTGACTCCCTCTGTCTCTATCTCTCTCGCTCTCTTACCCTCCTCTCTCTCTTTCTCCCTGTGTGTGGTGGGAGAGATTCATTCATCAGATTATATATTCATGAGTTAATATATTCAGAAAGATTCCTTCAACATTCATCAACATTACAAGTCATTCCATTGTCCCCTCATGATTCCGTCCCACGCCAAATCCGTTCCATCCACTGGAACCATTATAACCACTAAAAGCCACTATATGCACTATGACTGGCTCTATAATTATCTGTTTCCCTGCTGTGTCGCTCCCAGGCCTCCCGTGTGAAGCCATTGTGCCATGGCTCACAGTTAGATCTGAACTGACGGTAAAGACATCATTAAATCTGACAATGCGGGGCAGGGTTTAATCTTCCTGTGTTATGTCTCCATATAGAAAACCTCCACGGCGTGAATCTCCTTACAAAGAACCCACATCCTCCGGTGGGTTTTAATCATCGCACATCTCCGTGATGCCAGATCCAGCCGGTTAATGCATGTGACTTGGTGCCGAGAATCTGCACCGGGAGTGCAGACAGTCTGAGCGTGGGGCGAACGTCAAAGGGAATCACACCCCAACCCATTACAGGGGCTACTGCAACAATTATATATATATATATATGTATGTGTGCTTGGTAATTTTACAGACATGCCCGGTGTCAAGGTAGTTTACCGGCGATGTCCACGTAACTGAACTCACTGAGTCACTCACAAGAGGTTATAGCTTCTGTTAAACATACTATACCACTTTATGTCATTCAGGGGTTTAAAGGAAACGGATGTGTGGCCTCTCCCCAGCTCCGAGGGTGAAGAAGTGTCTAACCACCGCGTTTAAATCTCCACCGGGGACGCCTGTGGAAGTTACGGCTCCTGATAATATCGGCTCTCCGCCGCCCTGGAGCTGCTCGCTGTGTGAACACATTTTAAATGATCCCCCGCAGAATCATTTACATTCAACGTGGAGTGCTTTTTTGAAAATGAATAAAGGGGAAAAACGCAGAGGAGACAAAACTACTGCACAGGCAATTAAAAGCCGCATGCCTTTAGATTGTCAATTTCCTTAAATCGTCTTGGAATATCCGTATGCTCTTTGTAAATATGCGGTGTATGTATATCCACTGTGAACGACTCTGTGAGTCCTGTGATGACTGGCCAGGATCAGGGTTTGAATGATCTTTTTGCCTCTAAGGGGGTCTCTCTATCTCATGAAAACGAAAGATGCCGCACCGCACATAAAAGCCTAACAAGGCTAAACAATCAAATGGTTAGTTGTTGCTAGGGCCATTAACTTATTTTCTTCTTTCTTCTTTTGAGTCCACACAGGGACGGATAATGAGCGTTGGTTAAGATTAAATTACAATGCCACATATGGCAGACACCTTCAGATATGAGAGACCCCCTCCGTTTTTTGACTTTGTTGCTTTCATGGGAGCCAGTCCTCACTCTATGGGAGCTCTGCTCCCTCTGGCTCCCACGTTATTCAAACACTGGGAAGGAGGATACTCTAAAGGCAAAGGGATTTGTCTTCCAGCTGAACAATAGCGGGTTCACACTAGCTCATCCTTCCTGCTCCTTAACGACTCGATCTGACTGCACTGTAAGTGTTGATAAAATTGTCGGATGCATGATATGTACCTAAGTGATGTGCATTAAAAGATTTATAAATGTCAAAATAAATGCTGAGAAGCTAAAAATCAGAAGTCATGTTAGCAAACTGTTCCGGAGGTTTCTCTCCTGAGGCTGAATAGACGGAGTGGCGTTCCGACTGCTTCCAGCTTTACATTCCCTGCCGCGCACGACTCCCTACTCTCCTCCGTTCATCGTCAGGAAGCAGTCTGAGGGCGCTTTATATTCAGCGCACGAGTTGAGCTGGAAGTGGGTGTTTTTTGGCTGTCGGGATGTAATTCTTTAATGTTAAGTAGCAGGTGTTTTAATGTTTTTAAATGTCATAAAGCATAAGCTCTGCCATTTCGCCACGATGGGATAAACCACAGATGCACTCATTGTCCTTCTGTTTGGCCGGGGCTCACACAAAACAATGCAGTCGTTTGTTTGTAATGGTAGGAGTGAGGGTGATAAAGTACATAAATATATTATTATTAATGATATACATCATCGTATTAACACCTATGGTCCAATTGGGCTCCACCATTGTGAGTATTTACTATTTAGTCACTTAGCAGGGGCTTGAATACAAAGTGACTCAAAGTGAAATCGGTTAAGGAGTAGGTAGGGGCTAGGCAACACCCCGACACCCCAACTATAACTAATCTATCGACGACATTAGTTATTCGTGTCACACGAAGATCTGACATCGATACGCTTTTTGTACAAGTGGACCTTGCTATAAGAACCAATGTGAACTTTAACCATGAATGTAGCATTCTTCTTTAGCTATACACAAAGATAGGCTATTATTAACTTTACTTCACATGTGACCCCCGCTGCTTTAAACATCTGAGTGAAAGAGGGCGTTGTTAAGGCACAATGAAGCCTGACCAGACCACGCTCAAAATAATCTGCCATAAAAACTCTGACGCCCTAAAATAGAAATCTGGGACACGTCTTGTCAAGGTGGTGTGTGTGTGTGTGTGTGTGTGTGTGTGTGTGTGTGTGTGTGTGTGTGTGTGTGTGTGTGTGCATAATGACACATGTGCATACTTGTGTCTGTTTGGTCTTAGTTTTAGCAGATTCCATTGAAACACTCAAATCTTCCCGGTCGTGAATTCATCTATATGTTTAAGGTTGATTTGTGACTCGTGGAACAGGGAAGTCTCTAATTAGAGACGGCAAAACAGAACAATTTGAGGCCATTAAAGAGCATGGATCGTTTTAATTTCTATGTATAAATATGTCATCCATGCGGACAATGTGGTACGCCCCGTGAGCATTCCAGTACCGAACCTTGAAGCACAAGTCACATTCTCAAGTTTTTATTTAGTTGTGTGTGTGTGCGTGCCACATGCGGTCAATGTGTTAAACCCTTGGAACATCAGCTAACCACACAGTTGTGTGGTTCTTGTGGTATGTTTCATTCTGTGCAGCACGTGTGTTTCTGCTGTTCTGGTTTCTGGAAGTAAAGCCCTGGGTTCTGGATCGTATTTTTGGACCGTTTTAGGTCCAGGGGACTAATTCAGACGTTGTTTAAATTGGTCCAGTATCGAGGGAGAAGGCGGACGTGGACACAATCACAAATGTAGCCGATCAAAAGAAAGGCCTAGAAAATAGTTTAAATCCTCTGTAGGGATCGCTTTCAAAAAGTAATAACATCATTTGATTCTGTCAGTGTCGAAAACAAGCACTTAGAGTTTACACACATTGACGGGGTGTTTTCACCACATAGGATTACATTGCAGCAGGTTTTCACCGATAACTGTCTTCCATGTGCGGGCCATGTGGTTTCGCTTGTGGGAGCACCAGCCAATCAGAGAGCACGATTTTATTACCATACCATGTAGCGCCAGTTACATTCTGCTGGTGGGTGTGGGTGTGTGTGTGTGTATCTGTGTGGGTGTGTGTGTGTGTGCATATTGTGGTCTGCCTTGACTCTGTGGTATTTCATTCTGTGCAGCATATGTTCTTTGAGACTTTCTGGTTTCCCCTGTGTGTGTGTGTGTGTGTGTGTGTGTGTGTGTGTGTGTGTGTGTGTGTGTGTGCGTGTGCGTGTGCGTGTGGGAATACCGACAAAGATTCCCATAGTCTGTTTGACTGATTGTTATTATCACTCCAGCAGAGAGAGAGAGAGTGAGAGAGAGAGGTAGCAGGAGAGAGAGAATGAGAGAATATCAGCAGCAACTGACCATAATGTATTAAAATACAAGAGAAAGTGACAATTTAAACTCAGAGTGAACCCAGAGAGAGAGAGCGAGAGAGAGAGAGAGAAGGAGAGAGGAGGGGCAAAGTGGAGGGACAGAGAAACGTTGAGAGCTTTGTTATGAAGAACGACCATGCCAGTCAGAGAGAAGAGAGGAGCAAGTGCAAACTAAGCTTCACTTCCTAACTTCAGTCCAGTTAATAAAGACATCAGCATCTCTAATGTGTCCCTCATGGCTCACGAAGCATCCATGCCTAAGACTGTTATGTAAATTAAACGTACCGATCATTGAGAAAATGTCAAACACTGCAGCAAACAAATTTATTATGTACTCTACTTAACCCCATATACTCCCAAAAATAGAAATAGAAATATAAGTGTTATTTCCACACTTTACAGTGAGTATATAGTTTGCAACAGATCGTTTTCATGAGTGGTGGAAGATGCAGAAATAGTGGATTTTCTTTTTTGTTCTTCCCTTGCTTCAGCAATGTACGTGGGTTTCCGATTACAGTTATTTTGGAGAGAGAGAGAGAGAGAGATTAAGAAAGTCAAAAAAAGAGAGAGCGAGAGAGAGATTAAGAAAGTCTAAAAGAGAGAGAGAGAGAGAGAGAGAGAGAGAGAGAGAGGGGAAATGAAGCGATAGATGGAAAGATGATGAGAGTGTTAGTCCAGCCAGAGGGGATCATGTCCTGCCTTCATAGCTCTGGTAATTATTGTAAAGAAAACGACTGCCACTACTGTCGACCTTTCCTGCACACACAAACACACACACTCACACACACACATGCCCGCATGCGCACACACAAGCATGCTCACATGGACATACACACACATTACTACGTGTACTGTTCCTTGATGTACAAGAAAGCTGTCTTTACCGTAAAGACCCTCAAGACCCGCAATCATTAAAAACTCATGTAGAGATGGAGGAACTGGTACATACATGTGACTGTATGATTAAATGAGGATGTGCTTCTCTGCGTGCCCCCGTTTCTGTGTGTAGGTTCTTGTGTTTGATTGCCCAGAGAGAGGAGTTTGTTCTGATCTGTCTTTTTTTTTTTTATCTCTGTCCTTCTTTCAGTTCCTTCCTTCCATCTTGCCTTCCTTCCCTCCCTCCCTCCCTCACTCCATCCATACCAGTCTCTGTTCTTCAGTAGAAGCCAGAGGTATAAACTAGCAGGTACATTAGCTACCGGCACTATTAGCTACCTGGGTCAACGAAGAGGGGATTCGAGGAACAGGGTGGAAAAGTAAAACAAAGCAGAGGAAGAAGCCTCTTCCGCTCCTTAAAGTGTTCCCTGTGCTTCCTCCCTTCTTGTGCCAAGCAACTTAATGGAGCTTAACGCAATTAAGTTTGACATTCACCGTCTAATCCAGCAGTTCACCACTCTCTCACTCTCTCTCTATCCACTTTTAATGCTTCCACCTTCTCTCTCTCTCTCTCTCTCTCTCTCTCTCCCTCTCCCTCTCTTTCTCTCCCTCTCTCCCTCTCTCTCTGCGATTCTCTCTCTGTCTCTCTCGCCCTCTCTCTCTCATTCTCTCTCTCTCTCTCGCTCTCTCTCTCTTTCACTCTCTCTCTCTTTCACTCTCTCCCTCCCTCTCTGCGATTCTCTCTCTGTCTCTTTCGCTCTCCCAGTTTATTTCACCGCCTTTTTTATCTCACACTTTCCGCCTGTCACTCTGTTTTAAGTGTTTGACTTGTTTTTGACTTTCCTAATCTTTCTCTCTCTGTCCATTTATCGCTGTCTCTCTCTGCCTCTCTTGAATTGTCTCTATGTAAGTTCCAAACTTTTCTTCATTGTTTTCATCTTGTTCATGTTTTCTCTTCAATTCGTCACTTTCAGTTGATCTAATCTCCATCTCTCTCCCTCTGTCTCTTTATCTTCTATCTCCCTCTGCCTTTCAATCTTGTCCTCACTTAAGTTTCACCATCCCTCTTTCCCTTCATTTCTGTCTCTCTCGTTCTTTCTCTCTCTCTCTCGTTTTTGTATATTTTGTTGGTGTACAAACACACCCACACACAAACATACATTAGCCATGAAACTACTGTTATGAGTTAGTAGCTGGTTAGAAACGTTTTCTTAATCAATAGCAATTCATTTCATGATTGTCATGATTTCTCTTGAGCAAAAGCCTTCACTCTTACTGTGTTCTAACACAGATAACAAAAAAAACTTTTAAAGCTTATTCAGAGAAAACTGATAAAATGTTTGTTTGGATGATGGCGAGCCATTTAGTGTGTCCGATGCCCCCCAGGGTGTAGAGAGAGGCTGGGGTATGATGTCACCTCTGAAGGCAGCCAATCAGCTTTAACCCCAGCCACTTCAATCAGAGCTCATGAGGCCAAACACTGTAATCATTAGACGGGTGAATGCACTGCAGCTCTTGACAATCTGACAACAGCATTCTTTGCCAGGGTTGAACCAGTATACTGTACTGTTGCATGGTATTTACAGGTGTGTGTGTGTGTGTGTATGTGTGTGCTATTATTATTTTTGAAGAAAATATAGAGCAACTTAATTTGACAATTTGACAATACTAACGTTGAAGGATAGAGTAAAAATCCATCTATGCCCAAAATACATCAGGTCTGTATTTTTAAGAGATTCGAGACGGACAGACAATCAATTCTCAAAATATTTTATTTTCATATTTTCATAACATCACGCTCCATCCGATAGACACATCTATGACTGTCTATGACGCGTGTCTATGTTTTGTCCATTTAGTTAGATAGAGAAAAAGTAAACGGTTTGTAATTCAGGACCACAGTACTGTATGAAAATGTACAAATAAAGGATATATTCAAAGTTATTGTCAGGATCAAGGTCGGTAATTTGGTCAGAATAACCTGAGAATCTTCTCTAATAATGAACAGGGAAGGACGTATACAATCCTATCAAAAATTGTATCCTGCTGTGGTCACGGAGACAAACGATTGGACGACGATCCAAAACATTTCAGAGGAGACCGGGAGAGAGCCTGTGTTGCTCCTCGTTCATGTGTTCATAATAACTTTCTTGGTGCCGTTGAATTATTAAACTCCCTGCATGTCAATGGCTTTCTAAACATTTCTTTTCATTTCTCTTTTAAACATCAGAGAGGATGTTCCAGGGGAAGGAGGTATAGGCAGGCTGCTGACAGGTTCCATTAAAATGGCTGATCAAGTCAAGTTTTTTGGAGCACAGAGAGCTAAAATGTCTCCGCAGGAAGGTGTGTAGCTCCGCTTGACAGATGTGGCGAGGGCGTAGGGAGAGGTGATATTCACAACACACACTCATGTGGAACGAGACCACTGAGAATGGCAATGACTGGAAATGTACCCTCATATTAACTCTGAGTCAGGACCTGTGGGTGTTTGTGTGTGTGTGTGTGTGTGTGTGTGTGTGTGTGTGTGTGTATGGGAGGGAGAAAAAGCAGAAAGGATAAGTACAAAAATCATGAATGTGTTTGTGTGTGGGTGTGTGATCTTAAATACTTTTCATGTCTGCATATAAAGCACAGAATTGGTGTCAGAAGGCTTCAGGAATGCATAATGTAATACAATTGCATATGTATATGAATGTGCATGTGTGCGTACGTACACACACACGTGAGTGTGGCTCCGAGCCCTTTCTGCGTGCACGGTGGCTCGCACATAGAGTGAACAAACACGCTTATTGATCCGAATGTAATGGAATCTCTTTCCCCCAAGATTTATACAAACATTCATTTCCTGACCCCTCCTCTGGGTCATATCTCGTTTCCTCTCCTTCTGTTCTCCGCTGTTACTCTCTCTCGCTCTCGCTCTCGCTCTCGCTCTCACGCCCACTCTCGCTCTCACTCTCTAACTCTGTCTCTCTCGCTCTCTCTCTCTCTTTTGTTCTCTCTCCTGTCTTCTCTCACTCTCTCTCTCTTTCTCTCTCTCTCTCTTCTCCATCCCTGTTCCCTCCTCTATTCATTTTTCCCCATTATCCTCTCCCTGCAACCCTCTCATTACATGTCCTCTGTCTCGCTGTTTCCCCATTCTTCTTCTTTGTGTTTCCCCACATCTATTTTTCCCTTTATCACATCATCTGTCCCTTTCTCTCTGCCTGCTCCTCTTTTTCATCTTCTTTCTCCCATCCATCCCTCCCTCTTTCGTTCTGTTTTTATGTTTGCTTTTGTGTTGTTCACTATTCTCTGTCTCTCTCTGCCTCGCTGCTCACCTCCTTTGCCCTTCCTCTCTATCCTCTTCCTCGCTCTCTGCCTCTCTCTCTTAGTCTCTCTCTCCTCTCTTCCTCTCTCACTCTCTGCCTCTCTCTCTTAGTCTCTCTCTCCTCTCTTCCTCTCTCTCCCTGCCTCTCTCTCTTAGTCTCTCTCTCCTCTCTTCCTCTCTCTCCCTGCCTCTCTTTTTCCCCCCTGTTAGTCTCTCTCCTCTCTTCCTCTCTCTCCCTGCCTCTCTTTTCCCCCCTCTTAGTCTCTCTCTCCTCTCTTCTCCTCTCTCCCTGCCTCTCTCTCTTAGTCTCTCTCTCCTCTCTTCTCCTCTCTCCCTGCCTCTCTCTCTTAGTCTCTCTCTCCTCTCTTCCTCTCTCTCCCTGCCTCTCTCTCTTAGTCTCTCTCTCCTCTCTTCCTCTCTCTCCCTGCCTCTCTTTTTCCCCCCTGTTAGTCTCTCTCCTCTCTTCCTCTCTCTCCCTGCCTCTCTTTTCCCCCCTCTTAGTCTCTCTCTCCTCTCTTCCTCTCTCTCCCTGCCTCTCTTTTCCCCCCTTAGTCTCTCTCCTCTCTTCCCCTCTCTCCCCCTCTCAGTCGCTCTCCTCTCTTCCCCTCTCTCCCCCTCTCAGTCGCTCTCCTCTCTTCCTCTCTCTCCCTGCCTCTCTTTTCCCCCCTTAGTCTCTCTCCTCTCTTCCCCTCTCTCCCCCTCTCAGTCGCTCTCCTCTCTTCCCCTCTCTCCCCCTCTCAGTCTCTCTCTCATCTCTTCCTCTGTACCTGCCTCGCTCTCCTTTTGAGTGTTTGATTGCATTAGCATAGCCACAGTCTCAGTGTTTGTGTTTTTGTATCTGTTCCTCCAATTATGTGCACTAAACATTTGTGTTGGTTTAATGTATTGAATGTTAATGTAATATTTCTGAGTGTGTACGTGAATTTGAATGTGTGTGTTGCACAAATTTGTGGAATTCAAAGTGCAAAGATCTTGTGTGTGTGTGTGTGTGTGTGTCTCTCTCTCTCTCTCTCTCTCTCTCTCTCTCTCTCTCTCTCCATATATTTCTCTATCAATCCCTCTGTCTCTCTCTCTCTCTCTCTCTCTCTCTCCATATATTTCTCTATCAATCCCTCTCTCTCTCTCTCTCTCTTTCTCTCAGTCCCTCTCCTGCTTACTCTCTGTCTCCATGATGGCTTTTGTGCTGCCTCACTCTCTTTTAGTCTAATCTCCCTCCTTCTCACTCTCTGTGTCTCCTGTTCCCTCCACCTCTCTCTCTCCCTCTCTCTCTCTCTCTCTCTGTCTGAGTGTCTCTATCTCTAAACTCTCGGAGGAACAAGGCTTGGAGGCCATAAATCAAGGAGAATAAAAAAATAAAAGAGTTTGGATGAGACTCTGAGAAAAGAGAAGAAGAAGAAGTAAGATACGAGAGAGGAGACAAGATGGAGTGAGATTGATTTCAATGGAGGAAAATTGAAAGCCAAATGTGATGACGATATAAATAGCTACCTAGCAACAACTGTCAACCCGCTGCCAAAATGCGTCTGTGGCGACGGAGGATTCGAGCAGGAGGTGGGAGCCAAATTCCAAATCTATTCCCAATTACATTATCCTAACCCTTCCCTATGTAATCGACGTGGGCAGCTCTCCCCGACCGATGTTGTGTTTCACGCCATCCGTTCCCTGAATTACTCTGAGGCCATGAAGAATGATCTGGATGTGATGGTTCCCAGGCTGAAGGGGGCGGGGCATGCCCATGGAAGGGCGTGACCTGAACGCCGTTCGAGTGTGGATGGACAGCATTCTTAAAATGCAGCTTGAAATGCCAGCATGCTATCTACCGAGAAGGGAGTGACACACAGTCAAACGCAATAGTAACGCAGCGTCCATTCATTTCCATTTCTCTGTAGATTGTGTTTGTTTAATTGTAATTGTGAAACAAAGTGGTTTCATCTGTCTACCGTGAAATTTAAAAGCAATTCTGGAAATAATTAAAAAAAGATCGATTGTTTTTTCTTCTCTTTAGTCACTGAGTATATTAAACCATGGCCTCTGTTTGATTTTCCCTGAAGATCCTTTAAGGAAAGGCCAAAATGGGAGCATGACATCTGCAATTAACACCAGTGGGTGGATAATCAGCAGCCAGATAAAAGAGAGGGAAGATAAAAGGATACACGTCTGTGAGTGTGTGTGTGTGTGTGTTTGTGCGCGTGTGTGTCTGTGTGTGTGTGTTTGTGTGCTTGTGCGTGCGTGTGAGTGTGCTCGCTAAAGGATGTGAACATTTGATCCTAAATCTGATCCATTGTTTGTGTATTTGCTTCACTAGTCGATCACCTTATCCTTTTTCCCACAAAAGAAGGTATTCATTAGGACAGCGGTTCCCAATATAATTACTTCTAGTCAACATTTACTTTATTGTTGCTTAATTGTTAGACATTTCAACACAGGCTTTTGACGAATAAGGCAATTAACCGGCTGAATCTCACAAGCCTGCATCCGTGTGACATATCCTTATTTACATTTACATTTAGGCCATTTAGCAGACGCTTTTATCCAAAGCGACTTACAATAAGTGCATTTGTTACAATAAGTACATTTGTCATAAGAAGTGAAACAATATATCGCTGTCGGTACAGTAAAGATGTTCATAGAACCAAGTGCAAGTATTACAATCGCTAGGCTAACCCATTCCCCGTGTAAAGCAAAGATAGCAGCTACTGTAGATGCTACACAATTAAGTACCGTGAATAAGTGCAATGTACAAGTGCCAGGACGTACAACATTCAATGGTGGCTGTGCATTGGTTTCTATGCAGAGTCGAGGTGAACTCTGAACAGCTGAGTTTTGAGTATTTTGCGGAAGCTGGTGAGCGACTCTGCGATCCTGACAAGCGACTCCTTATGTCTGCAGTGTGAGAATTATCGCAGGAGTTTCCGGTAACGTTTCCTGGTTTTAATGACTTGTAGTCATAGACATTTTTCGTAATCATTTTATTTAAGAGCTTTGAGTAGGAGCGCCACAACATTTACAGCCTGCTGCTGTGCAGCCCATCCAGCACCGAGTCACGTTAATTCATGGAGGCGAGGGTGTGGCTCCTGATTCTGTCTCCATGGGTCTTGAGTCCTACAGTCGTCAGGTTAAATGCTCAGGGCTCTCTTTGCACCTGATGCGTTTTAATTTAGTTTTTAAGTTTGGATGAGCAATATGCCTGAATAAAAGTGTTTAGATGACTAAAAACGCAAGGCCTCGTGTACCCTCCTCCATATCTGCATGTTAATCAGCATATGCTTTAGTTCCATTTGCATATCATTTGCATTCATGTTGGATTAAACTAATCAACAGACTCTCTCTCTATCTTTCGCTCTCTCTCTCTCTTTATGCTCTTGATCCCAGCACGTCCCGAAGTGTCATCTGTATTCTCTCTGCGTTTTCCTTTCTGCGTCCGAAGGAATGACATCGCACACTTGCCTAGGCGGCCATGTTTGTGAGCCGGGGAAAACAGTGGAACCAGTGAAGGATTCTCCGTTCACAGATCCTCTATCGTTTCGTGTTGGATTGCTAAAACAAACATTATCTTATTTTCGTCTCTTTGGACAGCTGCAACAGTATCTCGCAGGAATACTTTGCCATCCAGATAAATAATAGAGATGTAAAAGGATTTACAATTAAAACCCAAGCCCCCCCCCCCGATCTGTCTACCACATGTATAATTAGACATGCCGTGTGCTTCATTTTGGAATGGAAACCACAAACAAGAAATCACTGTGGCGAATACTGAAGAAAGTAATGGACAACAAGAACTATAATAAAAAATAGGATTTCCTCTAATTGGAAGGACAAATTCTTCCCCAAGTGGTGGGTTTGTGGAGTGGAAGAGAGGGGCCGAGAGAAATAGGTTTGTAAATCCTAATATGTTATTTACAACACCACACATGTGGCGCATCTGTGGCTTGTCAAACAGAACATAAATTACAGAGATAAAAATGGTCCACACATAAGTTCTCTCTTTCTCTGCCTCACACTTACATCCATACACAACACACACACACACACACACACACACACACACACACACACACACACACACACACACACACACACACACACACACACACACACACACACACACACACACAAAAACAAGAAGCACAGCACATTAATGCCCGCACCGACCGCACGCTTAAATTCACACACAAAAGAATGCAAACGCAGTAAAAAGAGCAAGAAAACTTTTTTTTTATCTGTGTTTAAAGTCTGCTGGTGTTAGGAAATGGCCGCCTGGTGATTCTGTTGCTCATCAAAGGTCGACTCCATTAGATTTAACTGCTCCGTCGTCCAGGAAACACAAAGTACAGTGACCGCTCTGAACCAGAGTGGGGCAGAACCAAAGCCGGTTACCCTGAAAGACACTGGCGCACTTAATGAAAGGAGAAAAACAAAGAATTTAGGACAGGAAAAGCCAAAGAGGGTTGTCAAGCGACTTACTTCCATCTTGATTCTCAATGCTAGATGCTCTATGTTTAAGTGCCTCTATTGGTTCAGTTCCCCGACACAGCTGAATAAGGTTCAGATCCCTCACCTACCAGCTGAATAAGGTTCAGATCCCCGACGCAGCTGAATAAGGTTCAGATCCCCCACCTAGCAGGTGGATAAGGTTCAGATCCTCCACTTACCAGGTGGATAAGGTTCAGATCCCCCACCTACCAGGTGAATAAGATCTATAGGGCAAAAATGTTCTTCACACTGTGGCCATTGCATACTTAGAATACACGCACTGCACTCATGTTTTGTTAAAAGGTTTATAGAAAGTAGCAAACATGTGATGAATGCTCAGAGGCAGTTCAGTACAAAGCAAAGACGGGGGTCCAAATGGAAAGGACACTCGAATTACATCCCATCGTCAAAATACAGAGAGGGCGATATTTGGAGGAAGGGAATAGTTACCAGCCAAGGCAGATCATTTTGTGAAGGAGAGAAAGATAAGTGTTTGTAGAGAATGCAGTGTATTTAATTTCCGAAATAATATATGGACTTATATATATATTCTGTCCCAACACAATATCATGTCTGCATCCATTTAATTTAGCTTTGAATGCAGGGAAGGAGTTGGAAAGCAGAAAGGTAAGAGGTAGAAAGACAGACAGGCGGAGAGACAAACATTACGAGTAGTTGTGAAACAGTAAGAGAGATGGATCTAGAGGGTTAGATAGAAAGTAAGAGTTGGAGAGTTGTTGTGGAAGAGGAGCAGTGATGGAGAGACAGCATTACAGAGAGGTTGAGAGAATATCATACAGGGGCAGCCAAAGCGGCTTAAACAAGGATATACTGCAGTGAATGCTTAGAGAGAGAGAGAGAGAGAGAGAGAGAGAGAGAGAGAGAGAGAGAGAGAGAGAGAGAGAGAGAGGAAACAGAGGGTAGATGAGGTTAAGGACGGGGAGTAAACAGAGTGTATCAGAGGGAAGTAGAAAGCTGGTGAAGAGAGAGAGGAAGAGGGTTAAGTAGAGAGAAGGACTAGGGAGAGGGCAAGGGAGATAAGAGAGAGGAGCAAGGGCATAGGTTTGGTCTGAGCTTTGGCGGGGTCACTACCCAGACACCCCCCCCCACACACACACACACACACGTAGGTAGAGGTGTCGCTGCGTTGCCTAGACAGAGACAACGCAGCAATAACAACATGAGTAGTTCTAACTGGAGAAGGGCATGTGTTCATTCTATTGAAGTCTATACAATACTATTGTACAGCCTACTATTGTTGTTTTATAATTGCCATTTCACTATTTTCCTCAAATTCATGCGCTGAATAGTGACCTGGTTGTGTGTGTGTGTGTGTGCGTGTGTGTGTCTGTGGGGTTAGCTGGATTATGTAGGATGTAGCAAGCCAGTGATATCCAGTGAGATAAGACAGTGAAAACCACGAGCTGCTGACCATCATGGGAGAGAAGGTGATGCAGGAGCATTGAACGAAGACGGGGAGAGATGGTGCGATATACGAGAAAGACGCAGAGGAACTTTCATTACGAGAAGCCGCGACCGAACCGGCCTGGCAATATAAAAAGGAAAACGTATGTTAGGAGGCGGTACCGAAGTAGGAATTTAACCCTTTGCGTACCGCATGAGGTGTTTGTTTTTCGTTTCAACCTGAATATTGGTGGGGACATTTCAGTCGTCATTTGACATTGGTGGGGACACGTCCCCTGGTCCCCACATAAATCTACGCCCTTGGAGAGGAGAGTGGGGTGGAGTGAGAAAGTAGCACAGCCAAACGGAGGTATAGCAGGAGGAGGAGTGAGAGAGACGGAGAAACAGAGAGGTGGGTTCCCCTGGGTGCTACAGACAGCGTAGCATAGCAAAACCGCGAGGGGGGAAGAGAGAGAGACCAAGAGAGCTTAGCAAAACAGGGAGAATGAGAGAGCGAGGAAGGTACAGAAGGAGGGAGAGAGGTTCAAAGGGAAGTAGCGTAGCATAGCAAAACCGAGAGAGAAGGGGGAAGAGTGGGAGGGGAGGAGGGAGAGAGAGTGTCCCCAGGGTGATGCCGCTGACACACTGAATGACCACGGCCAGGGAGCCACAGATTGAATTCTCCAAAATGGCCTCTGCTCCGCCATTCAGTTGAACCCGCAGGTCAACTGTGGCGCACAGCCGAGGCATAAAATGGAAAATATCTGCAAATTGATTTGCATTCAGTGAAAAATAAACTCTGGCTGCTTATCGTCTGTTATGGGTGCTAGGCAGCCAGAGCCGAACATACGAAAGGGAAGAGTGCAAAGGACACAGAGAGAGAGAGAGGGAGACAAAGGGAGAGTGTTTGGAGGGAGAAAAGTGTGAATACAGTTTATGGACGCTGTTCGTTTCAGGCTTGGATGGTTTATTCATGTATCTATCAGGGAAACTTGGCTTGATACATATAATTTGGATTTATTCATAAGGGTATAACTCCAAGCATACAATTACACCTAACTAGCATTTAGTCATTTAGCAGACGTTTTCTCCATAGCGATTTGCAGTGTGTTCAGATACATAGCATTAAGGAGCAGGTTGGGGTTAGCTTGCCCTCTTCTGACATCACAAGTTGGCGTGTCCACCAAGATGTATGACGGATAGATGAGCAACGTTTGCTACAGTCCAATGGGTAGGCTGGTAGACTGATCTATCCAGCACACATCTAGGTGGAAACGCCCACCTGTGATGTCACAAGAGGCAGACTTTCAAAACGGCTTGTAATGGCTAATCACACTCACACCTGGTGGTATAATATGTCACCCATATGGGAAAACTTTTTCCACCTGGACACTTTTTTTTGATCATTATGGGATTAGAGGACTCATGCGGACAACAGTTTGATAAATTGGTTGACTACTGAGCGAGAACTGCAGCCGTCAGCCACACAAACGGCCTGCTATGTAATCCTTCGGGGCAGTACTGCCCTGTCAACGTGTGTCCTCTAAAGTACTTGTGTCAGCCACTGACAGGCCCCGACTGCTATTGTAAATGTCTGACAACACTATGGAAAGGATCCCTACGGAGAGACACTCCTTCTTTCTTTACCTTACGCCTTTAGATCCCGGCTGTTTGTTATTGTGTCTCACCAAGTCTTGCTCAAGGGGAAAGTCTTTTGCGGGTTTAGTTGTTGCGTGAAGAGAGCGGTGGAGGTGTGAGAGAGCCGCAGAGAGGAGAGTTTGTTGGACTACGGAAACCTTCCCTCAGTGGTATTTAAAAGAACTGGGTTAAGGAGAGTTGGGATTGTAACGACAATGGGGACATTTCCTGCAACACTGAGATCTCAGAGCAAGAGTTCTCCATGGGCGAGAGAACCTGGATTGATGCAATAACAAACATCATACCCTGAAAAGTAAAGGAAAAAGTTGTATTTCTCTGTAGGGATCCTCTCCATAATGTTTGAATTTCATCCAAGCCGTAAGTGGCAGAGATTTGCACTTTTAGAAGACGTACAATGATGGACGAAATTGCCCCAAAGGCACCATTGAGACCCTTTCTCCTGTTTTATGCCTGTCGTGTTCTCGATGAATGCTGAACCATTTCACAAATTCTCGTCCGCATTAGTCCCTTAGACCCAAAATGATTGGCAAATAAGGTACAAAAGCCCAGAAGGTTTCCTTTAATTTTCCTCTCTCCAATGTAATATATGCTTAGACAGGATGCAATGACCAAATATGTCCCTTAAAGAAAAGCATGATAGTCTGCCTACACTATAATACAACACATGGTACATAATAATTGTATAAACCAACTATACGTAAACAATATAATTATTATTATAAATAATATAAATATGTTTTGTTTTGTTTCCATGTATCAGCAAGCTCCTGGTGGCCACCCTGGACTCCAAGATGGAGTCCAGGGTGGCCCTCCATCTTGGGTCCTGACCCCTGCTTGACCTTGCCAATCACAAACACATGACCGACTTACTGTTGACCTCAGGGTCGGGAGATCAGAGGCCGGGAAAACCGCAGAGGGGTGGGTCACAGCATGGAAAGAGCCTCTTTGACCCCATCAGAAAGGACAACTTTTTCAGAAACATGTTATGAGGCTTAGGGTGAATCCACTGTGATGAGGAATACAGCTCTATGTGTCTATAATGAATCCTCTGCACAATGTTTTCTTCATTGTTTCCATTAGCAGGACAGCAGGTCACGGTTTATCCAACATAATGCACACCTCGCACCACAACAATTTTCCCTGGCTGTGATTAACACCTAATGACAATATGGCTAGAAACACAACAACGATTCAGCCCGACAAAATATTCCCTATTTGTCTGCATAACTCAAGGGTATTAAGTAGTAAAAATATCACATTTATGCTTTTAGTGGCAGGGATAAAACAGGATCATCCTGCTCTATAATCAAGACAATATAGAATCGGGTAGAATATATTATGTTCCTATATAATCTGTGCTTCAACCAGCCTTTCACAACCGTTTGACAGCTTTTTTCTCTCCTTGACATTTGCTTGAAATTCAACATAAATTTAAAACTGTGTTTTTCACATATGGAAATTCCTTTATATGAAAAATGTACCATTTCAGATTTACTTGACAAGACGACTAAATCTTTATCCATTCAAATTACATAATTTAATTCACCATGTATGCAACACACACACACACACAGACATACACACAGGAAACCATCACACACACACACACTCAGACACACAGACGCACACGCACACGCACACATACACGTGCACACAGACACACCGCGACACGCACACAACTAGATATTAACAGACAGACACACACACACACACACTCACACACAAACATACACATGTTATCCCCCCCCCCACACACACACACATACAAACAGACACAAATTAACACTGACACACTCAGAAACACACATACACACGCGCACACACAGACTAAAACCCCCACATCAAAGCCCAGATGTTCTGTGATGTTCGGTGAACTGCGTCTCCCCTGACGCTCCCACCCTTGGACTCTGTGGCCCCAGGGGGTAGGAGCCCCTCTGGAGATCAGCCTCGGGACTCAAACCCCCTCCAGCCTGTGTATTGTCTCCTGTCTGCAGGTCGGATCCCACGTTCTTTGATTCTGAAAGACTTCACTCCCAGGTCAATCTGCACACGGCCATTAAGAGCCAACATACAGACCAGTGATCATTTAGTCCTCTAAATGATTAGTTATTTTTAACTTTTATAAATACTTTTATTTTGTGTTATTTGACGCTGTGCTGATTCACTTGTTTGGCACTTTGTATTTCCATTTTGAATGACAGGCGCTCTATAAATAAAGTTTGATTGATTAGTTGAACAGTTTGTCGTTGGGAGGGAGGAGATTTTTATAGAATATATTAACAGCCGTCAAATGAAAGTGAGTGAATCCATTCGTGCACACAGACACAAGCGGATGAGTGAATGAAATACCGAATGAGCCAATAGCTGAATGAACAATGTAAATATGGTTTATTGCCTTTACTTCAATGACTGCATTATTTCCATAGGGAGACATTTAGATGGATACTTAGCTGTCAATTGAATTAATGAGGGTGAACGAGTGTTATACAGAGAGGCACAAATAGATAAATGCATGACTGGAGGATTGAGCGAAAAACTGACTGATAACAATTTCATTTTGTTTAAATAAGCCTAAATTCCAATGGCTGCAGTTTTTCAGCATCAATTCTGACACTCTTCCAACAGTGTGTACATCGGAGGCTAGACGGTGTGTTCCAGAGACATATGGCTCTGTAAAGTCAACAACAACAGACTCTGAGTGCGGGGGGGGGATGTTGTTGTGGTTTTTTTCTCTCGTTTTGTTCACATTCTTTGTATTCATCACGGAGGAGAGACAGCGGAAAAAAATAGAAGGAATTCCACGTTGGTTTTCATAATTCAAAGGAAATTGAATCTCTTTTGCACATGAATACTTGTTTGTTTCAATTTCGGGACAAATATTTGCTTTACCCAGAAAACAAATGTTGATGGAGGTCCCCTGAGTGTCACATCCTCACAAAATCCACCACCGCATCCATCTCTCCAGCTGTCTCCCTTCTATCTCTCTCTATATCTCTCTCTATCCCTCTCTATATCCCTCTGGTTGACTCTCTGTTTGTCTCAATGTCTCTATCTCCCTCTTACTGTTTCCATCCCTCTGTCAGTGTCTCTCTCGCTGTCTATGTGTGTCAATTCCTTTCTCTCTGTTTCTTTATTCCTGTCTCTGCCACCTCTCTCTCTTTCTGCCTGTCACTGTTTCTCGCTTTGTTCCTGTCTCTCTCTCCCTCACGCTGTCCCTCTCTCTTTATCTCCCTCTCTCGCTCGTTAATGTATACCTACCTCTCGGTCCTTATTGCCTCCCGCTGTTCATTTCGTCTTTACATTCTCCTTGGCCTTATTAACTATAAAATATTCACCACCACCGTCTTTAAATATTCACCTTTCCTTGACTCCTGTCTTTTGCGGTCTTTGTTGTCATCATTATTCAGCATTAACATGCATTAGTGTCCATGTGTGCAGCCATTCATTTTACTCTGGCATACTACTTTCTCGTATTGTGGGGGAAATATGTTTGCATTTTTCGCAAAGAAACGGATGGTATTTGGTATATTGCCAATGTCTATTTTAGTAAACACGTCAAATTTCATGTGCGTAAAATTGTATATTTCTGAGCAGAGCAGAAATGTATCAGTTAAATAAAAATAAAAGCAGCACTGGCTAACTTTCTTTATTGGGAGAAGCAAGTAAAGTTGAATAAATCCCTCTATTTTCACTCACACCTACTTTATGTAGTTGTACTACTACTTTTGTGGACTTTGCTCCTAAAATGTTAAATTTCGGAGCCCACTGCTCGCAGGGAGAAGATCCACCAGAGACCTGGACCTTCAGGCTTCCTTAGGCAAGACTCCCTACCTTCATATACCTGCTCATTAGTGACACATAGATTGCTTTGGGTAATCTTAAATATCGGTGAAAACGCTTCGCCTGCCAAACTCAAAGGCTCCGTTTATTTTAGCTGTAGAGGAAGCGATGAGTATGTGAGGGTGAAATAACAAGGTGAGGAAATTCTAATTTATTTCATGATGCATATCACTTCCTGTGAGCACACCGATGTGTCATACCTGCAGGAAGAGTCTCGTGTTTCTTCCAGAGAGCTGGAATAGCCTTGGTGTTGAAGAGCTGTGACAGCCAGGATAATCCAATCCCCCCCCTCCCACCTTTTCCCCCCCCACCCCTTGGCGTTACCTTTATGGACAGAAGGTTTGCATTTTTACCCTTGAACTGCAAGCAGCACGGATTCTTCAGAGAACGCTAGCTGCGACCGTGTTGAGATACAGGAAGATGGTTTGGTTGGAATAAACGGACAACATGGAGGCAGAGATACAGACGGCCTCCCGTTCAACGTATTGTTTTATTTAGCAATTTGTTGTGATAGCTGCGATGATAGCATACATAGTGAAACTGAATTGTGTGGCGGTTTCTTCTGTGTCAGCACACAGGGACGAGGAGGGGGTATTAAAATGACGCGCTTCATAAGGTCCCTTACAGAGTTGTCTTGCGAAGGGATCTTTTCATCTCTTGCTCATTGTTCCGTCCAAGTACACATCCTCAGTGGATGACCTTCCTCGGCTATTTCTGTTCTTCCCGTTTCTTTTGACCTTCCCATTTTTATATTTCCCCCCAGAAAATATTGTTCAATACTTCCCCCTTTCATTTTGCCGCCATTCATTATTCTTCGTCCATTGATTCCCGTTTATTCATTCTTCCCCAGTCAACTTCAATCCGTCCTCATTCCATTCATGCTTTCCTCTCTCATCTTTTCCAATATGTTTCTTATGTTCTCTCTCTGCCTATGTCCAGCTCATAAAAGCTCTCGCTGTACAGCGGATCACAGAAGGTTTGGGGAACTCCAATCTGTGCATTACAGAAAGAAAACAGGGGGAATTGGCTCCCTGAAACAAGGCAAAGGGATGTTATCCCAAGTAAAATCTTGAGTAGTTTCTTTTCTAATCTCCAACACAAATTAGGCTGGAACTAATCTTTTGGAACAGATTATTCTTTGTTATAAGGAATAAAGAAAAACAAAGTCGTTGATGGTACGGTTGAGTGCAATCCAAGCACAGCTGACTGAATCGGTGTGTTGTTTGGATCACCGAGAGTTCCTTGTGATCCAACCACAGCGCTGTGTTCCCAGCGCTGTGGTTGATATTATTGGGTGTTGGAATGTTAGCCCCGCCTTCTCTGACACATTAATGTCATCACATACATGTTTCTGCGTAACAAGAAATTCCAAGAACACAATTTAATTTTTCAATTCTTCAATTTGGCCTTAATGAATGCCTTGACATACTAAAATCTTTTTTTCAATGGGGTACACAATTGTATACAGGGCCAAAGATACTCAATAATAAAACGATTGTTTATAATAATTATTGTCTTGAACCTGATTTTAATTGTTATCTGTAGAAGCCTGAAGCTAATGCTAATAGGTACAAGAACCTGACACAAAGTCAGTAGGATTTGTATTTCTCATCTCCAGTGCTGGACAGTAAACATATGAATCCATCTTCACCTCTCGTCTCTGCCTGCGTATTTTAAGCCATTACTAAATCCTCATTTGCATCACTAGTTGAAGGTACAAACTTGCTCCTTGGCGACCATAAACCTGTGTTAATGTTCATCACTTTGACATTGAGTCAGTAAGACTTTTTTCTCAAATGACATACAGGTGAGACATAGAACAATCACAGCCTACAGTCAATATTGGAACAACTACAGAAACTCGCCTTTTGTCCCTAAAATATAGTCTTTGTTTGTCTTTCCACAACATTTGAAAAGCAAACCGATACAGACGGCAGTGTCGCTACATGAATCAGAGCACCAGGTTAGTTAACGGCCAGTATATATTTGTCTTTGTATGAGTTTGATGGTGTATTTTTCCTCTTGCCAGCCCACCCCACCACAGTGGTTTGACTCACTGAATGTGACCCCCTGTTGTGCTTTTGAGCAGCGCCTTTATTTTGTACACTTAGAGAAATTCTCAGAGGGGCAGGCATTGTTTGTCAGCAGGTTTACCGATCGTTATGCCGGTGGTTCGTTGCATTCATTACTTTGGAAGAAGGTTCCCCCTGGGAGTTCAGGGACTTTTTTCCTGTGAGGTATGCAGTGTGTCACGAGTACTTAGAAGGGTAATACACGGACCTCGGTAGAGGTATGCATTATGGATTGTGGTTAAGAACTACGGTTATTCTGTCTGTGGCTGGGAGCCATCCTATGCTGAATCCGTGCTCGTCTTTGCCGTCCCAGAATCCTTTGTGTGTGTGTGTGTGTTTGTGGAGATATTGACGTCACTGTGTGTTCTGTGGCCTTGAATGCAATTATGTTTTTGAAAGATTATGTATCTAGGTTTCTTTGATATGCGAGTGTGTGACCCTCCAGGTCTTCTGCTTCACCATGGATGCTCAGATGCCCGAATGTGTTTTAATCAACTTCTTAGGGGCCTTACACACACCACTCTCTCTCTCTCTCTCTCTCTCTCTCTCTCTCTCTCTCTCTCTCTCTCTCTCTAAGATCAAAATAAAGTTGTGTTGAAAACTCAAAAGACCTCCCTCCCTCCCACCCTCAACTGTCTTGTTGCCGTGTTTCTCCTTTTTCTTTTATTTTCACAACTCTGTTTCATTTCCACATGTTTGATTCCACAGAGGGTGTGTGTGTGTGTGTGTGTGTGTGTGTGTGTGTATGTGTGTGCGCGTTTGTGTGTGCATTGGTATGAGTGTGTGTATGTGTTTGCAAACAAAAGTGTGTGTTTTTTGTGCACAAAAGTGTGTATGTGCACAGAGGTGTCAGTGTGTCTGTCTATAAGTGTGTGTGTGTGTCTGTGTTTGTGTGTGTGTGTGTGTGTTTGTGTGCGTTCTTGCGTGTAATAGTGCTTATCTTCTGAGGACCACCAGGGGTTAGGGTTAGGGCTCAGTGTGGATTTGTAAGATAAGATATCTCCACCACACACACACACACACAGTACACACAGTACACACAAGTCTGCATTGAAAATATATATTTTGCCAGATATGTTATTTTTTTATGTACACTTTACAGTGGTATAACATAGGGAAAAATCGTTTTTGCTGTGTAGACTAAAATAGCTATCCTGTCATATTTAACTGACTGGTGACAAGGTAGAACACCATTCTGACACCTTTTAGTAGACTGTCATCAGTATGGGACAAATCCTGGGTGGCAGATGATTGGATTCAATGATTGGATCGCGCTAAAGTGACACAACATGCTAGCTAGCCGAAAGCAGGCTTTAAGGAGGGGAAGCTTGGGTAAAATGCTGTGCTAATGGTATGGTCCACCAGCGACTATAGTCTTTATGTCCCTGACCTGCTAATCTGAGAGGTTTTATGAAGTAATTTAACGGCTTCCCTCATTGTAAGGAGAACTGGAATGTTGAACATTCTGCTGAGATATGCAACCTAGTAAAGGTGTTTTTCATATGGTTCAAAATTGTGTCTACCTGCCACTTTCTCTGCCCATTGTCTCTTTGTTTGTTTCATTGCAGCATCAGCAGTAGTAAAAACATACACTGGCTAAGTCTTTAAAGGGTTCAGTGGCGAACCAAGGTCTCAAAGCACATGCATGCTGTGTAACCAGCCTGAGGGACAAGCCAGACAAAGACGTAAACATATTTAAAGATCTTACCATGGTCCCCACAAAATGATCCGTTGTGTTTTTCTGCTGAGACAGACACTCACAAAACACACACAATCAATGAAATGTCTATTTCAAGTTGAACAAAGAAATCTCTGTCTGCTGAAAATGCTGTCCTCGCTATAAAAGGGAAAGTGAAATAAACAGGAAACCATTAGAATTGTTGGTTGAAATCGTATTTTTTTTGCCTGAGTTGACATCCGGTGACACATCAGTAAAAATATTTGCGTGTTTTGTCCAGTCTGGTCTTCTGTAGAAACACGCCACTCATTTAAACACACGGCAGCTTTAGGCAAAACCAATACCAAGATTTGATTTAATTCAAACTAATAACTCATTCCATTTGACTGTTTACATTGTGTTGTATCAGAATGAAGGGTAGTTTTTTATCCCGCTTTATGAATACATTTGAACTGATTGATGGACCAGTACCTCTTGCTATATCCCCTGAGTTGCAGCATCATTTAAATATTCAACCTTTTGAGCTATGGTTTGAAACAACATAATCCCCCAAACAACTCACAAACAAGTATTACTTTACCTGCAGTGATGGCCAGTATTGTTTTCATGTCACTCTCTTCATCTCAATCTGAAAACGTGGATAACTACAAGCTTCGTTGCAACAGTCACAAGTGGGGAATTGCAGCTCTACATATTCCTCACGGTGCTAAACACATCCCTCCCCAAGGACTGTCTGCTGATTAGAGAATTAATGCATCATGGTTTCTCTGCGCATATTTAAGAGGCTGAAACCCAGGGAACATGTGCCACCGTTGAAATTACCGCCACCTCTTAGACATCTTATTTCAGGCACTGCCAACTGTGTTTGCAGTTTCAGAAGGCGTTCAGCATGGATTGCTTAGTGGACGTTATGCTAACTGTTTCACCTCGCTGAAATATTGTGACAACAGTTAATTAAGTTCAAGTTAAACTTCAGCTGAACTTTATAGTCCCGGTTACAGCATTTCTGGCAATGAAAATGTAATAATTTTGAGGTCCCTCAACAGTCAAATGCAATTTGTACCGTAGGAATATCATTTAAGAAAGAATCTCTCAGTAATATTACCCTACGTGCAAACGGGAATCTCCAAGCTTGCACACAACAATTACACACATACACAAAACAGTCATTGAATATCGTTGTGTTTATGGATTTTATAATCACTCACAATAGCAATAGTTTTAGATGGTTAAGTCCCAGTTTTGTTTCGAGCCCCTGGTAGACACAATATGTGTGTACTACATAAGCCCTCAACATGTATTGTGTCTCGCGTGCTGTGTCAGACAAAGTTCATGTTTTCACTCGGCTTACAAACTGTGTTGAGTAAGACCAGTTTGAACCATGGCTCTCAGCTGGGGTATGAGAAAAAGACCATTCATTGAGAACATCCTCTGAGAGGTGACTGGCCCCTGTTTGAACCATGTCTTCCTTTGTATTTCTTCCTCACTATCTCACTCTCTCTCCTCTCTCTTTCTGTCGCTCTCTCCCCCCCTCTCGCTCTCTCCTCTCTGTCTCTGTCGCTCTATCCCCTCTCCCTCTCTCCTCTCTGCCTCGCTCTCTTTTCCCTCTCTCTCCTCTCTCCTTCGGTTTCTTTCTCTCTCCTCTCTCTCTCTCTCTCTGTCGCTCTCTCTCCTCTCCCTCCCTCCTCTCTGTCTCTCTCTCTCTCTATCTCCTCTCTCTGTCGCTCTCTCTCCTCTCCCTCCTTTTCCCCTCTCTTTGTTTCTTTATCATTGTCTCTTTTGTTCTGACTCTCTCTCCTCTCCCTCTCTCTGTCTCTCCCTCCTGTCTGGCTCTGTCTTTATCTTTATTTTATCCTCACTCTTTTGCTCTCTCTCTTTCTCTGTCTTCCTCCCTTTGCTAGTAGGCATAAAGGACAGTATGATTACTGACGGATCACATGAAGGATCATAGTAGACGTGACGGTGTGTGTAAGTCTGTGTGTCTGAATGAGTTATGTAAGTTTAGGATACCTTGAATATCGATGCACCTTCCTCTCCGAGCATCAGGCCCTGAGTCTATGGAGAAACCAGGAGGGAACTGACACAGATACAGCACAGCTGGATCAAACATGTTGACGGAGACGTTTAAACACCCGGAACGTTTCTGGAAGATTCCAGATACGGGCTCATTCTAAACTCATTACAGCTAATTAGTCATTCTTCATGTGCAATCTCTGTTTTAATATGTTTGCGTAAGTCCAAAGAAAGCACAATAAACGCCCGAAAGCAACAGAGAGCTCTGATTAAACTCAACACGGTTAAATTGACAGGAGAGTAAATTCAAAGTTGATATTGGGCTAGAGGGATCCCTGGCTCTGTGCAGTGACTGACAGCCAGAAAACAAAAGAGGCTGAGGTATTAAACAGTGATTCAGAATCTGCCATCCATTAAAATAGAGTAAATATTATGTCTTAACCAATCTTCTCCCCTCTCTTCACGCCTACACAACCAGCCGACCTCTTTCCCCCACCCCTCTGCACCATCCTTCCTCTCTCCTTCCTCTCTCCTCCCCTCCTCCTTCATCTGTTCCTCCCCTACCTCCCTCCTCCTCCCCCTTCCCCTCCTGTTCCTCAACCTCCTGCCCCACCCTTCCTGCATCCTCCCATCTGCCCTCAACCCTTCCCTTCCTCTCTCCTCCCCTTCTCCTCAGCCTCTTTCTCTCCCAACCCCGCCACTATGCTTCCTCTCTCCCGTCCTCCACCCCCCTTCCTCCCTACCTCACCACCCCTCGCACCCCACCCCCCTACCTCTAACCTCCTCCCCCCCGCAGCCCTGTCTCTCCACCCCCTCCCCCACCCCCTCTCAACAAAGCTCCTAATTAGGCAGATCTGCATGTCTGCCGGTGATCATTACGGCTCCCATATTAACGGAACGCCTGTTTCCTTTCTTTCCTTTCCTCCGTCCTTTTTGTTTTTTCCTTCCCTGGAACAGAACACAGAACAGGAAGGAAGCTGATTCCAGAGAGTGTTCTGGAGGGGCTGGTGGAGTAATGTTTTCCTGCCGGGTTCCCCGGCCCCCCCCCCCCCCCCCCGGCGAGGCCGTTGGAGACGGCGAGGGAGGCTATAAGCCCCCGAGCTTAGCTCGGTTACAGTTGAACTCCGTGTTAAGGCACACGAGGAAGGCTCCGTGAGGGAGGGGGACGGCCGACATCACAGGTGAGGCCGTGATACAATGCGTCCAACTGGAGGGATTATCGGTGGTAACGTTATAGTTTTACCCCCAAAAAACACGCAGCGCATATTTTCGGTTGGTATTTGTAGCTAGACTAGCTGGATGAAATAAATAGTGTAAATAATATTATTTAAACTGAGAGAATCATGGAGAGAGAGGATCTAGAGGGCCTGTGTTTGTTCCCTTGTTTCAAATAGGACTCTATGTTGGTCTACTTGGATTCAGAAATTCAGAAACACATACTTTGCATATTCCATGGCATGACTAGTGCTTCAGGCTTAAAGCTGTTGTAGTCAAATTCAATTTATTCTTTACCCTTCATCAACACACATTTGACCGAGTGCCAATGATACATACTCTGTGCCATTGCCCCAACATAGGATAGGTTTGGATCGTCATAATATTAAACTGATATTTAATAATTACTGTTTGAAGATGACCATGGAGAGAGGGATAGGACATTGGGAAGTGAATGTACTACTATGACGGCCTGTTTTTATGGTCGCGGGACCAACTGCACGCGAAGGCCATCAAACAGCCATCTGCTGCTGTATAGAGTCAGCAGTGAAACGAAATCCCCTTCCCTCTTTATCTTTTATACGAAACGATCAATTAGTGAAATTGTCACTATCATTTTACTGTTACTGTATATATTTGTGGATGTACTAAGCATCCGCATTTAGCTCCTTCTCCTCTAAAACATCTCTTTGTTTTTTTGCGACATGCTATCTATGAAAACGCTTTAATAGCACGCATACCAGAAACTGTTGATCCTGACAAATATTCGGCATGCGTGCGGCTGTGTGATCATTAATTGGAAGCCACTGGTTTCAAAACGAGCCAAATACTTCAGACAAGCTAAAATACAGGAGGGTCCCCACTGTGTTTAATTATATAGCATGCGTGCGCTAAAGCAGCCCCTCGCCTCTTCTACTTCAGATATGGAGGATTCCCTTTTCAAAATGGAGGACGTAATCACGGCTTCTCTTAATTAGACAGCGTACTGCGAGGCGGAGAGGGAGAACGTCGTGGTAGGACTGGGAACGGGAGGCGTCTGTAGGGGAGCAGGCTGTTAGTATGTGCCGTGTGCCGTATCGACGAGCACAGTCGGATATGATGTCTGTGATGTTGCCGATGGCAGCATGCAAGAGCCAAAGTAATTATACACCGCCGGCATACAAACTTATCGGTCTCAGCAAACCAATTACGTTTTTGTATTTTTCTGATGTTCGGAGATTAAAAAATGCAAAACATGAAATACTTAAGCTTAATGAGATCAGCAAACAATCTTTGTGCAAAAAAAGCTGTTTCCCACCAATCAGACCGTGCTAAAGCAATATGTAATTCTGGAGAGCAGAAAACCTTGACTACAGAGAGAATCACGGCTTAAGCTGTTTATTTATGGATCACAGAGACATATTCCCACTGTCATTTATCATTTGTTCCATTCCTAGCGACCTTTGACCCCTTCTTATTATCTGCTAGTTAGTCTGGTTCTAAGAGGGGCAGGCCGACCAATAGAGACTGCTGGCTGATCACAGGCGGGTGGAAGCAGCTGAAGAACACATGCACGCACATCGTGCACGGCCAACTGGAACGGCAGTGGCCTCTTTAACGTGCACGGCCTCTCTAACGTGCACGGCCCACTGGAACGGTAGTGGTCCGTGTGGAACAGCGCACGGCCTCTTGAACGCACACTCAGACTCTTTGGATTGGCAGTAATAATGAGCGCCTCTCTGAAGGTTGTCCTTCAAAAGGGACTAGACGAGGAAAGGAGTGTGCATGTGTGTGTGTGTGTGTGTGTGTGTGTGTGTGTGTGTGTGTGTGTGAGCTCGATGTGCTTCTCTGTTTCAATGTCTGTGTTTTTGTGGGCATTCCAATGATTAGCTCGTCCGTCTATCCCGTATAATTAGCAGAGAAATTACACAACCTTCGTTTCGCGCACTGATGAAAAGCTATTTAGGCCTCACCAGGATATGAGTGCGACTTAAATGAGCACTTTGTTTGTGTGCCTGTGTAAAACCTGTGTCTTTGTGTACCTATTTGTGTTCGTCCTCTTGTGTGTCCGGGAACCTTTATCCTTGTGTTACGGTGTTTACCTCTGTGTTTGTGTACCACTCTGCTTGCGCATACTTTGTGTGTTTGTGTATGTGGAGTGTGTGTCGGTGACGGCTGGTTCAAGCAGCCTCACCTGAGTCATCGATGCACACTGGTAGATCCAGCCATCACCACACACACTCCAGAGATCTCTGACATGGCAGCATGGAAACACCGCCCAACAAACTTCCAAACTCTGCAATTAAGCGCTTTTTCAACTACTTCCTGTATCCTGGACGCCGGAGGAGCCCATTAAAGACACTTCAGTGAAGTGGGCCAGCAACCTAGATAGAGAGTGGCAGGGAAGACTGCTACAGTGTGCCAGTGCAGTGTTCACCTGTGTGTGTTGTGCCTCTGTTTGAGTACCTCATGTGCCATATATCTGTATTGTGTACCTGCATGTTTGTGGACCTGTGTGTGTGCGTGTGCGTCCTTGGCAACACATACATTCACTAATGTACTCACTGAGCAGATAGGATTGGGGAGCTGCCCATCCACTCTTCCTTCCAATTCAGAGACCTACCGAGACCAACACTGAGAGTCTGGTGTCATGGATGAATGCCGAAGGACCCACTGAGTATTTTGTCAGAGACGTCTCCCATGAAGGGATGCAATACATTATGATGTACATTTACAAGGGGATGTCTAGTCTTTGGCAAGCCGCCTACAATGTAAATGCATATGCAAATGTGTGATTACAATACAAAGGGTTTTGTCAAAGTCGTGTCATGAAGATACTATAATTGACATTATGGAACACATACAGAGGCGTAAGCCATCAGTCTTAAGCAGTTTGCCGTCTCTCTGCTTACCAGCAAATTCCTCCTTCTTGCTTTAAATGAACACACTTTTGACAGTTAAAACTTGTATCTGCATGGATACAAAAAGTGTTTGTTGATAGTGTCGTGTGGGTATTATTAAGTACATGCAGGCAGCAGGATAGTGAAGTGGTTAGAGGGTCTGAATCCCAGCTGATCTGTACCAAGTTCAACCCCCGATGTCCTCGGCCCTCAGTAGACCTGTTTGAGCCCGACGCCCTACCTGCTCCTGAGTGACAGCTGACTCCACTGTGAGTCTAATAATAACAGCGTCTGCTAAATGACTAGGTAGTGCTATCATGCTTTTCCTGTCATCGCCAGGTCGATT
The DNA here is from genome assembly GCF_949987615.1 of Pollachius pollachius. Classification (NCBI taxonomy): domain Eukaryota; kingdom Metazoa; phylum Chordata; class Actinopteri; order Gadiformes; family Gadidae; genus Pollachius; species Pollachius pollachius. The sequence goes on along the minus strand of NC_136945.1, from coordinate 21,853,986 downwards.
CACAAATGCGTCTTTGTCTGGAACCACTCTGTTAATTTGCCATCTTAGTTGTTGGTTTTGAAAAGCCTCGACGGATCTCCCAATGGGGGTTCCTCTGTACGACCCTCGTATCAAACCCGCCGCTTTTAGGTAAACTGTTGTAATTGGCCCTTCCCGGTCCAGGTCTAAGGATGTCTGTCTGAACATGAGGGGGGCCAGATGCACAGACCTGAGGAAATAAAAACATGAGCTCGCAGATTTGTCTCGTTCCCAGGCTACTAATAAATGATGCAATAAATGAGAAAATGGGTTCTTGAGAAACACGTGATGCCAAGTATTACAAAACAATTAGCAATATAAAAACTCATTACAGATAAACAAACGATGGTATTGTTGTAGCTTAGCGGTTCTTTTTTTAAATCAATTCTGTCAGGCTAGAAATATTGTACAGAAGGCAATTCGGTTTGTTCAGGTATTGGGAAGGTTTTACAATGTACTGCTGTGAGCCAAGCCACTGTTAAGTTAAGCTGCTGTACATTACATCAGGCTTCCTGACAAAAAGAATCAGGGATAAAATGGAGGGCTAGGGTTTAGAGTAGGGTGTGAGTAGTGTGATGTTCGGGGGGGTAGAGGGATGGACGGGGCTCTGGCACACAATTAATATTATTTCAGAAGGATAAGCGGATTAGCCCAAGCAATGGACCCCACATTGATGAGTCCAGAAGCATTGATTTGTGCGTGAAATGAATAACTGTGTGAATGTGCCAGAGAAGTGGAAGCTGATGACGGAGATCCAAGGATATGAGGCTGAAACTCAGTTAATGACCGCCGATTTCCCCGGGGGCTGATGTTCGTGTCCCGGGCGCCCAGACGATGTTGAAGTTAGAGCACGCTTTGCCGAGACTTGTACAAACTCTGCATGTCTAGCAGATGTTTTTTTTCAGGCTTCTGCACTGAGTTGAGGAACAGTTCATCCAGGAACAGAAAGGGGCTGGGGCCTCTAGGGCGACAAGAGGTTAGGCCAGGGACAACGGGGATCGAACCCAGTACCCCTGGGTACCAAACAACCCCTAACCACCACGGTATCCTACCCCTTCTTTTATTAGTTCTACATTTTTGCACACCGAGTGCTATTTTAGTTTCCAATCCCCATTTCCGGCGCATTATGGGCGCCGCACTGCCAACATCATCATAAGAACAGTAAACAAACGAATAGGTCTCTGAACACGTCGCGGGCGGCGTGTGTTGGTCGGGCACAGTCCTGCACTAGCGGC
>NC_136945.1:21845233-21847733 GCF_949987615.1 Pollachius pollachius | reverse complement strand
GGATCATGGGAGAAAACACTGTGAGTGATAGCAACACATCCCCCCCCCTTCCCCCCCCCCCCCTCCCCCTGTCTCTCTCCCTCTCTCTCTCTCTCTCTCTCTCTCTCTCTCTCTCTCTCCCTCTTACAGCAGCAGTGGCTGCCCGCCCAACAGCTGGGTCTGGTATGTTCCGGGTGGGCGGGGCACTTTGGACATAGGTGCGTGACGGTGTCAATCACATAGAGGTTTGGAGCCTTCGGATTAGCATACGGACAGCAGGTTCAGTGTGAAAGAGCCCGACGTGTTAGCATAACCCTTAACTCATAACCTCATTAGGTCTACAGTACTGGAATACATTAATAGATTCAAGGTTTGAATTGATGGTTGGATGAATGAATTAATACATTGATGGGTGGATGGATGCTTGACTACATTGATGTGTGGATGAAAGAACAAGGAATACATGTAAATATATGTGCAGAGTGTATATAACATGGTCTGCAATGGGAGTTAACTCCCTCTCTAGGAGCCCTTGACGATAGCTCTTCAGATTCGTTAACAGATGGGTGAATCCATACAGATCGATGTTTGGATAATCAGTGCATGCATGAATATATGGGTTAATGAATGAATGAATAAATATATTGGTGGATGAAGATACGGATGGATGGATGGATGGAAATATTAATTTATCAAAAAGGACCAAATGCATGGATGAATAAAACTAAAGAATGAATGACAAAACTGATGATGATTTAAAAAGGAATGTTCCGTAAATGAACTCTGGAATATCTTGTGCGTGGAGCAGGACTCCCACCATAGATCCGGGACGACTCGGGCAGAAAGCCGGGCTTTAGGTGAATATCTACACGGAGGAATCTCCAGGGACCGACTCGGAGACAAGCAGCCAGAGCCTCTCCAGCAATACTTGATCCCTCTTGTCACCTCCACCCCCAGGTTTCACCCTGTCAGTTCAAACTTAAATCACTAACAATCCTCCCACACTCTGCCACTGTGTCCCCTTATACACTCACACACAGACTGCTGTCTTCTGCGGCCGGGAGTGTACATTTGGAATCCCTTTCCCAGGCCCTTTCTCGTCTCTCCGCGGAGGAAACGTGTGCCCACTGAGTCAAGCTCTACATGTAATCAGTAGGTGTTATCAGTAGATGTTATCAGTAGATGTTATCTCTAGTAGCGATCCACCACAGTTTGAAATCACCACTTCAACATGTTTGGGATTGTTCGGAAGAACTCTCGTGATGGTGGGAAATGGATCATGCATCTCACCTGATAATCCCAAAATATTCTGTCTTACTTTATTATACATTTAACCTTTTTGTTTTGTTTTGTGATCCTTTTTTGTAGCTGCTGATACGTGGTTTTTGACTTTAGAAGGTTATAAAGTAGACCTGGATGTTCATGTTTGGGAAAGAAAAGACAAACCAAAGTGAAGTTAAATGAGTGAGTTAAATTTGAGCATGAACAATAACATCTAGCATTCCGCTGCTATCTGGCTATATATACGTACAGCTTGTGGCTTTTGTGTGTTCAGAAGGTCGAATACTTTTGAAACTTGGGAGAAGGAGTGACAGCAAGACATCACAAAGAGAAATACTTCTCAGATAATGGAATTGTTTTTTGACAACCAATCTCGGGCAGTTATTTTGTCAGATCCAAGCTTGTCAGGCAACTTTTACGACGTGTCATAAGGAAGATAAACGAAGGCCTGGGAAGCGCGGCTCTCTTGAACGACAAATAAATAATCCAAACCGACAAAGCGGACGTATCAAACAAGCCCTCGCTACCATCCGTCTTCTAAATACTTTTATTCAAATGCTGTAAGGAAGTACAAAAAAAAAACGCCAGCTTTTTTTATCTTTAGTTTTGTTCTTTTATTTCACTAGAAATGTGCAATGCAAAGGTTTACCTTTTTACTTCACTTCATTTATCACCTCAAAGTGCTGATTTCTCATTTTACTAAAAGGCTATTTCATGATACACTTACTTTGTTAATTGGTAACATTTCCCCTTTGTTCCTGCTGACAGAGAGGGGGAAACAATTAGGCCAGCACAATAAAGTAATCGCACTGCTATGAGAAACATTTTATCTCCAGAAGGTAACACTTTAACATAGTTCGAATTGTATTTTGTTCCAAACTTTTGTGTTCTGATGGAATTTAGTAAAAACCTTTTTTCTTGAGAACATGTCGTGAAGACTATTCCTCCATTATTGTTGTCTGCCATTAAATAAACAATCAAATAATATTACAAAGGCAGCACAGAGTCTAAGAACATGGAAACTAAAGCAGGTCATGAAGTTTCACCGCTCCTTCCAGTGAGCTGGAACACTTTGAGAGATGTTTGTTTGGGATCTTCACACTATTACTCTTCTCCCAGAATGTATTTCAAAGTACATTTGGGGCTTAGTCTGGGGAGGATGTATCCCAGTCTAGACTCTATTTAACTATTCGTTAGCCGACATTTGTCATTAAGCATAAAGGTTAGTGGATCTCTCTCA
>NC_136945.1:21792733-21840233 GCF_949987615.1 Pollachius pollachius | reverse complement strand
GCTTCATGAATCCCTGTGGGTGAATCCAGCCTCTGCTTCTGACCCATCTTAACCTGGAAGGAGCGGTCGACTGCCACACAGCTTCGTGGCCGCGAGCCAGCTCCGTTGTTACTGCCCTCGCCTCGGTTATGGTCAGGTCAGCGGTGTTATCTAGCACGTCTTGTGATAGAACACTGCGGCTATCTGTCTATCTGTCCGTTTGTCTGTCTGTGTCTGTCAGTCAGCCCGCCTGCTTGCCAGCCCTCCTGTCAGTCAGTCAGTCAGTCGACTGACTAAAATGTGTGCGTGTTTGCTAAGTCCTTATTTTTCCATCTGCATAAACATTGCGGCAATGATTATTTATCATAATATTCCCGGCCTGTCCAAAGGGGTTAAATGTTCTGATGGCACTGCAGTAAAATCGGTTTATTTGCTGCACTAAAAATGAGCTCCTCGCTTGCCCACCGCGGTAACCTTTAGCTGACGCACACACACCGATTTATGGGAGGAAATAAGGAAAATAGCTGCGCGTGTGTTTAGAGATAGAGAGGCCATGCACGTGCGTGTATAGAGAGATAGTATGCGTGTGTGTGTGTGTGTTTAGAAATAGAGAGACAATTAGTGTGTGTGTATAGAGAGAGAGTGTGTGTGTGTGTGTGTGTGTGTGTGTGTGTGTGGAGAGAGAGAGTGTCTGTTAGTGGAGAGAGAGGCTGTGTATATGAGTGACGGTTTAGCTATTTAGAGTGAAAGTGTGTGTTTGTCTGTGTGCGAATTTGTAGAGAGGGTGTGTGTGTGTGTATTTGTAGAGAGCGTGTGTGTTTGTGTGTGTGTATTTGTAGAGTGTGTGTGTGTGTGTGTGTGTGTGTGTGTGTGTGTGTGTGTGTGTGTGTGTGGTGAGGTTGTTCTCTACCAAGGTGACAGGGGAGAATATAAACAGACAGCCTGGCTAAATTGCTTCTCCTAACTTCATGTAGTTGCATATGTAGTCCTGGACACCTGCTGACTCACTGTCCCCTATAGCATGTTGGCTTTTTATCTAGCTTTCGGCCTGCCTGTCCGTCCGTCTGTCTGTCTTCCTGTCCGTCCGTCTTCATTTCTGTCTCCTTGCCAAATTCCTCCAGCGATCTCTCCCCCCCGACCCACCGGCTGCCCAGGAACATGTCCCTGTGTCAAGGTGTCACCGGGCGAGAGACACCCACGCCAACAGGGGGAGAGAGAGTGAGCGAGAGACACCAACACCAACAGGGAGAGAGGGAGAGAGAGATACATGATCTTTCATGCAGAATATAAAGTGTTAGTGAGAGATGGGGATAAAGAGAAATAAAGGGTTATAAAGATCTGCTCACTAAATGAAGAGGGGAGAAGAAGAGAAGGGGTGAGTGAAGGAAGTATTGAACGACAAGGAGGTAGTCCAATGAGTAGAGAACACTGCTCAAGACCGTAAGAGGGACTGTTCCCTCATTTGGAGGCTTGTAGTAAAATAATACTCACAAGTAGATGTGCTCATTAGACGTCACCTGCAGTCACCATCCTCCGGCTGGGAACTCAACATTTGCTGCTTCAAATAGCCGACAGAAAACTATGAGGAGACTTGAGCACAGTTCAGCTCCTAGTTTGGCCCCAAACTCGTTTTAGATTTTACTCTATCATACCCAGATGCAAAACGGCTAAATTTAGATTGATCTTTACATAGAATATGTGTGAATAGTCTTAAGTCAAACATGGTTGACAGTTGAGGTCAAGACATTGCAAAGCATATAATATTTGACAGTATTTCAATGAATTGTCATGTTAACATTGTTTTGAATACCTAATATTGTGTGTCACTGTATGCTTCCACAGTATTTTCTTTCAAATACTTCATGTTCATGCGTTGCATTAAAAAATATGTAGTATAATTTTTATTTCATGCCAGGTGCAAAATAATAGATAAATATAACCGTACTGATCATGAAAATATAATATGAATATACTGAAGCTACTGTTTTAATTTAAATCATGTTTTTACAATTGACTTGATTGGACAGAGAAATTCCAATGGGAAGCTTTTGTTAAACTTACAAACCAATAGTTACCATAATCAAAGCAAGATTAGATTCAATATGAACTTTATGTTCTAACCCCTATGTTAACCAAGGACAATATTCATTTATTCATACTCACTGTTTTACATTTAACACATTCTGCACATTATGTATACCATAGTTAAGTATAAAATAGTAAATGTAACAAAATCAATAAAAATCCCCTCCTTATGTAATATGTAAGAATCGATATGCATGTAAAATATGGGACACTGAACATATTGTAGAAAAAAGTAAGCAAATAATGTCCGGAGGAAATTTAAATGAAGTTTCTCTCTCGGTATATCTTTCCTTACCATTACCATTCTCACTCTCGGTGGGAATTCTTCTCAGATAACTAAAAAAATAAATTCTGATGAACCACACACACACACACACACACACACACGCACACATGCACACACGCACAAACACACTTTCCAAATCCTTGTAGACTGTGATGTAACTATTGACCTTTGAATGTGTCCACATTTGCATTTACACGCAAGCTAGGGCCGAATTCATTTACCTTTTAGATAGCCTGGAAGGGAGAGTGAGAGAGACTTCCTGGAAGTTTGTGTGTGTGTGTGTGTGTGTGTGTGATTGTGTGTGTGTGTGTGTGTGTCTGTGTGTGTGTGTGTGTCTGTGTGTGTCTGTGTGTGTGTGTGTCGCTGAATTAAACAAACTTAAAGATTGCGAAGAGTATTTAGATTGAGAGGAAGCAAAAGAAAAACAATTAGATTGAAATTGAGAGCGAAGGAAGTGAGAGGTAAAAGGCCAGGCCAATAATTAAGGATTTAAACTCCTCTTTTCATCACTAGAGAGAACGATGCATATTTTTCTTAGATACAGAAGGAAATAAGCTATTCCATTCATCAATGTACTGTTTATCTCAACACAGACTCAACAAATTAAAAAGTCACAGGCCCTTTTCGGAACAGATAGTCTTGATTTCACATTAAAGGAGAGAGAGGTCACCTTCTCCATGTCATTCAAAGTTATTATCAACTGTTCCTTTTTCACTTTTGGTAATTGGATTATTTAGTAATATTTTTTGTGTTTTTTCTTGCATAAGTAGCCATTTTCCTACCTGCTGTTGGAGAATGTGGGCTCAAATAGCATTTAAAAAAACGATTTGCTCTGATGTACCCCCATAGCCCCATCAGTATGGCTGTAGGACCCCAGTTATCCACAGTAAACCCACATTGTTTTCCTTTCCTTGTGGTCAAAGCGCTTAAAATGAAGAGGTGTGGTGGACATTTCGGTTTCTGGTCATTACTGAACATAAACAATAACAACTGACATATATAATATTTAACAAATGTTTCACAATTTAAGTTCCATTTCAGGTGGATTGGGGACCCACAGTTCTGTCAAAAGACAGTTGGTTGCGTCGGACATCCCAGCTCAACACACAGGAGACTTCATCAACACCTCAGTACGTTCACCCCGGCTTTCTTCACCCCGTTTCAGACTGGGGGGGAAAACCCCAAGGACGTCTGACAATACAGACTCAACTGTTTACTTTTTTTTGGCCTCATTTGTCCTCCCTTTGCCAAATAGTTTGTACATTCCTTGATAAAAAAAACATCATAGCAAACAAACTATTCTTATTTTTAAAACGATTAAAGGTAAGTCGTTTGCTGCCAGTTGGCGTTCAAAATAAAAAGCACCGTCAAACAGCTCAATCGACGGCAGCAGAAAGTATGCTAAGGCTACACTCGGCTAGCCCAATCATTGTGTTTTTCCGCTGGGTTTCTGAGCATAAGTTTACTGTGTCTGGGCTCTTCTATCACTCACTGTGTGAGGCACTCGGCCGATCGATTGTCAAGTTCTCTCTTTCAAAAATGGATGTTGACCTCTGACCTCAAAACCTTGGCTTGGTGTGCTCGGAGGATCTTAATGAATGCCAAATCAATGGCCGGTTTGGGGGGGGGCGTAGCCTATCGGATATAAACTGAAAGCCCGGCTGGGTCATGTGTTGACGGAGCGTGTCAGGACTATAACAATATATATTGTGTGCACCACAAAGAAAACATAAAATATAATAATGCTGTGTTATCTTTTGGAGAAAATGTGTCTCAAGTGTACAGAGCGAAGGATAAACTTTATTTTCTCTCTTTTAAATTGGGAGAGAGGCGTATCGGAACGGGGGGGCAGTGGCCGTGACCATGTTGACCTGTCAGGCATGAGTCAGCATCCCATAATGGAGGAGGAGGAACCACCTGACTGATGGGAAATGCATGATTGAAGGCGGAGGAATCTGCAGGTGCGTGCAGTGGATCGGTCTGCTAATTCACACCATCCCTGCTGTGTATATCCCTCCCTCCCTCTTCCTCTCTCTGCGGTTCTACCACTCTCTACCTCTTCATCTATCTCTCTCCCTCTGCTAAATCTATACTTCCCTCCCTTTCCTCTATCTCTCTCTAAATCTATCCCTCTCTCCCCCTTCCTCTATCTCTCTCTGCTAAATCTATCCCTCTCTCCCTCTTCCTCTCTCTCTCTGCTTCGGACTCTCTCTGTTTCGCTGCATTTGCTATTACTCTGTCCCTCTCCCTTTCTCCCTATCTCTCCCTCTGCTGTTCTACTGCACTTGTCTCTCTATCGCTCTCTCTCTCTCTCTCTCTCTCTCTCTCCAACCTATAGCTCCCCCTTCGTCTCTCTCTAAAACACTATCTCTTTCCCACCAGCTCTCTCTCTCTTTTTTTTTTTACTATTGTTTTGTTAAGTCCCTCTCCCTCCCCTCATTCCAAACACACACACACACACACACACACACACACACACACACACACACACACACACACACACACACACACACACACACACACACACACACAACACACACACACACACACACACACACACACACACACACACACACACACACACACACACACACACACACACACACACACAAACATCCCAGTCCTATTTTCCTTGTATAGCGGTGGCACTTTATTGGTTCCCATTAGTGTTAGCATTTTGGGCTAATAATTTATTACAGAGGCTTTAGTCCTATTCATATTTAATGTACATCAACGCATTGTTGCTAATACAATAGACCACCTAAGTGTCAAGCATAATTTCCCTGCTTTCTAAATCACTTCCTTTTTTTTGCACTAATGGCAAATATAAATATGTCTTTTGTCTATAAATATACTTTTGCCCTTTAAAATATGCATAGCAAGGATATTAGAATGACACACAATGTGGAGCGCATTCTCTGGATTGTGCATGGTACATTTTTAAAACAGGTTTTTACCAACACACGCCTGCTTCAAACAAAAGACATTGTCAAATGTTGAAGTTATGAAAGGCAGTTTTATTTTATTATATTTTTATTTTTCACTTTAAGCTTTAAAACGGTTCCAGGAACTTGTTATTCAAAAATTCAGACATATTCATCAAAGTTACTTCAGTAAATTAGACAATTTTGATTAAACGTAACAATTCATTTGTGTGTCTCTGGCCTCTTATCTGGCAAGGACATCAAGTTTTCAAGGCAGAAAACTTGTTGAATTAATTAAAAGTAAGTTTTTGTATATTCAAAAATCTATGAACGCCAGTTTCAACAGTGAAATGTTTGTGTGTGTGTGTGTGTGTGTGTGTGTTTACACAGTATTGTGTTGTCGCTCTTACATGTGTGTCTAAAGCATTATTTGATATATATAATGAACTTGTTAGAACATATTTTTGTTGTATCTGAGAGAAAACCACCATGTTGAAGATAACAAGTGTGTTATCTTCACAAAACAAATTAGATTTGTTCTCGTTGTTAAATCAACCACAACGCTCCCAAATGCCAAACCATGACAACCCAAACCACCGTGACTTTTAATTTGAAAAAGACACAAACCCTCAATTGTACATTACAAAAATAATAAAAAAACGCTTTTCATCTCATTTTATCTATCTTTTTCTGCTCTATACCCCAGACTGCGGACGCCGTCTCAGGTGCAAACGGCGCGCACAGAAAGTCTGATCGTAATAATCATAGTGAAATCACTTTCATGAGGAAAAAATTGGAGGACAAATTGGTGGAACGATGTGAATGAGCCAGACATCTGTAAGAGGGAATAAAGAGTGTGTTGAGGAGGGGGAGGGGATTGGGGGGGGGGGGGGGGGGCTCTGCAGTCGGCAGATCGATAGCAATAGACACTTAAGTGATACAGCTGGGATCCTCCCTGAGCTTTATCCTTCAGCCCTCAGAGTTGACTCTGAAGATGTTCTTCCTCACCTGACGAGTTCAGGTGGAGCTCCTCTTCTGTTCAAAAACAAAACAGCGCCACACAACTTCCTTGGGTATGCCTGCGTTCTGAAGTGCGCGGCGTGTGATGTGCTGTTTTGTTTTGTGTTTTCAACTTGTACGGTGAAATGGGTTGTGGGTGTGTGCATCCGTTGTATTGTATCTATTGTATTTCTGACACTTTTGGAATTTTGCTTCGCTCTTTGTGAGCACTTTCTGGAAAGATGCTGTATGAATACATATATAAATACATTGGTCTCCCACTCTTCTCCCTCTTGTCTCCTATTAACTGTCCAGGAGTAGATTTAGAAGACCAGAGGAGATATAGACTGGATGTACCACTCAGATGGTACTAAAATCACCTCTAAATTGAATTTTCTATTAAATCCATAAAGCCAACTTGATAGTACAGCCCAACCACTTTACTGCTCCTCTCCTCTTCTTCAGCCTCCTCCTCCCCCCCCCTGCCTCTCCTCTTAAATTCCTTCACATCCATCTCCACTTTTCCTCCTGCACTTAATCCTGGTCCTCTCCGCCTTACTGCTCCTCCACCGTCACCTCCTCCACCCCTCTCCTCCTCTATCCCTCCCTTCTCTCCCCCAACACCGCCCCTCTCCATCTTTTCTCCGCCTCCCTTATCCGTTGATATGCCCTAGTCCCCCCCCCTCTCCTTTCCCCTCTCCTCCCCTTCTCTCTCCTCCTCTTCCTCTCCTCCTCCTCCTCCTCCTCCTCCTCCTCCTCCTCCTCCTCTCTGTTATTGATTTATTTTTCTGTATCTTTTAAAAAGGCCAATGTCAACCCTGCATACACCTGAGCTAAACGTATCTCATAAACTTAATCGATATCCATTTCAACTATTACAACTGTTGGTGTGTGTGTGTGTGTGTGTGTGTGCCTGTGTGTGTGTGTCATAGCCACAAAGCCTGTGTGTTTATGAGGAAGGCTAGTGAATTAGCGACTAGGAGGGGACATAGCATGGTCAGACAAGAATAGGGACTCAGATGAGGGGCCGCGCCTCACATTCCTCTCACTGTTATGATCGCTGGTTACTAAAATTAACATTCAGTTATTAAGCAAACACTTTTATCCAAAGAGATCGACAAGTGAGGCTGTGAATCATATTTCTAATACTGGTGGTTCGCTGCTCAAACTATTACCAATTAAACTACTTCACGGCTACATCCATCACCACCGGCTACTTCCACAGCCACATATATCACTGCTAGTGCTAATGCTATTACTGATACTTCAAGAGGATTCACTACTACCACTACTACTGATACTTAGTGTAGTACAGTGAGGGTAGCCATGCGAAGAGGGTCTTGTGTTGAAGTTTCATCGTCAAACACATTATCTACTGGTGTACAGAATCATCGCCGAAGGTGGGATCCATAATCTTAAACCATAATCAAATGTTTATTCAGCAAAATAAACCGTGTGGGCTGTTCCTTGTCAATTAGTTTCATAATGCATTTTCCCAGCATCAAACTTTTTAAAAGGTTCTCGTTCTTTACGACCTAATTAGAATGTGTGGCTCGCTTCGTATTTTCCGCACATCTCTGAATTCTTCAGGGGTTTCAGATTTCCATTTTTGTTTGTTTTTCTTGAGTTTGTTTCTTTGTGATTTGCTTCTCAGCATTCATGAGAGGATTGTAATTGTGATAACATGTCTTATTGTATTATTTATTAAATTAAAGTAAGTTACAGTTAGGACTTAATATACTTGAGTTACCTGAAACGCCTAAACACATTCCGTGAGAGTGGTTCCTCTGTCCTTAGATACTTCTCTTTTAGCTGGCCTAACAGTTTCTCTCTCTCTCTCTCTCTCTCTCTCTCTCTCTCTCTCTCTCTGTCTCTCTTTCTGTCTTACTCTATGTGTGTGTCTCTCTCTGTCTTTGTGTGTCCGTCTCTTTCTCTCTCCCCTCTCTGTCTCTCTCTCTCCCTCTCTCTCTCTGACTGTGTCTCTCTCTCCCGCTCTCTCTCTGACTGTGTGTCTCTCCCCTCTCTCTCTCTGACTGTGTGTGTCTCTCTCTGACTGTGTGTCTCTCTCCCCTTTCTCTCTCTCTGACTGTGTGTGTCTCTCTCCCCTCTCTGTCTCTCTCTCTCCCTCTCTCTCTCTGACTGTGTGTGTCTCTCTCCCCTCTCTCTCTCTCTGACTGTGTGTGTCTCTCTCCCCTCTCTCTCTGACTGTGTGTCTCTCTCCCCCCTCTCTCTCTCTGACTGTGTGTGTCTCTCTCCCCTCTCTCTCTGACTGTGTGTGTCTCTCTCCCCTCTCTCTCTCTCTGACTCTGACTGTGTGTCTCTCCCCCCTCTCTCTCCCTGACTGTGTGTGTCTCTCTCCCTCTCTCTCTCTGACTGTGTGTGTCTCTCTCCCCTCTCTATCTCCCTCTATCCCTCTCTCTCTCTGACTGTGTGTCTCTCTCCCCTCTCTCTCTCTCTCTGACTGTGTGTGTCTCTCTCCCCTCTCTCTTTCTCTGACTGTGTGTGTCTCTCTCCCCTCTCTCTCTCTCTCTCTCTCTGACTGTGTGTGTCTCTCTCCCCTCTCTCTCTCTCTGACTGTGTGTGTCTCTCTCCCCTCTCCGTCTCTCTCAGGCTGACTGGATAAAGGTGTGTCTACACAGCAGGGCGGTGTGTTGTGTGGGGAGGGCGGAGAGAGAGAGGCTGGACTGGGGGATTAGAAGTGAGTGGGAGAGAGGGAAGGGTGTTGAATGAATCAATGAATGAAGGAGAGATGGTTGGAAGGAGGTAGAGCCAGGCAGAAAAGGAGGGCAGAGTGGTGCGAGGGGAGAGAGCCAAGGGGTTGGAGCTCAGTGATAAACCCTCTGGACCGGGCTGCTTGGATGGCTGGAAACCCTCTCTCTCTCTCTCTCTCTCTCTCTCTCTCTCTCTCTCTCTCTCTCTCTCTCTCTCTCTCTCTCTCTCTCTCTCTCTCTCTCTCTCTCTCTCTCTCTCTCTCTCTCTCTCTCTCTCTCTCTCTCTCTCTCTCTCTCTCTCTCTCTCTCTCATTCTTCCTCTCTCCATACCTCTCTCTGTCACTGTCCCTCCTTCCCTCCCTCCATCCCTCTCTCTCACCATACCTGTCCATCACCACTCCCTCCCTTCCTCTCTCTACCTCTCGCTCTACCCCCCCCCCCCCCCCCCCCCTTCTCTAAGCCTCTATTGCCACACATGATAGCCTGCCCAGAACATCTGGGAGCAGGAGGTGGAGGAGAGGGGTTGGTTTCTGCAGGAGAGCCTAGGGTAGGAGCTTCCAACTCGGACTGGCCTGGGGAGGGGTGATGGGGGCGTTCTGGAAGACTGTGTCCTCGTCTCCCCCTGCATCAAACACAACAAAACGCTGGACGGATGGAGGGCTGTTGAACACGTGTCGCTGAAGCTCCAGGGAGAGAACCAGGAGGGGGAGGAGGGAGAGAGTTGGAGGGGGAGGGGGAGAAGAGGGACGGGGAGGGGAGCAGAGGCAGAGGGAGGGATGATAAGAAAGAAAAGAGAGACAGAGACAGACAAGAGAGGAGACATACTGTAAGAGAGAGGGAGGTGGGGACAGGACAGAGAGAGGGAGAAAGAGCCAGGGAAGAGATGGAGAGAGAGAGGAGGAGAGAAGGGAGGTATAGAGAGAGAGAGGGAGAGAGAGAGAGAGAGAGGAGACAGGAGAGAGAGAGAGAGAGAGAGAGAGAGAGAGAGAGAGAGAGAGAGAGAGAGAGAGGAGCGAGAGAGAGAGGAGAGAGAGAGAGAGGAGCGAGAGAGAGAGAGGAGCGAGAGAGAGAGAGAGGAGAGGGAGAGAGAGAGAGGGAGAGAGCAAGATAGCAAAAAAGTGTGATCGGCAAAGAGCGAAAATGAGAGAAAATAATGGGGACTGCAGCTCTCTGTTCTCTGGGCTATTTTTACCTGCAGACCGAATGTAATTTAGAAAACTCACATCAGTTCATCGCTGAGTAAGTAGGTAAAGCGTGAACACATGGACCACCGCGGAACACAGAGGCAGCTCTGTGGGGAATACTCTGAACTATGTGTAGTCTACCTATACACTGGTTCCCTCCGGAATACAATCATAGTACCACAGAGAGGTCGAATCACTGAATATGAAAGGATTTTCTTTGCTTAACATGAGATGGATATGTAGAGTGAGTGAATAGAGTGAGTCAGGAAGGACTCTAAACAACAATCATCCGGCGGCTTTGCTTTGTTTAGTTCGTTGTTTCTAATTGACCTCTTCCATAGTTTATCCAATGAAACGGTTCTCAGGGGTCTTTGATGTGACGCACCAAGGCTCCAAACCTTTATCTAGACGTTGCTTTTCAAGCCTTTAGTGTGCAGTCAAGGTTTTCCATTCCCCACCCCTCTCTCTCTCTCTCTCTCTTTCTCTCTCTCTCTCTCTCTCTCTCTCTCTCTCTCTCCTTTTTGCCATGCACTCTCACACAAACGTGCACAAACACACACACACACACACACACACACACACACACACACACACAAACACACATTAATGTACCTACCATGCATAATCAGAGAACATAATCGGATTTCTCCTGTTAACCACATTATTGTTCCTATTATTTTAGGCTCCACTGGAACTATGTCTTGTGGTTGATTAGTGCTTCGTGTGCCAGTGAGCCCCCTCACTGTTACAACGAGTTGTTTGACCTCTGCGATGAACCTGTGTCCTGTTTTTATGTCCTTGGAGAAGGGTATTTCTACCTCTCGCTGGGGATGGTGAATAGACATTTTATATCTATGTATTCAAGCTAACGAGAATAGGAGGATGCTGTTATAATTTCCCATTTTAATATGTGACAAAAATCCATTTTGAGTCATAAATCTTATTTAGCTTATTTTAAGCAGTGTCTTCAAATTGGCATAACAGCAATTACTCAGAGTCAATCTATGGCAAGATCATACCAAGGGTATGGCTACTCCCACCTGTATCTCATTCCGATTTGTGTCGTCCAGAAAACCAGAAACCGTCGGATAGTCTCTACGTTTTAGCATGAATGACGTTGCTTTTGTTAATGAGGTCATACGTAGAGGATTTAATTCCAGCACCGTGTCAGAAATGCGCAACCATTCCTTTTTAAACCGTGGAGTACTGGCGCCCTCTGTCGGCCGAGTGGTGTTACAACGGCCACACAACTGAAACACTGCTGGCAGTAATCGTTTGGTAAACATGCGATATATTATTTCCACAAATCGCCTTGGATATGTAAAAGCTTGCTACTATATTAATTTATAGTTTTTACCTATTTATTTCGCATTTTAACCGCTACCTGAATCATTGTGTTGCGGGCCCTTTAATTTTGTTACGTCGCCTTGGTTACAGCCAGGAAGTGTTGTGCGGTAAACAGAAAGCGCGTCTTTACCAGCGGAATTCACCAAAACGTGGCTCTCCAACAGCGCCCCGGCCGACATCCCAGAGCAGACACTACCGTCCTTCAACAAGAGGCAAGTGCATTCACACACGCGCCTTCCGTACGTCGGTGCAATGCCATCAGCTCACCCTTGTATTAGCCCGGTTGCTAACTCGGTTTTGACGTCCGTGCAGTCTTCTACAAGCAATGTCGTGAAATCGGCAAAATAAAAAAAAAAAGCCTAAAGCAGTTAAACGGTGTGTGGACGGTGTGTTAAAGGGGAGGGGGGGTGCATGTGTTGTCACTGGTTACCGCTGTAACGGGAGCGCTGTCCGTGGTGCTAGTCTAGTTTCTCTTTAACGCACTAGCGCAGTGGACGGCGCATTAAAGAGGTTGTATTTCACATACAACCTGTTTTAACGCTGGCGATGGCGCTGGTGCCTCTTTACCGCACAGGCATTGCGGACGGGACGTTAAGGAGGGTATATGCGGTGTCACTGGTTACCGCTGGGCTCAGCTGTAACGGGAGCGCTGTCCATGGTGCTAGTCGCTGTCTCCTTACCGCTCAAGCAAAGCGGACGGCACGTTAAAGAGGGAGTATGTGTTGTGCTGGTTACCGCCGTGTTCAGCTGTAACGGGAGCGCTGCGCATGGTGCCGGTGCCTCATTGCTATCAAGTCAAGACAGGAACTGTGTGTTTCAATACTGAGGAGTTCAAACAAAAATGCTGAGGAGTTTAAACACAGTGACAGTGTTTTTCATTAATTTTAGCATGTTAAAGCTAATGTTTTGCATGCCTTATGATTTTGACTATCTGTTGCTATCTGAGTTTGTAAAATGAACACTTTTCATTTGAATACTTTTAAGTTTTACGACTCGGATGAACTCTAGAGATGTGAGAGTAATATAATGCATAATATTGCAACTTGAGCTGAAAAAAACTCAATAGTACCTCAAAATAAAATTCAATCCATCCCCAACCAGGATCAGGATGAGCGAGAGCAGTGACCTCACAGACCATGTGACCTGCACCATCAAGGCTTCTGTGAACCTACAGATCGGCGACACCAAAACAGAGATTTCCCAGTCGGGTGTGTCTGTGGTCGACATCAACCTGCCCTTTGGAAAGACCGTCAATGTAAGTGACCCCTTGCGCCCCTGTTGGGTCTGTGTCTGACAACAAACAGGCTACTTATCATTAAATCAGATTGCATCGAGGATGCCTACAGGTCAGCTGTTGAGATATGGGCATCTAACCCAGTTCCTTTAGACTGGAAGCCGGTCACCCCAACCACTAGACTATTCTGCACCCCCCTTCTAAAATATGTAATTTCATTGGTTTGATTTGGGGGGGATCAGGCTGTTTTGACCCATATACCGATTCCCCAAAATGGTAAGATGTGTGTGCCGATTTTCTGTAGCTCCTGCATTATTTATTGGGTGCTTTGGTTGTTGCGATCTGGGTTAGCACTGATTAGCTGAGTTCTCTGTAGCCAGGAGCAATCAATCAATTCAACTTTATGCATAAAGCATTTATATTTCATATTCATGCAGCAGTAAAACAAATGCTTAACAAGAGAAACAACATGACAAGAAAAATAAACAAAGTTTAGGGCTTAGAAAATAACAATGCAACATTGGTTTCACGGAGATGCATTTGAGAGAGAGATATTAAACAAACACTTAACATAACACTTGATTCGAGGAAAACTTTTAAATATGAAAGCCACATGTACTTGAATGCAGCTGTGCTTATCGCAGGCCATGTTTCATAATACTGTTCTTAGTTTCCTGAAGTTTCCGTTATACAAGACACAAGTCCCACCATGGTCTAATGGATTTCGGTCACTGACCTACTTTTGCAGCATTTAGGTCTAATTAAAAATAATTTCCAATGAATTGTTGAACCTAATTAATTCATCTGACTGGATCTTCAAAGGATTAGGCCCAGGGCCGGCTTCCGCTTAAAAAATAAATAATCTATATTCGGCGGGCCTCGTTAAATGGTAATTAAGCGATTTAACAGACTAGGGGGTTTGAAGGGGTGGGTGCGAGGCTGATATGGACTGCAGGCCTGCTACACTGCGGGTCCTGTTTATCTTCTAATGAGACAGAGTCCCCGGGTAACTGAAATTGAACTTTCACATTACCCTGGCCATCACTGAGTGGGAAGATTCCTATTTATGATCATATACACACAAAACTATCCAAACTAATTTGAAACAGCCTTGTCATCTAATTCGAGAGGGCGACGAACCGCCCAGTGGGAACTGTGAGTGAGGCGTAGCTAAAGACCCACACTGCAGACCTCTGTTATCTCCTGTGGTCTGCTGCTTAAACACCAACACGCACAGTTTTACAACAACTGTGGCAGAGTTTCTCCATGCAGCCAGGGGGTCTCCCTCTGGTATGCCTTCAGGAAGGCTGTGGTCATGACGGTTCAAAGTGAAAGAGGTGCTTGGAGCCTTCACTATTAGACTATTAAGCTCCGATGTTTACATCTGTACAATGTTTATAGTTACTAAGAATCATATTAATTAATAAGTATGTATATAATTTCTTATAATACCGTTTGATTGGCCAGGTGTGCCTGGTAATGTATTGTTCATTGTTAAAATAGGGTTTGAGTGTGTGATATAATGTGATATCTGATACCGTATGTCAGATTATCGCCTCATTGTAGCCAGTGTTGCATTCCAGAACATTGAATGGTAGAATTTAAACGCTGGATTCTGATGGTGTACCCCTCGCATTCAGGGAAAACAAAGTCCCCAACCATGAAACTGAAACTTTTCGCAGTTTGCTGAACATTTGGGTAAGTAGCTATTGCTGAGGCTAGCAGGTTCACTGAAACAGATCAGGGGGGTCTTGGGGGCCATGCCCCAAGCCTGCAGAGCCAAAGGGAGTTGTGGGTTTTCACGAGGCTGCTCGGCTGGCCAAAGCCTGTGTGTCCTCTTTTCACTCATTACTGGGTAGAATTGCTGATTTCCCACCGTAGGAACATTGCAATAATTGAATATGCAGTGAACCTGACACAGAGCCCTGAGTGGTTATCACATGGGGATTAAACTAATGTCTGATAGTAATGGGTGATGCCACAGCCATTTGAGGAAATACTCTTCCATTAAACCCAGTTTTAACTAATGCAGCAATTTCTCTGTGTGCAGAGATTAAGTCTAGCCAGCTAGAAAACTTCTCCTTGAATGACTACTAACTGTTCTGTATTCAGATAGAAGATTTCACCTTTAAGAACTACTTCTGTCCCGTGTTCAGATCGAGGACATCACCTTTAAGAACTACTGCTGTATTGTGTGTGTTCAGATTGAGGACATCACCTTTAAGAACTGCTGTATTGTGTGTATTCAGATCGAGGACATCACCTTTAAGAACTACTGCTGTATTGTGTGTGTTCAGATTGAGGACATCACCTTTAAGAACTGCTGTATTGTGTGTGTTCAGATCGAGGACATCACCTTTAAGAACTACTGCTGGATTGTGTGTATTCAGGTCGAGGACATCACCTTTAAGAACTACTGCTGTATTGTGTGTATTCAGATCGAGGACATCACCTTTAAGAACTACTGCTGTATTGTGTGTATTCAGATCGAGGACATCACCTTTAAGAACTACTACTGTGCCTTTGTGAGCGTGCGGGTCCTGAAGCGGACCCCCGGCCAGGAGGCCCAGTGGTCCACGGCCCTCAGGGACCTCCCTCTCATGGATAACCCCCACACCGAGGCCGGGTCACAGGACTACTACTGCATCCACCGGGACCAGGTGGGTACCTGAGACACAGGTAGATATCTTACACAGGTACACTGCACATAGGGACCAGGTGGGTACCTGAGACACAGGTAGATATCTTACACAGGTACACTACACATAAGGACCAGGGGGGTACCTGAGACACAGGTAGACACCCTACACAGGTACACTGCACATAGGGACCAGGTGGGTACCTGAGACACAGGTAGACACCCTACACAGGTACACTACACACAGGGAGAAGGTGGGAACCTCAGATAGATAATGCAGAACAAATAACAATAAACACGCATGCACCCACACACACACACACACACACACACACGCGCACACCCACACGCGTACACACACACATACAAACACTTTGGTATACGTAAAGTATTTTTTAAACAATTCTTTAAGCGTGGCACACTGCTTTGGTTCTTAATTGCATGTTTTTGTGTGTGTACGTGTACGTGTGTGTGCGCATGTGTGTGGGTGTGTGTGTTTATTTCATGTTTAAATACTGAGCCGCAGGCTGCATAATGTTCTGTGGATTTTCACATACATTCATCAATTTGATCTTCTAATGAGCTCAGCAGCCTTGAAGGAAAACACGTTCCTCTTACATGAAAACAGATCCTCCTTCGTCTGAATGCATCAACAGAGATCAGTCTCCAGGGTTTGATGGAGCAGTGCCCTAGGTTGCTGATCCGGTTTCTTGCTATTTCAACCAACGCAGCAGACGAGTCTGAAGAACAACAGATGAACACCAGATCGACCGATGGAACCTCTCATCCGCAGCCCCACGTGCTTTATGCGGCCCCGCTTCTTAACGACGTCACTTCCTGCCTGACATGTGTTGGGCTCAAACCCCACTGTCCACAGTCTACCTGTAGACACACCCCATGCCCCTGCTACTTATTGACTCATGCATCATACACTGCGAGCCACTTTGATTTAAATCTTCTCAATGCCGCCAAACGGGAACACAGAGATACCCTTTGGGTGTCGCTGAAATCCACACGACACATCAATTATGTGCATGAATCTCATCCTAAACCGACCGATCTGTAAACCCACTCCGCTGAGGATCAGCCAGATGAGAGGGTTTGAAACTGATTCATTTCCCCACATGGAAGAAGTCCAGTGAAGGGAGCATCAAAGCCCTACGCCTCCTCAGCCTAGCGTCGTGTAACAGCTGGAGATCACAGCTGGAGATTCCTGAAAGATTCTCTCGTCGAGGAAACATCTCACGGCCCTCGCGGCCTCAGAGCTGTTGGTTCTTCTCGGTTGTCTCCCCTCACAAACAGAAGCTCTGTTGGCCGTCTAGAGTGGCGCCTACGAAAGCACTATTTTGCTTTGTTTCGGTTTGTGTGCGTGGGTTTTTTAACACACAACGGTTCTGTTTATTATGTGTTCTAAATGCAAATGTGGTGGTCCAGACGGAGAATAGTGTTTTGGATCTTTGTCTGGTTATTTTGGTGGGGGTGTGATCATTGTTTCCAAGTCAAAGAGAGTTGAAATTGTCTCGGGCTTCATGTTGGTGTTTTCATAAACGACACGTCTTCCCCTTTCCGCGGTGTTACTGTTTGTTTTCTGTGGTTTTAGTCTGACATCGTGCCAACCTTTTGTTTCCCTGCACTCCTCCTGAAGACTTAAGGGGGGAGGATGACACAGAGAAGAGAGGCGTCTTTGTTTGTAACATAATAACAGGGTGATTTCAAACGGGATTTGAACTTAATATCAAGCAGAGACTGAGTACAAAAAAACAACTAAAATAATGTTTTCGCTCACAGGGGTCTGTCTTTGCTGCTTTGTGGAATGGGAGACAAGGGGGGATGAAAAATGGGTTATGAAACAGCTTCTGGCCCCACTGCCGAGCTGCTCTATCTCACTTGCGATTAGATTTAGTGTCAGTTTATCTGCACTATCTCTGGCACAGTGTTACTGAAGTATCCACGGTTATCGTTATGGCTGCTTACTGAGATTCTGGCCGAGCAAGAGTCCGTCGTACGGCGTGACTACCAGTAGATCTGTTGAACTACGCAGACATCGAGGATGAAACACTGACTGAGTCCATGGCAGGGTTTCACACACCTTTGGGTCGGGACCGGATGTTGGGGTTGATTCGGTGTGACTATGAAGTGCCCAAGACGAAACAGACTGCCTACTGATTTGTTGCCACAAAACAATACTGAGTGTGGAGAGATGTGAAGACAGCCACTGGGACATTGGTATTACCGGCAGAAGTTGATGGGGTGGAAACGATGGGGAAGAAAGCTGATGCACAGAAATGGAAGATGTTTGGGTCACAAGGATTTTGAGAGCTGAAAACTGGGTCATGGGCCAAGAGGTTGGGAATCACTGGGCTCTTGCATAACGGTTGGGCCTATTGGGTTGATACTGGAAGATATTTAAGATGTGCTTATATTGATCAGATGAAGGAGTCTGATCTAAATAGTGTTTTTATTAGGGGTGGGAAAAATAATCGATTATTCGATGCATCGCGATTCTCTCTAGAACGATTCCGTCTCGATATATTAAGATAAATTAGTAATCGAAATAAAAAAATTATATATATATTATATTTATTTATTTACTTTTAATTTGTTTGCCTGCTGCAACATTCTGTTCACCAGAGAGGGATAATTTTAGTAATTTTAAAATTATTTAATTTATCTTCAGTGTGTATTGGCCAATCTGATTTGTCTTGTCATGATTGTGATTCAGCCTACGCATAGCATGCACGCAAACTCACAGCCAGACACAAGAACTCCTTCTAATTCAAGAGCAGCTTTTTCTTTAATGACAAAGAAAATAAAGATTAGAAAGAAAAGAAAACTGAAACCGATTTTTTACATACTTCCATATTGTGTTGTAATGCAAGCTGCATTGATTTTTACATTGTTCATAGAAAGTCATATTTGTGACGAAAGCTTTTTCTCTAATAAAATATTAGATAAGTTAATTCATCTGTTGATGTCTTTAATGATCCTCACAAAAGTAGGAAGTGATTAGCAAACTCTGAGAAGCAAACTCAGATGTATATATATATTTTTGAAAATCACGCACGGAAATGTACATAAAATAAAATGTTGCATTGATAATCGTTTTAGAATCGAATCGTTGACCTCAAAATCGGAATCGAATCGTGAGGTGCCAAGAGATTCCCACCCCTGGTTTCTACTGATCAGATGAAGGAGTGTAATCTAAAGAGTGTTTCTGCTGAATAGATGAAGGAGTGTAATCTAAGGAGGGTTTATATTGGTCCTGATGAAGGAGTCTGATCTAAGGAGGGTTTCTATTGTTCCAGATGAAGGAGTCTGATCTAAGGAGGGTTTCTATTGGTCCAGATGAAGGGGTCTGATCTCAGAAGGGTTTCTATTGTTCCAGATGAAGGAGTCTGATCTAAGGAATGTTTCTATTGGTCCAGATGAAGGAGTCTGATCTAAGGAGGGTTTCTATTGGTCCTGATGAAGGAGTCTGATCTAAGGAGGGTTTCTATTGGTCCAGATGAAGGAGTCTGATCAAAGGAATATTTCTATTGGTCCAGATGAAGGAGTCTGATCTAAGAAGGGTTTCTATTGTTCCAGATGAAGGAGTCTGATCTAAGGAGTGTTTCTATTGGTCCAGATGCTGTTGGTACCCGACAACGTGGTGTCAGTCAGACTGATCCTAAGACAGCCGTCCTCAGCCTGGCTGACCTTTAACCTGGAAGACATCAAAATACACCCGCACACCCAACCGGTGAGCTTTGAATTGTCAAAATGACCCTGAAGTCTGCGGTTTACATTAATCACGCAAGAGGAACGCTAGTTAAGTGGAGTCATGTTAGCCCGTTAGTACACTACGGCTAGTTAAAAAAATCGAACTCTTCAGAATGCTTGGTTTATGGACGATTAGATTAGTAAAGTAAACTAGAAAACCAGTGTGTTTGTTAGCCTTATATCTAACTAAATGATATCAAACTAATCGTACACATTTCATAACCAGATCAACGTAATGGGCACGTGATTATTGATTAACGGTGCAGCTCGTCGTCTGATTTTACAACGGTTAAATGTTATTGGCTAACAATGAACACCCAATGAACAGCTTGTGGCTCTCTCAACAGGCCCCTGTGAAGGAAGTTTCCGATTGGTTGTCGAATTTAACCCTCGTTGACCAACACCTGAATATGGAGGTAACAGGAGATTGTGTACAGTTTGTGGTTGTGTGTGTGTGTGTGTTTGTGTCCTTGTGCATTTGTGTTAAGATAAGATGCACTTTATTAATCCCAGAAAATTAATGTTGTTGAGATACAGCC
This sequence comes from Pollachius pollachius, assembly GCF_949987615.1. Lineage (NCBI taxonomy): Eukaryota > Metazoa > Chordata > Actinopteri > Gadiformes > Gadidae > Pollachius > Pollachius pollachius. The sequence goes on along the minus strand of NC_136945.1, from coordinate 21,820,548 downwards.
CAGAAAAAAAGAGTTCTTGAATAAAGAAGATTTGGTTCTTAAAAAATATATATTAACATGCAAACGTTACACAGAAATATATCAAATTCCCCAAAATGCAGAGCTGGAAGTAAATGTAGACATGGCTTCTGGCCATCTGTATCTGCACCATTTGCGTCCCAAGCAAGGGCGTAGGAACCGGGGGGGACGGGGGGGACATGTCCCCTCCAATATTGGAGACAGGCGCATTTGTCCCGCCTAAAAATTATACCGGGGGGAGAAAAATATTTTATTTTATTTTGAAAGCGCAACACAGCGTCTTGTCACCGCTTCTTATTCTAAAAAACTGGATGATTGAGCAATCAAAGAATTGATTTGATATTTATCAGTTCATTACTGCCATTCAAAATGTGTTTTCCTTTACATTTACAAATGTATCTTTTTAGTAGAATAAAATATATTTGTGAATTTTTTCAGTGTAGTTAATTTATGATATATTTCTGTTCAAACCATTAACGGATCTGTCAGGTTTCCGATATGTGTCCCCCCCCAATTTTAAACTCATTCCTACGCCCCTGGTCCCAAGCACCACCCAACAGTACGTACAAATCGAATAAGATAAACAAAGGTTTCCTTTATTTTACTCTTAGAGTTGTTTGTTCTTTGCATGATCTCTCTTGCTTGATTTGCTGCTCACACACCTGCTGTCTTCCTCTGGGGATCAGCATGGGGATATCGTTAAAAATAAAATCCGACCATCTGACCGTCCGTGTCCATCCGTCCGTCCTCAGGGTCTTCCCGACCCCCAGGCCGTGTCGTCCAGCATCCAACAGATGTGGGCGTTGACCGAGGTGATGCAGACCAATCAGACCACGGCGTCCATCGGCCGCTTCGACGTGAGTCACGTGACATGCACGGCTGACACTAATCGATCACCCAGCGGGCAGCTGTCTCTGACCAGGGAGCATGTGTTTACTGTCACCTTCCAGGCACTGGAGGTGTGGAATCGATTAGGTTATGGATATGAGACTGTACCTGTAATTACAGTCTCAAAGGGCTCCATTGTGGACTTAAGGACCACAATGGAAACAGGCCTGTGGGCATTATTGTTGATTGTTGTTTAATTAAGTTTTCAATCAATCAATCAATCAATCAAAGGATTATACGAAAAAAAAATCATTTTTATTTCATTTTATTTTGGTCAATGTATCTCTGACTGACAGTCAATATGGATTTTTTACCCTGGTTCAGCCATTGGAGTAACACATCTGCAGCACCGCGCCCCGATCTAATGATGTCAGAGAAATCGCCCGTCAGATCAGAACTTCTTCGTTTTAATGGTCACAAATTCTTTCTCTGGTTAATTTCTAACACGGCAGTCTCCTTCACATTTCGCCGACATCCAGGAGACCCATCCTGCATGAATCAGATCCTAAACTAGCAGATGTTTGTACCAACTTCATCCCATTTGGATGTGGGCAGAATGTGGCTCAGGAGGAAGAGTGGGTTGGCAGGTAACTTGAAGGTTGCTAGTTCGATCCCCGGCTCCTCCTGAGTGTCGAGGTGTCCCTGAGCGAGACGCCTCCCCCTGACTGCCCCCGACCAGCTGGCTGTCTCCCTGCGAGGCTGACTCCGCCGTCGGCGTGTGGATGTGTGCACGAATGGGTGAACGTGTGGCAGTATTGTATAGCGCTTTGAGTGGCCACTGGTTGGAAAAACGCTGTATAAGATGCTGTCCGTTCACCATTGAAGCATGAATCCATCCTGAGATATCCTCTGTGTGTCTGTTGCCGTGTAACAGGTGGACGGATGCTATGACATCAACCTGCTCTGCCTGACCTGAGATGGGTAGTCGTACGGAGGCTGGAGGGAGCCAGGCTGTCGGAGAGACTGAGCCATGCATGTCCTTGTGTCACACGTACTGTATGCAGCCTGGGGGAGAAACGGACAATGACCAAATGTGGTCTTGTTCCATCACAAAGTGAGGTCAACTGTCCAATTCTGGCCGATCACATGACCCTGACATGATCCTTACATTTTATTTTGTATATCATTACAGAAACCGAAACGTCTTTGGAGAGAAATAAAATCATACAATGTGAAATATTCAACACATGGAATTATATAATGGATTTCATCAAACATTGTCTAGTATTGTGACATACATGTATAACATAAGGTTAAGAAATAAATAATACTAGTGCATTAATACTAATATTGCACTATCTAACACATCTAATACATGTTTACACTATAAATAACATGAACAGTAAAGTGAATATTGTATTGGTCATGCTTCTGAGATTGTAATAACTGCAGGGGGTTTGTTGTCCATCGTTGGGGCCGGTTGGTCTAGTGTTAAGGATCTAAATCCTAACCCGCCTACCTGCTATTTATGAACTGAACCCTCACAGACTAAATAGTAATAGCTGCATGGGGGTTTTAAATGTCTGGTAACATCACTGGCCAGAGAGCACTGAGAACTCTGTGGAGGGCTATTCAGAGATTGGAATCAGAGCTCTCAGAAGCTCTGAGCTCTCTCTGGATCTCTGAGGGCATCCCACCATCTTGAGCCTGTCTGTGTTCATTTGTACCGAGTGTGCCAGGTCACCAGCATTGAGAAACTGCTGAGAAGATACCATTATATTTGGATTTATGTTTAGCATTTTCTTAGCATATCGCAGCTAATCAAAATTCTTGTTCAACTAATGTTTATATAAATATGTATTTAAACACAAATAATGTCCTAATAATGTAGTAATAGTAATGTATAAGATAAGATCTACCCTAATCAATCCCAGATTGGGCATATAAGAAAGTATTACATGATTAAAACTGAAACCCTCAGTTTAAGTGTCTTTTCATCTGAATATTGCCGTGTATACGAGCCACCACCACCAGGGGGCAGTAAAGACTATTACAAAAAATATGACGGATGAGAGCAGAAGACTATTTTGTTGCGTTATTACAGTTTCCTCTTTTTTTATTTTTGACAGCTCTGTGCCTTTCATGTATTCTCATTTGTCGGCCGTGTCTAAATAAATGATGGCTCTGGTGTGCCATAGAGTGCATGACTGAGCAGCTCATTAATATTGAATGTTGAAGGATTCATATGGGGATGGCTTTGCTCTACTTAAGTAGCATGTGCTATTTTTATTAGCCTGAACTTAGCTTGAAAAAATTCAGTTCTCTTCCTTCCCTCCTTCATCCTTCCTTCTTCAGGTGGCAATGTGTGCTTTTGTGGATATAGAGGAGCACCGCGGTGTGAAAGGTGGAGGTTTTCCACTTAAAGGTGCAGTAGCTATTTAGTATGATGAGAGAGAGAGAGAGAGAGAGAGAGAGAGAGAGAGAGAGAGAGAGAGAGAGAGAGAGAGAGAGAGAACGAGGACAAGAGTCCACACAGCAGGGGGTATGAAGGTGAAGGTGCTGGGTGATAGTATTGCATTCAGGCAGGTCTTGGCGAGTTAGGGTGACGATGTGCGCGCAAATTTGATTGACGGGCAAGATGGATTCCCGCCTAAACCATTCAGGAAGGTGGTGGCCTGATTGGTCAGAAAGCAGCAGTTAACGTTGGCGGATTATAAGTCATAAGTTATGGTTCCTAAGCAACCCGTGACTTTCTCTTTGGAATGTTTTTCGGGATGTTTTTTTTTCCTCTTAATTAACAGACGCTGATTTACCTAACTTAAGCCCTTATTGTTGAAATAAATCGACAAATATTTGAATGGACGTCAGCACAACAAAACTTGTTCCCTCCGTGCCGTACATTGTCGTGAATTATTATCCAGACAGGCCAGTCTGCAGCAGATATTGTTAATTATTTCAAAACATTATTATCTTGACTTTGGCAACAAACACAGAACCATTTGAAAATGTTTAATCTTCATGAAAGTACCAAGAGGCGCTACTCTGTTTTCTCTTTCTAAATTGAGCAGGAAGAGGAACATGGAGGGAGGCTTTGAAAAAGATAAGGCTAAACAAATGGCTCTCAGACTCAGTCACTGTGCTGCGGTTGGAGATGTTGTTGTTGCTGTTGTTGTTGTTGTTGTTGTTGTTGTTGTTGTTGTGGTGCTTGTTTGGTAAGACTACTTCATTTTGGAGTTGTTCAGGTCGGACTTGGAATGAACTAATGAATCATTTCTGACTCATTCCCCCGGAGCCTCCCTCAGGCCCGACTCTATATTATAGTTTAGGAAATCCAAGCCCTGGAAAACATACGTCTTGGAAAGCTAAAGTCCTTTGCATATTATCTCGCTATCAGTCTTGCTTTCTCTTTCACTTATTCTCTCTCTCTCTCTCTCTCTCTCTCTCTCTCTCTCTCTCTCTCTCTCTCTCCCTCTCATGTTCTCGTTCGTCTTCAATGACATCAGCATACTCACACACATATTTATAATTTATTCTCCAATCAGTGATTTGTATAAGAGCTAAAACTTGTTTTATAACTCAAGACAAAATATCCACATAGAATATTAGAATAACCCTTGTCTTTCTTTCATTTGTCTGTTCATCTTTCCCTCGTGCATATTATCTCTCTCTCTCCCTCTCTCTCTCTCTCTCCCCCTCTCTCTCTCTCTCTCCCTCTCTCTCTCCCCCCCCCCCTCTCTCTCTCTCTCTCTCTCCCTCTCCCTCTCCCCCTCTCTCTCTCTCTCCCTCTCTCTCTCCCTCTCTCCCTCTCTCTCTCTCTCTCTCTCTCTCTCTCTCTCTCTCTCTCTCTCTCTCTCCCTCTCTCCCTCTCCCTCTCTCTCTCCCCCCCCCCCTCTCTCTCTCTCTCTCTCTCTCCCTCTCCCTCTCTCTCCCTCTCTCCCCCCTCTCTCTCTCTCTCTCTCTCTCTCTCTCTCTCTCTCCCTCTCTCTCTCTCTCCCCTGCTCCTGGTTAACTCTATGTCTCTCTACCCTCCTCCTGCTCTGGTCCAGGTGGCAGCGCACCATCAGGTTGTGTCTCCTTGCCCGCGGCGGCCAGAGTGATGAGCCTTGTGTCAGGGAACCCCCTCTCACCGGCGCTCCCACAAATCATTTATTCAGATGAGGGTGCCACAATGGCGGAGGTGGACCCCACTAATACCTGACAGCAGTGGGGATCTCTCAGGGGGCTGAGCACACGCCACCCTGCATATCACTATCACCCTCTCACTTCAGGGGGAGAATGTCTCGACACAGCTCGGGCTACACATGACTTTAGTTGGACTTAGTTTGAAAAGGTGGGGTTTGGCTCCACCCCCTTTCACGCTGACTACATACAGAGTACAGCTCGCAGCGGGAGCGCCATTACCTCTCTGTCTTCACCGTGTCTGTGTCCATGAAATTTACATGAAGCACCCCCCCCCCCCGATCGCTGAAGCCCCTAGAGGGACATTTTTGGATGTATTACAGTGTTTACTCTTTGTTTATGTCCCTTGGTTGAGGTATTCAACCTGTGTGCACCTCTATCGATGATCGATGCTTGGCTGGTAGATGAATGGAGGGGGGATAGATGGACACATGAATGACATGGATGTATAATGGATTAAAGAGGAATTGAAGGGGGGGGGTAGATGGACACATGAATGACAGACGGATGGATGAGGGACGAATGGATGCGGGATAGACGGACACATGTATCATAAATCGACGTGTGATGGAGGCTCGCATGAATGATAGATGGTTGGATGGTCTGACGTTCGGATTATCATTTTATGCATCGCCATCCTCCCATGAGGAGCCGCCAGCGATCAGCGTGAATAAACACATTGCCAGGACTAAAGGAACATAAAGGACGGGAATGGAAACGAGACAACAGCAACAGCTGGAACTTTGAACAAATGTCGGTTTCCTAATGACTTGTAAGACGGTGACGGCGGATTAATAATACCCTTAATTAATTATGGTCTGTCTCGACGGCCTACACACACAGTCGTTCGTTAGTGTTATTTCCTTGTTTTATAGGGTTGGGTTCCCGCTCTTGTTGCGAAGGCGTGCGATGCCCAGCGAGCTGTCTGTGTTTCCTTTATTGGTAGATTTGTAATAGTTTGGTTACTTTACTATAGATACCATGAACTTTAGACAAAGGAAAAAATAAGACATGTCTGAGGGTACTAAATAAATAAAATAACCGTTGAAGTCACCATCACATACTGCCTTCCTCTGTGAGTGTGCTGTAGCTGTGTGTGTGTGTGTGTTTTGTACTGTTTCTGTGTGTGCGTGTGTGTGTACTATATGTGTGTGTGCGTGCGTGCATGTGTGTGTCACCTGCATCACACAGGTGTTGAATCTCTGCAGCTACGCAGAGAGACTGCCAACCCGGGCAGCTGTTACACCTGACTTCTCCTGCGTCAACTCCTGCTTCTGTCGCTTGCCCTGATGCATTCTGGGAGGGTTATTGGTCATGGTGACCGATTCTGGGAGGGTTATTGGTCATGGAGGCCATCATTGATGCTGACAGCCTGGGTGATACTGGATAAGAAGGAAAAGATGGGAGTGTGTTTGCTTTGGTGGAAAGATGCATGTGGTGCTGGAACACAGAGTAATGTAAGATAGACAAACCAACAGTAATGTAAGATAGACAAACCAACAGTAATGTAAGATAGACAAACCAACAGTAATGTAAGATAGACATACCAACAGTAATGTAAGATAGACAAACCAACAGTAATGTAAGATAGACAAACCAACAGTAATGTAAGATAGACAAACCAACAATAATGTAAGATAGACATACCAACAGTAATGTAAGATAGACATACCAACAGTAATGTAAGATAGACAAACCAGCCGTAATGTAAGATAGACATACCAACAGAAATGTAAGATAGACAAACCAGCCGTAATGTAAGACAGACAAACCAGCCGTAATGTAAGATAGACAAACCAACAGTAATGTAAGATAGACATACCAACAGAAATGTAAGACGCACATACCAACAGTAGATTGTAAGATGGAGAGATCCTCTATGAGGCAGGGAGAGATGTCAATTTTCCTTTTTTTATTTTTTATTTTATTGTTCATTTTCCATTTTATATGTTGAAGCCCTGTTTTGTTTTCACAGCACAAACCTGGGGGATGCTTGCACGCACAGACATGCTCGTGCACACACACACACACACACACACACACACACACACACACACACACACACACACACACACACACACACACACACACACACACAGGAAACGAAACAAACAGGCATTAGTAAACACATTGTAGCCATTTCATTTTACTACCTTATCTATCCATCATCCATCTGTGTGTCTGTCTCTCCATCTGTTCATCTATTGATCTCTTCATTCATCCTTCCATCCATTCATCCACCAATCTGTGTGTCCATCTGTTCATCCATCGGCCTGCTCCTCCTGATCCAGACAACCATCATGTCTTGCGTGCGAGCCTCAGCATTAATCCGTCATTTAATTCGGAGCAGACAACAGGATGTTCTAAACTCAACGTGAAACCGAACTTCCAGCGGCCGCCGCTAGATGGAGCTGACGTTCTGCCTTTCAACGTCAGCGGTGTTTCGCTATTCCCCCCTCCGTTTTTCCTCGCCTTGGAAAAACAGACGCGGGGGGATTTTCTCGTAAAGTGTCCCATAATCGAGGAACGGCAGAGTGGGCGCAATCAAGGTACACCGGGTACATGGAGGAGAAGTCTTATCAAAACCACAGATACTGCTGTGTCACCGGAGCGCGGGGTGGTGGTGGTGGTGTGTGGAGGGGGGTGCAGGCTCGGGGGCGGCCGGGTTGACAGTCCAATTTGTGGGGTGCTGACGGTCTGTCGGAGGTATGCTAATAGCGCCCCCTGCCTCCGACTCGGGGCGAACCGCAGACGGCTATCAAGGCAGCTGCTCTGGGGACATGGTTATCGGCCAACTTGGCTGTCCATTCAGAGGGGAGGGGGTTAGGTATTCATGTTGAGGGGTTGAGGCGCTGGGATACGTTGATATACACGCATACACACACACACACACACACACACACACACACACACACACACACACACACACGCACGCACATAGATTATGTGTATGTGCTCCCACTCATTCAAACACGCACACATACATATATACAGCTGTACAGACACTCGTACACACATGTACACACACAAATACACACACACACACACACACACACAAACACACACATTGTCACTAGGAGACCCTTCCACTCCACTATCCACTCTAGAGTTTGAGGCACAAATAATCATAAGAGACGACACAAAGGGAGACAAACGTAACTCACAACAAAGCTCACTGTCACCTTGATATATTGAATTAATTACAGCACAGATTTTGGATTGGCAATATTAAATAATTTACTTTCAAAAAGTGACGTTTTCATAGATAAATTAATGTTTCACATCCAATCCATCTGAGTGATTGCAAGAATTCTAAGGTGTGACATCAAAGTAAAACTTTTTAAGTCCAATCAAAAAAGGTCATTACCTGATTCATTTATAAATATTTATATATTTATGCATATTTATTCATATCCATAACCCTGTATCCAAATATGCCATTGCCAATATACCTAAGTCCCGCCAAACAAAATGATTAATGCAGGTCTGATACTTTGCCAGTAAAATTTACTTTGACAATTACTCTTACACGACTTAAAAGGCTAGTTACAACCTTGTTGTAGCAGGTAGACGGTCTGTAGACTAGCCGTTAAATGCTAACGGTAAGCTTAATTTAGATATGTCTCACCATTACAATTCAAGGTCAGTGAAGACCTGACCTTTACTTTATGGTAGAGATCTATTGACGCACATCCATTTAACCAAGTACTGACACACTTTCAACGCTAATCAACACTATTGAAACACAAATTAGTTTAAGATCTGAAGTCATATATTACCCTCTGGTCAAGGTTTTAACCCGTGAGAAAGCGGTATTGAACCCCCAACTCACATGCGGGACGTGCCGCACCCAAGGAGTGAACTTTTAGAAAGCAGGAGGAGGCTCAGAGAGTTTAAGGTAAATGGTGTCGGTTTATTTACTCTTCCAAAGACGTGCAAAAGGCAAACAAAAGAATACAGCCTCTCATCAAGCTGTTGCATCTCAAATGCCTGCCTTCGCTCTCCCTCCAGCTCATCTCGGACGTTGTTCAGCTGCACCTGCACGCCACGCCATCTTTGCTCTTGCTGGTAGGCCTCATGCTCTTGGCTCTGGACGGTGTTCTGAAGGAGGCTGTAGAGGGATGCCATGTCCATCGTCCCGGTGTTCTCTGCGGCGTCATCAGCCCCTGGAACACCTCCCTGATCTCCAGCTGCTTCCTCCTCTGGCCGCGGCATACCCCGGCTTAGATGTCGGATCGACATCCCCTGGCGTTTCTGCGCCTGTCTTCCTGGGATTCTCTTTGTGCTCAAGGAGGGCACCACGATCCCACCACTGCCACCAACTGTGAGAAAGAGATATTGAACCCCCAACTCACATGCGGGACGTGCCGCACCCAAGGAGTGAACTTTTAGAAAGCAGGAGGAGGCTCAGAGAGTTTAAGGTAAATGGTGTCAGTTTACTTACACTTCCAAAAATGTGCAAAAGGCGAACAAAAGAAGACAGCCTTTCATCAAGCTGTTGCATCTCAAATGCCCGCCTTTCTTTTCCCTCACCCAATCTCCCCATTAAATAGGCCTACCAATCAGAGGCCAATTGGGAGAGCCTACTTGGATAGGTGACACATCAATACAACCATGGTCAATCAACACCACAGAAAAATAGCCCCAACACTATATCTTCATTAAACAATGCACACAGATATCTATACACACACAACACAGTCTTTGACATAAATCACACCAACAATTACAACGACACTCAGAAGCACAAACGCTACCTCACCACCCCCGCCATTAGCAAACCAAATGAACTGTCCCGGAACAGAAAATAAAGCCCTGGTTCCCATGCGGCACGCGTTCCCCATGGACCAGTTTACCGGACGGACAGGAAGAAGGGTGGTTGAATTGGAGCGATGTGCTTTGACAAACAAATAAATGTGTGGTTAACTGTGTGAATTATGTATCATGTTGCGTAAATAAATGAAGTGTATTAAACTGTGGTGTGTGGTAAACTGGGCTAAATGGTAGGATCTGGGGAAATGCGACCCCAACTTTTCACATGATGAAGTAATGTCATGAAAAAGCAGTGATGGAAGTCTTCTTTGAGTATATATATATATATAAATATGTGTGTATATATATATATATGTGTGTATATATGTGTGTATATATATGTGTATACACACAACTATTGATCCCTACATGATATATCGTCTAACAGTCTACCAATATTCCTGCTCAAGGGAGCGAGAAATAACTATACAGAAGAGAGGAATGAGAGCTAGATGGATAGATGGCTAGATGGATTGATGGGTTGATGGGTTGGTGGGACAGATAAATGGAACAATGGTTGAATGGATGGATGGATGGAAGAACGGCTGGAACACCTACTTGTGTCTTGTGGTAGACGATATCGTAATACCCGATGGTTTCTCCATAAAGTGTCATTGAATCCTTTGATGATACTGGATTCGATAGCATCGATTCAACTGTTTTATCTGTGTTTCGCCCGTCCCCTTATGCAGTGAGCCACCACAGGGAAGCACTCAGAGGCCACCACCAGAACTTATAGTAAATTAGGACTGCATTTAAATATTCACCCATTCCTGCACACATTTACACACCGATGGCGGAGTCAGCCACGCAGGGCGACAGCCAGCTCATCTGGAGCGGTAAGGCTGAGGTGTCTTGTTCGAACAGCAGACAAACCGGGGATTGAACTAGCAACCTTCCGGTGACCAGCCAACCATCTCTACCTCCAGGGCACTAGCTCTACGGCCTTGTGCCTTGCTCGAGGGCACTGGCAGGAGGATTAACCTCACATGTGTGTCTTATGGTGCGGGAGGGAAACCAGAACAAACCCACTTGAACACACCTAGGGGGAAAATACAACGACTCCTCGCAGAAAGGCTAAGGCAGGGTTTGAACCCAGGACCTTCTTGCTGTGTGGCAGAAGAGCCAACAGTCCCTTTGTTGAGCCCTGGATCGCCGTGCCATAGAGAGCAGTGTATATTGTGTAGCGCACTCGGTAAGGCAGAGAGGATTGTCCATCACCAATGGTTGCCTCACAGCTGGAAGGTAAACCTCCGCGACAGCACAGCTCCTCTCTCCTCTCCTCCTCCCCCTCGCCTTGTCTCCTCTTCTCCTTCCCACCTCCTCCCATCACCGCTGGGAGGTCTTCTCTTTAACAGAGCTGATTTCAACACACAAACTAACGAGTTTGTGCGCTGTTGTTTTTGTGTGGGTGGGTGGGTGGTACGTACACAATAATGTGCGGTTTGCCCTTTTTTTGCTTGTGTGTTGTATGTACAGCTGCCTCGTTAGTGTGTGTGTGTAGGTTTGTGTGTGTGTGTGTGTGTGGATAGTGTTTTGATGTGCGTGTTGATTAGAACATACATCAGTTTCTGCAATGCTGTTGTAGTGCACTCACTATTTGAGTGTCAGCAAATATGTTTAAATCTGTGGTATCGGCTTGAGTGTGTTTTGGATACTGTATATATATGTGTGTTTGTGTGTGTGTGCGTGCAACTCTAAATAAAGCACCATCAGCTACTCAAGCGTCCACCGGCTCCAAATGAGCAGTGAGTCCGCTCCGCGCGTTGAAGCCGCCATTAGCAGCTAGCCCTTATCACCTACCACCTGTGCTAAGTAAGCACATCCATTACTAGCCTAGCCCAGCTCCTAGCTTGCACTAATGGAGTACCGCCATCGCCACCTAGCTGAACTGCTAGCATACACAGAGCACCACCCATTGCCGCCTAGCTGCTGTTGAAGCAACACAATTACATATAGCTTATCTGCTGCCCCTTTGGCAAGTAAGCACGCCATTAGGGTCCAGCCCAGCTACTAACCAATGCTCATAAAGTGCCACTTTGACCACCTAGCTCAGCAGAACGCCCATGGTAATATATTACCTTGATTACCATACAGTTCAACTGCTACCACGTGCCCAGTATGCATAATAATTACCAGCTATCTTAGAAGCTAGCCTGCGATCAGTAAGCACGCCATTACCACCTAGCCCGACATCAACGCCTGTACTCAGCATCACCATTAACACACCGCCTGGGCTTTCTTAGCTGAGCTGATCACTCACTCCTTCTGGCACCATGGCTAGCACGGCTGGCCTCTCTCAGGGCTAGGCAGGGCTGCTCTGGTCTGGATGGGCGATCCAATGGTGGAGGTGCAGGAAGACCAGTAAGGGGTGTTCACCCCCTGGCCTCAGTAATACCCCCCCGAGAGAGTCTCCATCTCTAGAGGATAGAGACGGGGACTCTCTCCTGTCCAAGAGCCAAAAAATGTCCTGAATGCCTTTGGTCACTAAAGATCTAACGCACCCAACGTAAGACCCTTTTGACTTTTGTACCGACATGACCCTCTAACCGTTGGTCTCTAATGCTGGACGGGATACATCATTTCAAACTTTGGAAGATGGTTAGGTTTTCATAATGAATATTCTGAATAGTTGAGGACATATCAGCATTCACACTGGGCATCATTCCCCGCCTGACAGACACAAAGAGAACCGCAGAATCAGCTTTTTCTTTTTCAAAGCGGTTTAATTTGGTGAAGAAGAAATGTTGTTAATATTTTAATGACACAAATAGGAAAGAAATAATGAGCGCTTCCAATTATCACAAAACATAAAAAGGTGTTTGTGCGTTGGGAAAAGTTGAGATAAATTGAATGTTAGCGCAAGTGCTTTTCACGAGCACGCGGAGAGAGAACACAGCTTCAATCTGGAGGACGGCTCGCCAGGAAAGAAAAACAACGTTGATGTTCTGTTCATGATTATTATATTACCTGGCCTCTTTTAACATTTAAATAGCTGCTAAATACATGTGTTATTCATACCATACATATTTAAATAGAAATCCTTGGGATAACTGTAGAACACTTATGTAAATAAAAAATAGTTTGTTTCATTATTAGCACCAGTTAGTTTAAGATGTTCCTTCTTGATGGACAAATAAAAAACTAACAAATAACCCTTTTGGTTATTTCACATATTTGGGGCCAGCCCAACAATTGTATTAAATCTTTATTTTCTATTGATCTTTATTTATCCATGTACAACAACAAATGGGGAATTCAAGGATGACCCAGCCAAGGTCTTGTGGACTGCATCAACACCTCTCCAACGTGTCGTGTGTTCCGGTGTGTTCCGGTCGTTGTGCATCACACAGGTGGCTGCTATACACTGGTAGCGGATGAGGATCAATGTTCCCCCAACACGCATACACACACTCACACTCAGTGTTAAGCGCTTTGGGTTTCTTGAAAAGAACTCTGCAAAGGCAACAAATTATTATTATTATTATTCCTGCTGGGTATCAGAGCACAGACCAACTGTTTTTCATTTTATTTTCATTCTTCTAAATTGAAAACACACAGAGACCCACTTTACTCTGAGAGATATGGAGTTGGCTTCCACGTATATTAAGTTTCATTTGTTGGAGTGAAGTATTTCCATGTCTATCCCATCGTATAGTGGATTGGTTTCCTATCCGTATTAACTCTCATTGGTGTGTTTGGGACTGAATTTGTAGATACCTGGTTCCTACTCATTCACTTTAAATTTGATTATAATCATCTATTTTGGCCAAGGGGTATAATATAAAGTGCTACCTGTCTAACTGTGGTTAATTCCGGTTCCATTGTTCAATTTAAAGCCAGGGTAAAATTATTCTGGTCACATTTATTCTCTTTGCATCCCAACAGCAATTAACAGATCAGATGTTAATTGCTGAATGTTTAAGTGTCTGGGGCTGTTGCGGGTCACAGATACTGTGGCCTGCAACAGCTGACTCTGGCTTGTTTCTTCACATCGTCTATCTTTAAGAAGCGGAATGGTTGCTGCAGCTGCCATCTTCTCTGTTCTGCCTTGGTTTCAATGGGTAACCCCAGGAGAAACCATGACAACAGACCATTACCGGCAGGCGCATTGATTCAAAGCGAACGTTTGACGGTGCGCATTAGACGGCTGATAGGGTGTGAAAGGAGCGTTCCCATGTCTGGGTTCTCCCCAGCGGTGAATCATGTGAGATCCCAGCAGAACGTCCTCTCTCTCACGCGGATCGCTCCTCTCATCGCATTGAGAGAGAGAGAGAGAGAGAGAGAGAGAGAGAGAGAGAGAGACAGAGACAGAGACAGAGAGAGAGAGAGAGAGAGAGAGAGAGAGAGAGAGAGAGAGAGAGAGAGAGAGAGAGACAGGGAGAGACAGGGAGAGACAGGGAGAGACAGAGAGAGAGAGCTCAATGGAGATAGGCTGTTCCATTGCTGGTGAGGGAGCAGGTTTTTATTTCTTCCTCTATTTTACTGTCCCCGGAAACATGTGAAACGATGTTTCAGCAGTTGTTTCGAAGTCTATTGTTCTTCCTGGCAAATTGATTCCAGAAGATAAGTACAGCTGTACATCAGCACACAGATTTTACTGCCTAAAACGCACAGAAAAATTTGCACACACACACACACACACACACACACACACACACACACACACACACACACATACCCGCACACAAAGTGATCGTTTTTACTCCAATATGGTGAGTACGACATCATGAGATGGATTACCTTTAGAAAGGCTGAATCACTCTCTTATGGTGATAAGGTCAGTCGAAGAGACCATTAAAATGTCAGTTTTAGCAGTGTGATGAATTTGTGTGGTTATGTGTGCATCTGTGTTGGTGTATCTGTGTGTGTGCATCTGTGTGTGGGTATCTGTGTGTGGGTGTTTGTGTGAGAGAGAGCATGCATGTTTTCATGTATCTTTAGCTGTGCAGCTGTGTGTGTATCTTGGGGATCTTGGTTTAATGATTTCGGATTGATGAGTTGAATAATGTCGAGTCTAGAATCGGATCATGATGTCGTGAATTCCTGTTGTTGGCTTTGTGATGGCAGCGGTTTGATTTATTTGTGACATGTTTACATCTTTGGGGTAAAGCATGTTGCCATAATGTGTCAAGCCGTTGCATGTCAACTGAATCACATTACAATGGAAATTGTGTTTCAACTCTAGAATGTTGTGACTGTTAGTTGTTATGACGACAGTACTGTAAGAATGGTAGCATATCATGCAGTCCACAACAGCTATTTTCTGAGGCTGTCAATAAAGCAATGCACAAATTCCATGTGCTCATGACTCTATGTATGAACATCAATTATTGAATATTCAATAGAGGGATAATAAATAATGGATCCCAACTCTGTCATTTTCTCACACTATTGTCTCACAGACTCAAACTTTATTTTGATGCTCTTTCTGTCCTCTGACCCTTACCCTCCTTTATTCACAATAAACCCTTCTCCATCAATGCAAGCGGCTTTTTACAGTTCGGCATTGTGTCTCTGAGTCGCGTCGTTGCTCTTCAAAAACAAGGGTACGCAGAACTTTAAATTGATAGAATCAAGGAATCTTCATCGTAATCTCTCCCATTTTTCTCTTCACTGCAGGGTTTGTACATTGTGACGTCAAACCTCATTGACCACCTCCATTGTGGAAGCATAGGAGCATAGTCTGTTAGTAATAGGGTTTTGGTCATTGTTTAGTAATTAATCGTGAAATAATTAGTCCTTATGAGCAGACATTGTTGTGTTTGACACTGCCACAATGTTTCTCATGCGAGATGTGGCTAAACAACGCCTAGGATACAGTATATTTAGGTTTATTTGGGATTTCAAATTACAATTGGGTCACTCTACTTTTGCTGCTGTATTGCACTTTATGACAATTCATGTTCAAACTGCACCTTAATGGCTCTTTTGCACTTCAATTTAAATCTCCAACTACATTTGTATCTGTCTTCTTTGACCTCTTTGACAATGACAATAAAGTTAAATCTGAATCCGAATCTGAATAACTCTCTTGAGTCCTCTCAAAATGGCGTTGTAGATTCAACAAGAAATCCCATGATGCATTCTACAAGCCCTTCACTGCTTTCCTAGCCCTCCTACTCCCTGTGTCCCCTCTACTATATTCTCACTGTGTTCAGGTATATATTATTTTCCTAACTAAATCAGCAATGGACGAATATCTAAAGAATACTTTAGAGGAGCGCATTCTGTTGCTCTTCCAGTGCAGCCAGTATCGTCTCCACAGTTCAAATAGTTTGAAAAAGAGAAAATCGACTGGTGGGTAGATGAGACGAACGTTTAGCAGAATAAATTAACCCTAGCCTTTATGATGCTTCACCATAAGGACCCCAGCTTCATATTCATTAGCCTCACATGTATTATTCCTATTGTGATCCATTTCTCTCTTTTTGTTTGTTCATCAAAGCTCAGGCGCATGTAGAGACACCAGCATGCACTATTGGACCGCGTGCGGAGCTAGCTTTGCACTTAACGTGCCTTTTGTCATGACCAAACCCCGCCGCCAGCACCACCGCCAGCGACTCCGATAAACGCATCTCGCCTTGACGCTCCGACGTCTCTCATCCTCCTCTGTCATGAGTCCCACGCAGTGCTGAGGCCATCGGACGCCGGCCTGCTCGCCGTTCCCCGGGCTCGCACAAAGCACGCAGAAGAAGCTTACAGTCGTTATCTAGCGGCCTCGTATCTGGACAAACCTCGGTCTGAAGTTCACCAACACCAGATGCCTTTAGACCAGGGAGCACAATGTTTCTCTTGGCCAAACAGTCGTTTTCAGCTACAGTCGTTTTTTCCGATCGTAAACGTGGAAGGATAAATATTGTTAAACCGTGATGACTCTATGTTTTTCTAAAATGTGATTCTGTCTGAGTCGTGAGCGGCTGTTGTGTTTGAAGGCTGCTGTGGAGATAAACCTCGCCTCGCTGATCTCTTCCTCGCGGTCGTACCTGACCTTCAACCACATGACGCTTCCAGAACAACCTCCCAAAGGTTCTGTGTTCAGAGACTGTAGAAATTCCTGATATTCTGCTGATTAAACGGGGACCAATTTGCAGCATCTGCCGCGCACACTTGATTCACTGTCTTAAGGGCCCCTTTGTCCCCCCAGCTGGGAAGCTGATTAGCCATTTAACACCATTTTAAAATCTTCCCACTGACATAAAACGGAGGTCTGTCTGTCTTACCATTTCTCTATCTTTCCCCCTCACCCCCCATTTACCTGCCTCTCATGGATTCTGTCTGGTAGCGTTTGTCAGGTGAGGCTATGTCCGCCTAATACCACTTAGTAATAATAGAAAAACAGATGAATAAGAGCTGTTGTCATTTGCTACCTGTGGCATTGTGTTTATCATAATATGTTTGCCAGCTTTTTTTCATCCATCTGATGAAATGTCCTGGTTTGGAAACAGGAGTCGTGTTATAATGAAGGCAGGTTGCTGTTTCAGACCGATGGCTACAGCGCTTCATTAAAAGAAGTCAGGCTGCAGTTGATTTGATTTGCATTGGAAATTAATCGCTCTCCCTGTCAACAGATGAAGATACGAGCAGATTTGAGATTTTAATAGGACTTTTGACTTTTGTAATTGGCTATAGGAGTTTTGTCTTCTTGATCAATTGATCCCACAGGTAGGCAACAGATTTCGACTTCAAACTTCTAACTGAACCCTCGATTGTTTTTTTGGCAAGATTCTGCGGTGTGGGTCTGTTTAGATTGGATTTTACTTTCCCATACTTTATGCCACACTGTTTCGAATTGGCAAATAATAAACATGTTCAATATTAACGATCCAAAATCCTGTAGCACTACTTATGAATCGTCACGTGGGGAAGACGATAGCCCATCAGGAGCCCCGCTGGCTGGTAATCACAACAGCGGCCATGGCGGCAAACGCTAAAGTGTTATGGATTTGAGTCCAACCCGCTGCAACATGACCTGTCCATTTACGCAACGTCTACATGACTTGATGAGTTCTTTAGTATCTTGGGCTGCCTCCATTTTTGCTTGCGACAAATGTTTTGATCACGAGATCGCAGTTGCGACCTGTGAGAGTTTGGGCTTTGATGATCAGTCCTGGGTTGTTGGGGAATAGAATCAGTTAGTGTGCTGTGTGCTGTGCTTGCAAAATCATTGCCTTCCACTCAAATACAAAAAAGTTTTTATACTTTTTCATGCGCTTTTATCCAAATGAACTTACGACGGTTCGCATACACATTCACAAACCGACGACGGAGTCAACCACACAAGACGACAGCCAGCTCATCGGGAGCAGTAAGGGTGAGGCGTCTCGCTCAGGGACACCTCGACACCCTGATAGGTGGAGCCGGGGTTGAACAGGCAACCTTCCGGTTGCAAGTCAACTAAGCCGACTTCCAGCTAAAAGCACCTTAATATAATGTGAGCTGTGTAGTCTCTCACGTTTTCAACATTTTAAAATGAGTCTAGTGTGTGCCAGGCATCAGGCGTCTCCAAAGGGAGGGCTGTTGAGGTTTTTCGTTGCCTTGCCCCTCTTAACGTAGGGCCCCTGGCCCCTCCTGGCCCCTCCTGCATGTTGTGGGAGACTGGCCCCGTCAAGGACAGCCACCTTTGAAGTGGCCCCTATCGATCGCCCCTCCGATCCAGCACCACTCCATCTTAAGGATGTTGTGAGTGAGAGAGAGACGGATAGAAAGAGGTGGTCAGAGAGGAAAGCGTTAAGAGGCAGATGGAGGAGAGAGGGACAAAGAAGAGGGAGGAAGATAAACAGCGTCCAGCGAAAACTACTTAGAGCCTTGAACATTGTCCATCGCTCTCTCTCTCTCTCTCTCTCTCTCTCTCTCTCCTGCTCTCTCTCACATGTGTGTCTCTGTCTGTGTGTAAGTGTGTGTTTTTTTTGTGTGTGTGTGTACTTGTGTGTGTACTTGTGTGTGTATGTGCACACACGTGTGCGTCTGATTGTGTGTGTGCATGTGCCCATGTAAAGACTGGGTTACGTGAACTCTCTTCAACTGGTGTATACCAACTACAATAAAATAATTTCTTAATCTATTTAATCTCAATCTCTTGCATCAAAATAAGGCAAACAAGAGTTTTTCTCTCAGAATGAATAACAATGTAAGGGAATATCCACAACTAGGTGGCTTCATTTCTGGGTGATTGTGTCTCAAAATGAACACTTTTAGTTCAAACTATTTATTGTGTTCCTTGAAACACAATTTGGCTGACTGAACAAATGTATGTGTGACAGATTTATGCATGAATACCAATCAGTCAAGCAGCATGGCCCACATGCTCAAACTATGTATTGTGTTCCATGAAACACAATTTTTCTGAATGGACAAATTAATTGGTGACTGACTAATGCTTGAAACGCGTTCAGTCAAGCACCATGGCTCACATGAACTTCAGTAACAAGAGAAGATATTAGTCAGGACCTGGCAACTGGAACATGTTCAAAACCTATAGTTCCATCTAATCTAATAAGCCTTACCGAACCTAAGATAGTCGTAGACGTTTTCTTTCAATCAATCATATTCAGCAATTGGGAATCCAAAATCCAAAAATCCATTTTTTCTAGTATCACCATGTCAGTGAAACAGCAGCTGTGAGGAATTTTTAGGTACTGCTGTCTTGTTATCTGCTAGTATGTTCTGAGTTAACAGGGTTATTTCAGCTAGGGGACTGCTGGCCATATGCTCAGAGTGGAGGGAATATTGGTCATTATTTTGGAATGATGATGAGAGTCTAGCCGGGCTGTTATCTGAAAATAATGCACACCTCTCCCTCACTGCTGTAATTCGTACTGGTATAAATAATAATAACTTCACATCGTAAAACCCAATCTATAATTGCCACGGTCCATTCAACCAGCCAACGTTAACACGTCAATGTTTATCAATGGAACGACCGAACAACCAATCAGATTAATGGAGCAAGCCCGCTCTTAATCATGATCAGTGCACGAGAAAGACTCTGTTTCGGGGTGAATTACTGGGGGAAAATGTGGCAAGGAAAAACAAACTACCACTGTGTTCTCTTACGTTGCGCTTCTGCTCACTCTGTCGGCTTGTTTAATTACTAGTGAGAGATGCAGTTGTTCCGAATGGCTTTGGATAAATGTGTGCTTTGGAGCCAAGTGGTGTGTTGTAAATTCAGAAGTGTTTTGCTGCGATGGTTGCTACTGCTTTGTTGGCGCTCAGATAAACCTCTTCTGGCTGGTGATTATGGTCCGGGCAGGGGCCTGACAGCATCCTCAAACAGTGACTGACAACTGATGCTGGAGAAGTGAAGAAATGACAGAAGAAGCTGTCAGTCTGTAGTGAAACAGCGTCAATTCGTTTCCTGAGGACGTCCACTCCTATCAGGCTGTCGACCTCTGCTCACCTTTGGTTGTATCGTGTCTAAAAATACATGCCCCATAACTGAGTAATACAGGCCCACAATATGCCTGTTGGATGCTTGGTATTTTCTATTGTATCATTCAAATAAAATGCACCTCCCTTCGCTCCTACCAGAGAACAGAGGTTTTAATTTCTCTGGTGTATTGCCTTATTGTCTCCTACTGTCTCCGCTTCAAAGAACTGAGCCAGGGTGTGTGATAACAGAGTGAAAGAGTTTCAATCTGACACCCCAGACGATCGCAAGATTCTGCTTAAATAAGCGCAGCGGATGAGTTACAAGACGCATACAATAAGATAATTAGTATTCACGGTGCAGAGAAGAACAGACGCTCATAACTGAAGGATAAGGGATATTATGCTACTATTCTACTACAAAGTGTATCGTCAGCCATCAGTCTTTATAAGGCTG
Organism: Pollachius pollachius; assembly: GCF_949987615.1. NCBI lineage: Eukaryota > Metazoa > Chordata > Actinopteri > Gadiformes > Gadidae > Pollachius > Pollachius pollachius. The sequence goes on along the minus strand of NC_136945.1, from coordinate 21,799,886 downwards.
GTAAATGTGCTGTTTGTGGGTGGGGTGCTGGTTGGGTGTGGAAGCTAGGGGTATATGACTTGAAAGTAAGCAGTGCAACAAACACACACAAGCATGCACACAAACACACACACACATGCACCGACACACAAACAGAAACACAGAAGGGGAAACACTTTTTCAGTTACAAGCTGAGCGGGATCAACGTTTACTCCTGCACTAATCAGGTTCTCCTTCTCTGGAAGGAAAACCTTTACACACACTGGAGAGTAGCGCCTCTCCGACCAATCGGACCCTTCCATCCAAACAACAATGAAGATGGGGATTTTTTTTTTTTATGTTGTATTAACTCATTTTTTAAATTCAGTTGGATCCCCTATGTGTTTAAATTGGCACATTCCAGGTCTAATAGTGTGTTATTGTTGGTCTGGGCAGACCTCAGTTCTCTGATTCTGTTTTTTCTACCTTTTTTGGCAAAGTTATTTTTCTTTTGCTGGTTTTTTCATCAATCCATGAGGCCTCTTTAACTATTTTCCATCTGGCTTCATTCCTTAAAACACACACATACATCCACACACACACACACACACACACACACACACACACACACACACACACACACACACACACACACACACAGACGCACACACACACACACACACACACACACACACACACACACACACACACACACAAACCCAAGTACAAGCAAAATAGTTAATTTGCCTTGTTTGATATACACTCACCAGAACCGCTGAGCTTCATTCCTTAAAACACACACATTCACACACCACACACATCAACACAAATCCACACATAAACCAACGCACACACGCAGCAGCCAATCAAAAACAGACAAAAAGAGACTCATCCACAAGCACATACATACACACAAACACAAACACTTAAACAAAACTATTCAGACACCAATACAAGCAAACATATGCACAAGCACACTCACAAACACACACACACACACACTTAAACACGCACACACACACATACACACACACAAAGAGTTTCAGTTCGTGTGATAGCATATTGATACTGTGCTTTGCATGTCTCCCTCCATTAACCCGTAATCGTTTGAGAGCGGAGAGGGTTACATCTAGGATATAATTAAACAGAACCTTTCCCTGAGGCAGGGTACCCCTGCACACACACGTACGGACGCACGCGCACAAACACGCACACATGCACGCGTACACGCACACACATGCACACGCACAAACACGCATGTGCCCAGTGTGGGGTTCAAAGGGTATGCAGGTTGTCTGTTGGTATATGTCCACGTTTAATGGCGGATATGTGATGTGGGCCTGGGTCCCTGTCTTTGATGTGTGTAATTGTTTGTGTGTTTATGTGTGGTGCCTTTCCCCTAAGATGCTTTCCAGCAGTGTTGCTAATAAGGTGTGTGTGTGGTGCACACGTGCCCTACGTTGATGTGCTTATGCACGGTGCTGATGTGCACAGCCGTTAGAGGCTGTGTATGTGATCAGTGGTTCCCGTAGGGGTCTGGTGCATTCCGACAGAAATGGTTTAGCAACCTGGCAGAACAACACATAGCATGCTATCGTTCTATTATGAAGTAATAGCAAACATTATGCTGTTACTTTTCTCTTCCCTTGTTCGCCTAAAGCCCTTAATGCGGTCACATATTATCATCATGCTTTTTATTGTTCTATAGCAGGACATATTCTCGTTTTCGTATATTTCGAAACGGTATTTCCCCGATGACAATAACGCTAATCCAGCACCCCCCCCCCCGCTCTTACAAAGACTAGTTATCAGCCATGGCATATTTCAGATATAACACTAAGAAACACGAATTAACAATGAAAAGATGCCACACATTCACCCAAACCCACGACAGCAACCTTCTCCTGAATGGACATTTCTAGAATTCTTATCTAGATCCTCTGTAATGTCCGCGCCTTGCGTTGCTTTCCAAGTAGCACATACATCGTATTTTTCCAACCGCTGCATTTAAAATGCATCCCTCATCCCAACAAGTTATATTATTTTTTTAATTAAAGAACTGCTCTATTGGAATAACTGAGTTGGACTGACGCGCTATACAATTCTGTTGCCTTTCAACATGCCTTAGCATTCGCTGCATTCACAGCTTAAATGTAGTTATTTGCAAATAATGTTAAAGGGGCACTCTGCAACTATGCACCTTAGTTTTTAGGTTTTTTTTAATTCATTATCCGAAACGGTTATAGTCGTTGTAAAACGTTGATCACATGGTATCACGATTAAATTAGCGAAACTACACAAGTGGCTGCTTGGCGGACGTCAGTGGCTTTCAGATCCACTCTCGGCTCGATTCTTTCGCAGTTACGGCAGAGCTGTGATACAACCGTGCGGTCAAACCTAAAGATTTATTTGCGTGTGCGGCCGTTCTGACTCCTTAATGCCGTGAGCCCCCAGGAGGTTGACCGTTAAAGCAGCTCTGCCAGCACCATCTCTCATGTTTCCCAATATCTAGTTTGTTGCAGATGTCTCGGCAGCTCAGAAAGCATGATCAAATCCACCATTTTCAACAATGCCCCCGTTAATCATTCAACAACTGACTTTCATCACTGTATACACGGCAACACAGCTTGAATCAAAAGTTGAATCTCATCAGCATCAAATGGCCTCATGTGTCACCGCTTACACGGAATCTGACCTGCTTCTCCACTCTCGCAAACGACAACAAACAGAATTAAGATGGTGCTTGCGTTTGCGTGTGTGTTTGTGTCCCTGGTAGACAAACAGAGGAGATGATAGCTCCGGGACACTGGGGGCCGTGAACGGAGCAGATCCCCTTTATGTTCGCTTGGATCCTGCTCTGGAGAGACCGCCGCGGCCACAGCCGCCGCCAGAACACGTTAAAACATTAATGGCTGCCGGCCCCGCCACTGCTCATGAATCTTTTGGTGTGACCACAGTCGAGTTAAAACAAGCCGAGGTTTCGCTGACATCATTGTGTGACGCGTGGAAGGGGGGGAGACTTTCAGGACTCACTGAAATGAAAGTGCATTGAGCATTCAAAAAAATAAGCGTAGCTTATTGAACTGTTCAGAATCGTGGAGATTTCGTGAGACACGCTCATCGTCACAACAAGCCTGATTGGCTGGAGAGACGTCATGTGAGAAGACATGCGTTAACACAGGCGTAGGGGACATGTTTTAATATCCTCATGTCAGGGAACGATAACGATTAGATAGCCTGGACTGAATACAACCACTAATACGAAGTGTCACAGAACAATCAAATTATCGTACATATTGCAGTACATATTGTTGACAACCAGAATCGCAAAAGAAACCAAAGTATAGGTAACGTATTATCTAAAAGAATATTGATATGTACTTGAAATAATTGTTCTGCTGTTTGCAAGAAAGGAACTCTTTGCTCTTAGGGTACTTTCTTTGTGTTTACACTAAGGGAAACGGGTAAAAACATACATCGCAAATACTATTGTCAACTCAAAGTAATGTGTATTTGTACTTGTAAAAAAGTATTAAATATATATTTGTGTCTACCACCATTTCTTTACAATACTTCACGTACAAGCTTTCTGCAAGATTAGATTTGAGGTCTTGATTTTTGGTGTTTAATAGGACGAGGGTCTATGGATGGCGCTGCGTTGTGCGCTATGGTTTTGAGCAGTGTTTAAAGTTTTAGCTTGGTTGTATGGTGGCGCCGGTGTGAGTGCACTCATTGAAAACATGACCTAATTAAAGTCCAATTAACAAACACAGCTTTGAGAGCATAGGGGCACATCAAAAATGTGGTTTGTGCAATGCGTCAAAGTTACAATTAATGTGCACCATGCTATTATACCATTCTCTAGAGCATGCAAAGAAAAAACTCACATGCACTGGTCTGGATGATCAATCGCCAGATAAGGAAGAAATATAGGCCGAACGCTCCATAGCTGGAGTCTATCACCTTAATGTCAGCCTGGTATTTGCAGTAGGGCCAACTCTAATGTTACCCACTGCTCCTAACCCTAACCCCTCTGCCTATGCAATAAAGTAATGAATGTTGCTGAATTTATTCATATTAATTCATTGTTATTAATGTACCCTTATTGTCAAGTGTTACAGTTACGTGTGTGTGTGTGTGTGTGTGTGTGTGCGTGTGTGTGTGTGTATGTGTGTGAGAGAGAGAGATACAGAGTGAGAGATGCTGTCATGCATAATAATATGAAGGGGGACATTAATAATGTTTAATTAAATGATAATCAATTCAGAGAGAACCTGCAAATGTCTGCCTTAGGCTGCAGTCTGTTTTATTATTATTAGTGTGTGTGTCTGTGTCTGTGTGTGTGTGTGTGTGTGTGTGTGTGCGTGTGCGTGTGCGTGTGTGTGTGTGACAGGCGGAGGTATTTAAGACTGCGGTTTCAATAGTATTTACATTATTATTTAGATTGAAGCCCCCATAGCTAATCCCAGATGTGAAGTACGTTCATTTTATCTTTTAAAGGAAAGGAAAAGGACATTCAAACATTTAATTACCTCGCTCCAGAGATCCATGCTCTGTGCAGAAACTAAGGAGAGAATATGAATAGAGAGAGAGCGATGGAGAAATGAGGAAATCACCCCAAGCTGAAGAAGATAATGAGTGCGGTTTTAGAGTCAGGGCTGTCGACGGCTGTTCGCCTCCCAGCCGGAAGGTTCCGGGTCCGTCCCCCCGACGTCTGCAGCCTAACGGGTAGACGCCCTCGAGCAAGACCCTCGCCACACAGCCTCACCTTCACGAGACACGTCTGACTTCACCGTAGGTCACCTTGGATTTAAGTATCTGCTCGATGCGTCCGCCTCATCTCCTCCGTGTGCTGTCTCCATCGTGACCAGGCTCCACGCATGACTTAAGGGTATGAAGTAATTAGAGCCGACCGATGCTGGATTAAAAGGCCACTGCTGATACCAATTTTAGGGAGTACAATTCTATGCAACTGCTGTCATTCAATATCTATATATACATATTGCGTTATTCTGGGGGTGGTGCAGCTGCGTGGGATTGGCTGCTCACCCTCCAGTAATGCTTCAGGCCACGGCAGCATCGCGGTAAAGCCCAGAGCTAATGGAACCAATGATCCTTAGTATGGGGAGGAGCGGCTAACCTCCACGCAGAACACGATGTAACACTGTGAGCGTTGACGCGGACGTGCTCTGTTAAGAGGTTCAACTACCACAGCAGAGGATTCACACAGAGGTGGTTACGTAAACAGATCACCACTTCTAAAGTAACCCTATCGGCGCATAACGGCAAACACATACGCCGATAACGATAAATCGGTTATCGATATAATCAGCCAACCGATATGTCGGTCAGGCTCTAGATGAAGATGTGAACAGTGCTTGAGGTTTACCTTTGGTGTGTGTAGGGTATGGACGAGTGGACTGTTTGCTGTGGGAGGGTTTTGTGGTGGAACACAACAGAAGGAGCAAAACACAAGCCGACACAGAGAGAGGCTAGTCACAGTGTGTGATTCACTCGTCGTCCCTTCATTCATTATGTTGTTCATTCATTCGTCCATCCAAATCTTCATACATTCATCTCTTCATTATCAACTTGGCATGTTTTTTTCTTGCATTCAGTCACTTTTCCCTTTGTCCAATCCGTGTTGGGTTGGTGTTAGGACTGCCATTGGACATACCGATCAATGCTATGCAAATGATGACAGCTCAAATGGTAATTGTGACTAAAAATCACTTAGTTTGGCTGTGTCGGTGTGTGGGTTTGTGCGGGTGTTTTTGCAGATTGTATGTGAGTATGAAGGGGAACATTTACCTGTCTCAGAGCCTTTCATCTGTATGCAGGTTGCGTGTGTCTGTATGTGTAAGTGAGGATATTTGTGTGTTTTGATGTTTATCAGTTATTCGAAACCCTAACATATTCAGTTATCATATATTTCTGTGTGTGTTTCTGTGTGTGTGTGTGAGAGAGAGAGCACGAGTGTGTGTGTGATTGTACAGTTATTTAGTGTTGCCCTTCTGTCTGAAAACATGGCCCTTGTGTGTGTCTGTGTTTGTGTGTTTGTGTGTGCTTCCCCTTCACGTGAAATAAATAATCAATAGTACCGTTCATAAATTGAATTTTTGGAAGGACATCAATGATCGCAAGATTGTGTATCTCTGTTTGTGTCTGTGTGTGCACTTGTGTGTTTGTGTGTGCGTGTGTTTGAGGATATTTTAATTTGTATGATGGACATCGAATGAGAACGAAAGAGAGAAAGGTAGCGAGATACAGTTTGTGTGAGACTCGCCTGGTTTGTGTGTGTACAGATGTGTGCGTCTGTTTGTGTGTGTACAGATGTGTTACTGGGGGGGAGTCTGACTGTGCGGGTGTGTGTGTTTGTGTGTTTAAAGATTCGTGGGTTGGGGGAGTGTGTGTGTTTGTTGGTCTGTTTTGCGTGTTGGGGAGTATAGTCTGATGTGTTTGAGTGACTATGTGTATGTAAATGTTTCAGTGTGTGTGTGTGTGTATTTTCTTGCGTTAGTGTAAGGGTGTGTTTGTAATGTGATTGTGTGAGTACATTTCTGTGTGTGTGTGTGCTTGTGACACGCCTGGTTACACTCTACAGGATTGCACTTCGACTTGAGAGTCGCTGTAAATCAGCTCTATTGATCGGACAGCGTGGGATGTATGGCGACACGATTGACCGCGGCCGTGTACAATCACGCTCAGAGTCAGCAGGTAAGCAATCATTAGTTTTTCACGGCGGCGCCGACGGCCATCTGTGCACTCATATTCATACCACCACCTGTGAGACATCTCAGATGAAAGCCTCATTGAATCCTGAATAACATTACTTTTAATTTAAGGAAGAAAAAATACATGTTGACCAGACTTGAACGTGGTAGGTCAATACAAACACAGGGTGCTTTACAATATCAATATTTTGACTTTGTGAACTTATAGCTGTACTTATCGGCAGACTGCTTTGTGTACAAGGCAGCATCGCTTGTCTGTAACCCATGGCGATGAGCCAATCCACCGCACAGTAACAACACATGGATTTGCTTTGAACTGCCAGAGAAGCCATGGCCCGAAGCATGTCTATAGCAGTGGATTAAAATACATAGTCATACAATCATTAACCAGTGGTTATAATTTAAGACATCTTACTCAATGATGTCTGAAGTTGGACTAAGGCCTTTGGTAGTCCAACACC
>NC_136945.1:21737733-21787733 GCF_949987615.1 Pollachius pollachius | reverse complement strand
GGATGTGTGGTCCGAACAGATCCAATGTTTGTCTTCAGCCTGTACCTTGAGCACATTAAAGCCCCGGATTGGTGGGTTTCATCGGAATGATTTTATGCTGCCGAGGAGACCATCAGTAATGATCTTCTCTGGTGTCTGCCCACCTCCTCCTCGATGTCCTCAGAGAGCACTTCCTGTGAAAGGTTTCATGGCTGAGCGCCTTCTCCAAGAATACCTTAACGAGGACTCCTATTGGAGGACTCATCCCCTCGATCATTCAGGACCATCTAGGGTTGATTTACTTTTAAAAAACAGCAAAACAGCGATACATAGTGCTTTGCCATGGAAAGAACACAGATAAGAACTAGAGCTAATCTGAAATCATACAAAATCTGAACCACAGAGTTGCATTAAGATTGTGAGACAGATAGTGGCGCATGAAGTATATTAACAACAACACAATAAATAAAAGATGACACACTCCTTGACTTGATAAAAAACTAAAACAAAAAGCAATGTTTTAAATGTTCAATAGGTGAATAATATGACCATGAAGACCATGGAAAGGGATAACAGTTCTTTGGTCTATTTTCATTTCATGCTGACTATGCGTAAATGTGTAAGAAGCTGGCCTGTTTGTCCTGTGGTTTACAGGCACCATGAGGGACCCCATGGGAGCCAGGTGAGAAAAGGTCCTCATAATGCAGCAGCACGCTTTACAAACACGGGGCATGTTGCTCTGCTGTAAGCGTGACAATGGCATGACGTAGCTTTTTCATTTTTCTTTTACCACCCCCTTCAGAGGTCCCCGGTGAACACAAGAAAACACACACACACACACACTTGACGCACCCATACAAACTCACAAATGCCCACACACACACACATTCGCAGTATCCCCGGTCTCTGGTAATTCCCGTGAATGCTTCAGGTTGTTTTGCACACAGGAATTCGATGTCTCTCTCTGACGTTGATTCATGGCCGGACTATGCGATCTTATACCTCCCCAGAGAGAGATGGATTCGGTGCCTCGGATAAGGTTTGGGGGTGCATGTGTGGAGGGGCTCTCTTTGTCAGTATTGTTGCTCAACAGTACCGCCATCTACCAGCATGGCTGTCAGCTTGGTGTGATTGGCCTTGGGCCATGCCGTCCATCTTCCCAGAAAACCCCCCTTGCTCTCCCTCGCTCTCTCTCTATCTCTACTCTCTCTCTCTCTCTCCCCCCCCCCCCCCCCCTCCCCCCGCCAAGCCGCTCTTAAACTATAGCTTCATTCGTAGGCTCGCTATCGCTCCCCTCATTTATTTGCACTATTATTCACTAGTTCACACTGTTGCTTTTCCTGCACTTTGTGCAGACTTTGACTGAGGCGGTGCAGGTTTTTATGGGCCACACCACAGCAATACGAGCTGGGGCAGTGGGAACGCTGAACACGGAGACGTTGCGATTACAAAACATATATCGTTTCCTTCAACCCCTTATAGAAAACGGCTCTCCAGTGGAAAAACAATCTTTATCGTCATGTTTCCCGAGTTAGGTGCAGAATAGTCTAGAAGTGGTTATGGTGTTTGACTCCTTGCCTGAAGGTTCCAGGTTCAAAGCCCAATGTTCTGCGATCTGCCTGTAGGTATCCCAGACCAAGACCTGATGCCTAACCTACTGCCTACTTTGTAATGCTAATGCTCTAATCCATTTGGATGGTATGCTGGTACGTGCAAGTGGTAAATTGCAAATCTCCCAGCTTTCTTACGGCATTTGTGGAGGCATGTCCCCTTTTGGTCGTAGTAGCTTTCCCGTTTCTCATTGGCTAGTCATTGTTATTGTTAGCTACATTAGCGTCTTTAGCAAACCAGCTCGAAAACAAACAGCACAACTTTACATTGTATTGCACGCACAGCAAGGCCGTGCAATGCATAAATTGGTGACCGGCATAAAGGAGCAATTTAATCAAGTGTGTAAAAGCATTTACAATCTACATTAACATGACCATCGTGATACAAATACAAAGAAAATAAATCTCTTTACGGGGCAGCCATTTTTGTTGACGAGTAGTACGTTCGGCCTCACTGAACTCGCTCTACTTTCAAAGCGACAAGATACTACGACCAAAAGGGGGCGTACCTCAGTGAAATGCTGCAAGAAAGCTGTGAGATTTGGAACATAAAACTTGCATGAACCGGCATACCATCCCAATGGATTACAGCAAGTATCCTACAAGGAAAATTCACTGTATAAAAATTTAGATAAAGTTCTTTGTTCCTCCTTTTTACCTCCTTAATCCTCATGGCCTAAGAAGGTTAAACAGCTATTCATAAGGTTTAGCTGCTAGTCAGAAGATCCAGGTGCTAGTCAGAAGGTGCAACTGGTAGTTAGAAGGTAAAGCTGCTAGTTAGAAGGACCAGCTGCTAGTCAGAAGTTTCAGCAGCTAGTCTGAAGGTCAAACTGCTAGTCAGAAGGTTCAGCTGCTAGTCATTAGGTAAAACTGTTAGTCAGAAGGTTCAGCCGCTCGTCAGAAGGTTCAGCTGCTAGACAGAAGGTTCAGCTGCTAGTCATTAGGTAAAACTGTTAGTCAGAAGGTTCAGCCGCTAGTCAGAAGGTTCAGCTGCTAGTCAGAATGTTGGGCTGCTAGTCAGAGGATGGAGAGGACAGTCTCCTGGCTCAGCTTGTTGCTTTCTTCTGTGTAATGATGTAATCCTCTCAGGAGCAATGCAGAAGTACTGTGAAAGAGTCTAGATGTTCATGTATTTGTATAGAGAGAGAGAGATGAGCGAGACACAGAGAGATGGAGAGAGGGGGAGAGGGCGAGAGAGTGAGAGGATACATAGGAAGAGTGAAAGCAAGTGTTTGTATCGAAAGAATGATGAACACTTCCGATGAGCGTCAAAGCCATCATCCGACGAGGTCACTGTTGTCTGCAGCCCTCCATCAATGTGATGGAGACACACACACACACACCAGAGATGGAAATTAACTTTTTTGCCCACCAGCCGCTGTGGCAGGTAGATTTAAAAATCTACCAGCCACTCATCTTTTTTACCAGCCACTTTTTATATGCTATATATTTTTTTAATATATGCAGACATTTTAAACAATATAATAGTAACAATAGATAAGAAAAGTGTTTTTCATACACATAATTTTTTCCATCATAAGTGATTTTTACTGTAAGTAGGTGCTACCAAGGAACTGAGCTGAAAATGTTACAATCTTACCGCATATGATAAACAATACACAGGTATCTGCCATGTTAAGTCATGTTTATTTCAAAGGTGTTACGAGGACAAGTTTGGGGATAATTCATCTTTACAAAGTATTTTCAATAAAAAACAAATTGACAATAACAATAAATTTAACAATAAAACAACATGCATGGCTACACCATCATAAGTCAATAGGAACATTTGTTTTTTCAGTGCACTGGCCTTTTCATTTCTTCAATTCAACCAGATGTATAATGAAATCTGCCCCTATAATGCAACAGATGTATCCTCTCGGTATAGGAAGACTCATACTCTGCCTATGCATTTGAAATTAAACATTTGAAAACAGACCATGAAGAAACAAGAACAAGAAACAATGACTTAATAAGTGCAAGACACAAAAGGCAAAACGTCAGAATACATTAAATTATATATATATATATATTTATATATAGGAACTCGTTAGCGTATCTGATTGTGTACGTTCGCTCTGCAGCCCTGCTATTGCGCATTCACAGACTGGCTTTTGTCAAAGGAATACCCGGTCAATGATGTATTTAATATGGACACAAACGACTAAACATTGGATCTTTGTATGGATTTATATGCACGTTATGGGATAAATTGATACGCTCCTGTAAGGGCTACGATGGCACAGATGACAGCTGATTTGGAACGGAGCAACAGCAAAGTAAGGAACTCCGACTTTTTTACTGTTCAATTATTAATGTTGTTTTTGAACGAGTATTGGAATACTCGCTCGGAATATCCAACGAGTATTCTAAGCCTGTAAAATGGTATTCGGGACAGCCCTACGTCTTAGCACACACACTTGACATCTGTTTTGACCAGACTGACAGAAAGCAGCTGTTTGCCAAACAAGTGAGCAGAGCTCTACGGTTACCCAACATGCTAGTTTTTCGACAGCAACAAACTATTGCATTAGGCCTAATAGAAAATAAAAAATTAACTTACGTGCAGTGCCATTCGAAGTCTTGAAATGGCCTTCCCTTTTTGTAAATTGCGTGTGCATTTCGAAATGGTAGAGCCTATCAAGCTGGGCTGTTTTGAGACTGACGAGCGGCCTCATCGCTGTCGTGGTTTCGGGCGCTGATTTCACCTTGGCAATTTTCAAAACATGACGGTGACTTTTTGAGGACTCGTGGTCCTTCACGGCTTCCAATTTTAGGTTTTGTGTCCCACTCACAAAATTATTGGACCTGTGACCATCCGAAGCATGTTTACGACAGAGAGCACAGAACATTGTCTGGCTCGTCCTGTCAAACACCAGCCAGTCACGGTGTTGCCCACTGTCCGATGTTCGCCATCTCTTATTAAAACAATGCTTCTTTTTGGGGATGACAGCCGTACTATCATCCGCCACCTGTACCTGGCCTACATTCTCCTCAGCTGTTCTCTTTCCTCCGGTGAGAAAACGCAACATTGCTTTCTCTAGTAGTTCTTTCTTTATATGTCAATAATTAGCCTAGCATGCTATACCGAATGTTGATACCTGCATATTATCTCTATGTTACCGGTATATTATCCCGGATGTTGACAGTCGCAGTTCAGCAAAAGAGGCGTAGAAGAAGAAGGGGGCCGGATGTTGACAGTAATGGTTGTGGAACTGTGCAGCGCCGTATGACGAATGTATTAAATATGCAAATTTGAACGGACCTGACTGGAAAGTATTGCCCGACACAGTGGCGGGTGAAGTGACACAATTCACCCGCCACCATACAAATCCACCCGCAAATGGCGTGTGGCGGGTGTTAATTTCCATCCCTGACGCATACACACACACACACACACACACACAAATGTACACACATACACAAACACGTTTTTATATATATATCAAAAATATATATCTATACACATACACACAAACACACACACACACAATCACACATGCATACACACAAACAGAAAGACGCACACACCTTCATACCTGCACATCAGCACAACCAAACATTCAACCTCCCTTCGAGCGCCCATCTATCTTCATCAGGTCAATGTGCTGTCAACACGTCTGACTGCTGGAGAACTTCCCAGAGTATGCGTGTGTGCGTGTGTGCGTGCGTGTGTGTGTTTGTGCGTGTTATTACATGTAGAGATGGTTAGATTTGTTGTTGTCTCTTTCCCGACTCTCTGTCTCACTTGTTCATTCATTCAGACACATTGTCGATCGACCTCATGCTTCCCTTTGCTATCAGCATCGGTCAAATGTGCATGTGTAGGCCTTTTGGTGTCTGTTTGTATGACGATTTGCTTGTCTGTGTGTTCGTGAATTTAAGCATGGATGATGATTATTGTTTAAAAACAGAAGGAGAATACATGTAAAAAAATAATAATTAAAAAGAGATGGGCGGGCTTCCTATTGCTTGTTTTTCTTCCCGAGAAAACTATATTTATATTTCATACGTAGGTAGCTTTAGCTATGGCCCCAAAACTTCCTTTTAAGCTACCAACTTTTTGCTAGCTTGCCCTAGCCAAACAAATTCTTTAGATTCTTCCTTAACTAGTCCTAGGTATACCACTACCCTAGCTAGCTTCTTCAAAACTGCAATCTGCAAAGTGCATTGTTGTGGCCCACAACAATGCATGTTGGGGGAGTTGGATAGCTAGTCTGTTGAAGACTTTTACCCACAACTTGTGGGTATGAATGCGCCAACTTCATGCTCAATAAGCGGCTGTTACTCTTCCAAAGAGGGAAGGGCGCTTCTGTTGGCTTTGATTTATAAGACCATGTTAGTAGACTGAGTGGAGGGAGGGGTAGACAGAGGCAACAGGTCAGGACTCCAGCGATTATTAACGATGCTTGAAGTAGTTAAGACTGCCAAGATATTAACGCTACACCGCTACGAATGGAAGCCTCGTGTCAAACAGGGCGGTTCAAGTGTGTGTGCTTTATGGTCCCTCTGGCTGTATATCATTTACTCTATCCCTTATGAATGCTAACCAGCTGTCCCACCTGCGCAGACACTAGGAATACATCCATTTTAATGCTTAAGTAGCTAAAGACGGCCAATATGACATGCTAACCAGGGGTTTCCCTCTGGAATTCTAATTAAAGGCAGGTTAATATGGAGCACATTAGTTACTTTCATAATTGCATTTGTGAAGTGTTGTGGTTGTGAGTGGTTAAATAAGCAAAACTGGAATAAGTAGCTTCAATAACTTTTTGTTAGATGCATGATTATGATTATAAGGCATGATTATTTATGTGATAGCATTTGTTGCTTTTTTTGCTGAAATTTGGGAACTTATTTAAAATAGTAAATACAATCGTGTTTGTCTGTGAAGCATAAGGGAATACCCACAACAAACTTAGATGATAGAAAACTAATACAATTAATAATTGCATGAGGGAACAATCTGGGAAATAAGAATAATGTTGAATTTGTTATTGGAATTTTTCACCTGAATAGTTTGGCAGAACGTAGGTGTTGTGTTAGTAAAGCATTATGCAGTCAATGGATAGGCACTGAATATTCAAATTTAGATTTGCATAAAGACAATATCCCCATGCCATCATCAATTATAGCCTAGAACCGGAGTTTCAGATACAGTATAGACATCCGTACCTTCTATGAATTGCTTTCAAACATATCTAAATTAACAATCCCAGTCAAACTTCACGTATACTTAACATTACTCATGTTTAATTCAATGAAAAATAATTGGTACTAAATTACCAGTGTGAAGTTTTGGGATTTCATAACATGAAATCATTTCCAAATCATTCAGATGAAAAAGGAAGGGGAGGGGTGGGGGGAGAAGCAGATAAATACAGGTGTGTGAGAGAGAGAGAGAGAGAGAGAGAGAGAGAGACAGAGAGACAGAGAGATCTTTACATTGTGCCTGGGGAACCGATGATGAAGAAGAAGAAACAAGATGGAGGCGTTCATTCAGAGGCATTGAGGGGTGGCAGAAGGGACAGAATACAGAGAGAGAAAGAGAGAGAAGCAATGAGAGAATGATAATTGGAGAGAGATGGTAAGAGAGGGAGAGGGGATAGGGTAAGAGAGACAGACGGATGGATTGAGCAAGAGAAAAAATGTATAATTCATAAAAAAGTGATCTGTTATTTCTTATAATAATGCAATGGCCTGCAATAATTAGACTACAGAATTTAACACATACATAGAAATAGATTTTGAAAAGTCAGAGAGATCACAGTTAGACAGTGTTCAAATGTGCACATGTTTCTGTCTTTGTTTGGGTTATGGGCCTTTCAATTCCTCACATCTGAATCCATCATCACTTCATTGGAGATCCTGACGGCCACATTGACACTCTGTTGGTGATCTATAAGTGCTCTACGGCTGGTGTTGATTGGACCAGATGTGATGGACCTGTGAGGTATAGCTCCTATTCTTGTTTTATGTCTCACTGATCCAGACGGCGCTCACGTCTACAACCTAATTCAGGATACATACTAACTTTCATTCAATGTTACGAGTCATTACCTATAAGTATAAAATGGGCAGTTTGCCGATATTACTCATAAGTGAAGATGGATGGATGGGACGATGAATGAAAATGTTGAGTTTAGATGAATGGATGGGTAGGTGATTGGCTGGTAGTTTGATGGGTGGCTGATGGATAGACGGGGGGATGATAGATGGGTGAATGAATGGATAGGAGGATGAAGGGGTAGATGGATTGATGATAGACAACAAGTGAATGGATGGATAGGGGGATGAATGGGTAGAAGGATGGATGGATTTATGATAGATGACAGGTGAATGGAGATCGATAGCGAGACGCATCAGTGGGTGTTTGAGTGGTGATGTCGGTGGATCGATTCATTGATCACTTTACGGATGGATTGGAAGACAACCTTGATCTGCTTGGAGAGGCTGGAGGCAAAACTTCCTGCTCTCTGTCTCTACGGCCATGTTGATTCTCCCTCTGGTTTACTCCACCTCCCACCTCCTCCACCTCCTCCACCTCCCACCTCCTCCACCTCCCACCTCCTCCTATAGTCCTCCCTTAGACCTCCATGTCACCTTTGGTCAGCAATGCTAATTGTCTCGAGCACGCCGATCGATAACTGGCTGAACGGATTGATCTCTAATTTGATTGTTTGTTTAGCTGCCCCCTCTCCCTCGTTTCGCCACATCTCCACCATCACCTGGTGCCTCGTTTCGTTTAATGCATCCACCTCCAAAACGTTTTCCTTTCTCTTTCTTATACAACCTGATTCCTTGAAGGACGCCCTATGACTTTATCAACCCTCCCCTCCCCTCTCTCCTGGAGCTTCCATAAGGGCGGGCATCCAATCAGGCACAGCGGAGGATAAGATATTCTAAAGAGCAAATCTGAATGATTGGTGGTTGATTAATGAAGTCATTTAATGAACATCATCAGTGGTCTAACTTTTGGGAAAGGATGGATCGCGCCGCAAGTCAAGCAAAGTCTCCTGGACCACATTTTTCACAATAGACGATTCTAACAGCCACTAAATCAAGGTATACACACTAAACAAAGTGGCTAAACGTTGTTGAATCGTTGAAGGATTGCTTTTTCAACAATTTAAAAGTTTAACTTATTAACTGTGGTTCCGAAGCGACACATTTTGCAGGGTGGTTTTCTTCAGCTCTGTCCGGATTTGGAAGGATTGAGTTTTAGGTTTGAGCGTTGAAAGCTATTTTCCCCGACGAAGCAAGGTTAAACACAGAATAACTTTCAAACTTTTGTTGTGGAACACAAGATGAGATTGCAATCGCCACTAGAGAGTTGTAGACCAAGAACAAAGAACACAGTTTGCCCACACAGAAGATGTGGTAACTCCCCAAAAGACTCTAACTCTCTCTCTACAAACTCTCTTCTCCTAGCTCTGAAAATACCAACATCTCCTTGTACGATCCCAGTTCATACTTTTATGAATTACGGCTCAGGACTTATTTGAAGTAAGGTCATGTTACTATATGAGGCCATTTCAGCTCAAACCCAGATCTCTAGGCTGTGAGAGATCCCTCACCACCCTAACCACTACACACTCCCTCCCTCAGTCATTCACATGGACCATACAAAACGTCTTTGGCCCTTTAAACCCAGGCCAGAGCCTGCTCAATGGGTCATTTGAGTAAACTCAGAGAAATACCCAATTCAACATCGTTATCGGGAATAATTGTGTTAGGCAGTCAAATCCTATATTGCCAATTGCCATAGACCAAAGGGAAGAGTAACAGCCTCATATGGCTGAGAGCGAAACAAGATGGAGGTTGGTTCTGTGGTGGCGTGGGAGCCTGAAATCCACCTGAGCCTCTGTCAATTACAGCCATTCCTCAGCGGGATTTGGCTTCCCTACTGACATATTAATCAATCCACACCGGGGGAAACCGTAGGAGCAGACAAAAGAAGGATCGCACAAAGGGAAAGCAAAGAAGTGATGGAGAGGGAAGGAAGAGGGGGAGAAAAGGAAACAGAAAGGATGTGGTTAGATAATACTGATGAAGAGTTGGCACCAAATGGTCCATCTGCCGGTCTTTTCCGTCTGTCCGCCTGTTTAGAGAGATGGCAGAGGAGGCAAAAGAGAAATGAATGCAGAAGGAGAGAGAGGGAAAATAGGGAAATACTAGAACGGGTGAGAGGAAAGACAAGAGAGGTGGAGGGAAAGAGAGAGGACAAAAAGATAGAACTAAAAAGAGGGTAAAAGACTGGGAAGGAGAGACAGAGAGTGCAGAGTGCTTCCACGGGAAGGGGGACATAAATTAGAGGGAGGAAATCGCCTGTGGCTGATCAATCCCTTGGACTTAATTATTTTCTCTTTCTTAAGACATTGTTTTGCTCCCTCTGTTATTCTATCCATCACGGCGGCTGTGTCGTTAGCAGGGTGTCCTCCAGAGAATGGCCTGTGGAAGAATTGCCCCGTTATCCTGCTCTTCAAGGCCACACTCCCGTCCCCTCCCTGCCTCTGGACGCCCGGTCCGTCCATCTGCTGTCCACAGGCTGGGGAGGCTGAAGGAGGGGTGGGGTAAGTGAATGGATCGATGATGAACTAGTTGATGGATGGATGAGTGAAGGGAAGGTTGGATGACGGAGGGATAGGTGGATGGGTGGATGGATGGATGGATGGATGAATGGATAAATGAGTTGATGGCTGGATGGTGAAGGGAGGTTTGGATGTTGCATGATGGATGGATGATGAACAAGTTGATGGGTGGAGGGAAGGTTGGATGAAGGATGGCCGGTTGGATAGACAGATGGATAAAATAATGAATACATGAAAGAATGCATGAATGAATGGATAGAAACAATAATTGATGGATGGATTCCCGAAAAGAGGTATGGCTTCAGTTTCTAAATTCAAAAAGAATCAATCAAGTTGGTAATTTTTCCATTCATAATACTTTAGTTACTGTTTACTGTTTTGCTTCAGGTTATGCAGCAAGCGCTCAATAGAATGAGCCAGACAGTGAATGACCCTCAGACTCACAGGAGCAAGAAGCAACTAGCAGTGAGTTTGACTGGATGAGTCAGATACTCCGTGTGAATTGGCGAGAGAGTCTGAAAGCCACTATGAAAAGCCCCGTTCATCCATAATAATCAACATAATAATGATGGTAATAAGATTGTCATCCGACAAGAACTTCACAACATACATTAGTCATTTCGGCTCCGGTCCAATGTGATCTCACATTGCAGCTGACACATTTCTGTCTGTGAACCCATTTGCGTGGTGTTAACATCCCCTGTTATTATCAGTAATGGAATTGAAACCGACAGGAAAGCATCGACAGCGAGAAAAGAATAACCTCAGAATTACACTGTCTTCAGAACAAGAGTGTTCCACTGGGATACGGGCCGTCACGGTGGATCACATACTCTGACGGTGTTTAAGTGAGTGTTTAGTACAGCCATCCTTAGGCCTTGTTCACACTACATGCGTCTGTCAAACAAATCTCATTGACTTTGCATGGGGCGCTCGCGAAATGCATTGTGGGTCCGTCCGTTCTGTTGGCTAGTCAAAACGTTTAGAAATGTTCAACTTCTCAGGCAGCGACGGATTCGTCGGCTAATCAGACTGCGTCATGCAAATATATGCAAGGACACTGTCCAATGAAATCGCCTTTGTAATACATCCCGGAAGAACACATGGATACGTCCAAAAGCCCCCATCCGTCGACGGACGCATGTGGTGTGAGCGAGGCGTTAGTGTGAGGTACAGCCATCCTAACCGGGCCCCAGTCTAATAACACGTTTAATGGCTCAAAGGTTGTTTCACTCATCTGACTTGCGCCAGCATTTTAAAGTGCTTCACACAAAACAAATAACACAGTGGAAACATTTCATGTAAAGTTAATTTATGTTACTGTGTGTCTTTGTGTGTGTGAGTCTGTTTACATATGCATGTGTGTGTCCGTTTACGTTTGTGTGTGTCTGTATGTTGTGTGTGTGTGCATATGCGTCTGTGTATGTTCTGTGTTTTAAGTCATAACGGAAGTAGTGACAGCGGGAGGGGGGAACACATGAGATGGGTAGTATACGCCCCAGAGGTACACTGTGTGTGTGTGTGTGTGTGTGTCTTTGTGTTATAAACCTGTGTGTCACAAGGGCATATTTTATGTGTGTTTATGGATAGTATTATCATATGAAAATGGCAATATGTGTTTGTGTGTGTGTGTGCGTGCATACTTGTGTGTGAGCGTACTTGTGTGCGTGGGTGTGCAAATGTGTGTGTGTGTCTGCGTGTGTGTACGTGTGTTTTTATTGGTGTAGCTCCTTGTAATATCTGCTTTGTTGTGGGCTTTAGTACCATCTGCCGCCTTTAAGAGTCACGCATTCTGCTGCGTGACAAATGAGAGCCGCACTGCAACATGCACTGTAAGCTGAGCTACACCTGCTGCAACACCCAGAGGCCCGACTTTAAGAACGCGCTCCCGCCTTAGGAAAGACAGTACAGTGGAATACATCGCAGCCGTGACTGTTACCTCTGGCTCCGTGAACGCCAGAGAGCCGCTCGGCATATGCAGGTGGGACACATTGAAGTAGAGAGGGAATGAAAGGTCAGAACACAACGCCACAGAAGCCACCCACTCAGCACAGGCTCGATGGGAGGTATAGCCAGGAGGGGACAGGATGTGGTGGTGGTTAGGCCAGATGACTCCAAGCCAGAAGGTAATATGTTCAATACCCGATGGGCACAGCCTACTGCCTGTAAGAACGCATTTGGACAAAAGGCTTATTTGAAATGAACAAGATGGTAACTTGAGAGTGAGGGTCCAAAGCAAGACAGCCCGATTGTGGATCCTATAATGTGATAAGCATGATGAAGAACAGGGGGGGGGGGGGGGGAAGGAGAGGAAGTTAATGGACTGGGACAGGGTGTAGCCGACTGTGTCGCCATCCCAATGGATGCCACGGTGACCATAGCCTGTATCATATAACTAATGATTTTATGGTAGGTCCAGTCAAACTGGCGGTGGGAAGGGTACTATCGGACAGACAATAGGCTGTTAGGGCTCTCGGGCAGGAAGGAATGAGCCCTCAGAAGGGTTCAGACACAGTGTGATTAGCCTTGTTAGCGCTGCTGTAGCGTGGAGGCTACGTCAAGCTAATGTCTGCTAGAGAGCTTTTCTCTGTGACACTAACTGAGCTGGAGCACAGAGACGCAGGCTGACAGCCCAGGCAATGGAGCCTGGAAAACACACAGCAGTGAGTTAAAGGGAAAAACAAGTGTTAGTGTAGAAAATGCAAGAGGTTGAAGGCATTGTGAATGCGCCGGACCCAACCAACACCAACAGCCAACGATATACTGTTGGATGTTGGTTCGACATGTTTACAGACATAAAACGTAACCCGCCAATAGCAACAGACAAGTGAGGCACACTGGCCCCATTGTGGTGTTTGATAGAGTTGGTCTGGGGCCGTTTGCAAGTAGACTCAGGTGTTTACTGTTGTTATAGAAAAGTGTATTTCCGATTAAAGAAATATATATATATATATATATATATATATATATATATATATATACATTTATTGCTTACGTTTGAGACAAAAGGTATTAACCTGATGAGTAAGTTTGCAAATGAAGTTACTGTGGACATGTTATAACTATGGTCTTACCGTTTTACCATCCAATTTACTGGAATTATACACCAGTGAAATGGAACAGACAGGTCTGTATCCAGGAGCAGTTCTGATTGGTTGATCAAAACATGAAATAAGTAAAAAAAAAAATAGAACGAATAAAGCAAATGAAGACATGTTAACAAAACTTGTGAGTAATTGCATTGCTGAGGTCTCTATCCAAATTGAAGCCTTATTCAAGCGCTGGACCTGGCTGATATTCACTGAACCTCTGAGATATGCATGCAGGCAGGGATGAATGCTTTGTGCGTTAATTGTCTTTTGTTGAAACATATAACAAAACAGAGATTAATGGCTTCACACACGCCCCTTGACATTTAGGAAATTAGTCGTTTGTGTAGCGTGCAATAAAAACTGTACATTACAACGCAGACAAGACAATAGCTGGTTGTCAGAAGAAAGCATGCATCATAAAGGAGATTACACTGGCGGATGTATTATTGAAACTGTATGAGATGAATAACTCCTGTGTGCGTGCTGTGCACAGTTGCGGACGTATTTGTATGCGCATGCAAATGCAGAGGAATGCTTTACATATTTCTGTACATCACAAGTAAAGTCATAACCATAAATATTCATATTTGCATAAAAAAATGGGTGGAGATGTTCTGGTGTCTAAGACTGATGGCGAGGGAAGGATTGTACCAATGCAATATGGGTTTGTGTGTGTGCATGCTTCAGTACTTTAGCAACACATGTGGCTTTGTGGGTCTTCATGCTTTATTATTATTATAGGCTATAGCAACACATGTGTGTTTGTGAGCGTGCATGCATCAGTATTCTAGCCACACATGTGAGTTTGTGTGCGTGCATGCATTATTATTATAGCAACACGTGCGTTTGTGTGCGTGCATGCATTATTATTATTACTGCAACACGTGTGTTTGTGTCGTGCATGCATCAGTATTTTAGTAATGCAGGAATGGGTGTCTGAACCACCTGCAGCCCTGTGTATTAAGAGAGAACTGGGGTTGGCTTAGCCGCTAAACCCATCTATTAGAGGGGAATTCAGAGCTATTATACGCTACATGTTTATGCAGTGTGGTCATGTGTATGCATCAGCATGATTGATACTCTGCTTCCGGCTAAACCCAGAAACAAACAAATAAGCAAATGATGTTTACTTGGCGAGGGCGGGACAATCTCTAACTCCCGTATTCACAGACACATTATCCTCCCGTCGCCTCATTTGCTTTCACCGGGAAAATTAGCATCGAAGACCGGAATTCCGAGAGACTCCCACATATCTGCACCCTCACACACCCGGACTCGCATGCATGCAAATGCACAAACACGCACACACACACACGCACGCACGCACGCACACACACACACACACACACACACACACACACACACACACACACACACACACACACACACACACACACACACACACTCCGTCTGTCTGTCTGCCTGCTTGTCTGTACATATGTCTGTCTGCCTGCCTGTCTGTCTGCCTGTCTTTCTGCCGGCTTGTCTGTACATATGTATGTCTGCCTGCCTGTCTGTCTGCCTGTCTTTCTGCCTGCTTGTCTGTCCATATGTCTGTCTGTGAGTCTAAAGTCGGTCTGCCTGTCCTTCCATCCGTCTGTCCTCCGTCTTTCTGTCGCTCTACTGCTATGGGTATTTATTTTGTCCTATTATTTCCTTCTTTGTTCGTTCACATTTCATTGTAAACACCACACATCGCTGCATTTATTCATCCCTACTTTTTTCTGTCATTCTCATTTTTTTGCTTTTGTTTGATCTCTCTCTCTCTCTCTCACTCTCTCTCTCTCTCACTCACTCACTCACTCACACACACACACACACACACACACACACACACACACACACACACACACACACACACACACACACACACACACACACACACACACACACACACACACACACACACACACCCACACAAACAACAACAAGCACAAGAAGGTAGTTTTGCCATGAACCTGACAAACACACATGCATACCAAAATCTTTCAAAGACATGCAAATGCTGCTAATGAATACTATTATAAACATGTGTGTCTACACTAGTCCGACTTATTTAAAAGCTATTGGTAGTATTTATAGTTCTAGTAGGTTTAAGGGGGCCTTTGCAGCTCTCTCTTCGAATCCCCTGCCCTGCTCTAACACGCCCCAACCCCCACCATGCTGTGATGATACGTTCCCTAACACGCATGGCATTCAAACCCACATGGTCTCCAGACGCAGGGGCAAACAACAGTAGCTAATCAGCAAACCACTGAACCACTGCGCAGCAAATCAGTAATTTACACAGAGTACAAAGCGAGGCGATTCGATACGATCGCGTGGGCGGGATTGTCTCGTGGATTGGGGGTTAGATTCCCCTTTGAGAGGTTCTTTGTTCGATCCCCCATGTCCTTAGCATTTCTTCAGCCAGACTCCCAGCACCGTTCTGCTCCTTAATGATCTGTGTCTGTATTGACTGCATGATTCACTTTGGATGCATCGTTCTGCCGAATTAATTAGTTGGACAGGAAGTAACAGTAGTTGGACAGGAAGGAGACTGGCAAACAGGAAGTTTAAGGTAACAGAGAGTCAACAACATGGGAACCGCTATTTTTGAATCCATTTATTGGAATGCCCTCCTGTTTGTATCCAACTATGAAAGGAAACGAACCATGACATACATCTCCTCTTTATTTCCATTCATGTTCCCAGACAAGCATTGTCTGTAATTTGTCTGAACTGACGACATGAAAGACCAAAGCCCAGATGTCTGCAAAGGAGTTTCTCCATTTAAACTAGAATGAACAACTTATCTAAATGAATGCTCGCAAATTACCCACATTCCCCATTTTATCCAGAGAGCATCAATGTAATAATCTCCTGGATATGTTGTAACGTCTGAAAATGTGCACTTATCTTGATCGAAAATGTAATAAACCACACTGACATAATAATATCATAATTGGGAATTTATTACATTTGCAGGTGGGTAATTCTTATTAAAAACAGATTGTGCAAGTAGAGAACAGAAAAAGTGACAAACACAAAAGATGTTTACTTTCATTACAATGATGGCTGGTTTTCAAACCAGCCATCATTGGTCAATCTAACCGTGTCCAGTTAGATTGACTAAATATGGTGTAGACTATTACAATTCCATGTAGTCAATGCCTAATGTCAACATACCACTTGCCATCTATTGTAAATTTCTAATTCTACATGAAGCCTAGACAAAATTAGTCAGAACATTTGATCACATTAATGGCAAGTGATTAAATGATTGGGTATTATGAAAAATTGTTATCAAGTGAAGTACAGATCATAGAATACAAACTTCTTAAAGCAGCCCCTTTGCGCTCGGAAATCAATGATGATCTAGTTTCCTGATGAACACTTCTGAGGGTGTTTTAAATAACTGTTTGACTTGCTCTCTGTCCAAGAGCTCTTGTTAACTCTGACTAATTTGTTGAAACTAATGTTTACCTGGCAACCTTCCAGCGATGGACTCTGACAGAGAGTTACAAAGTAACTGCCATTTAATCTGTAAAATAGATTAAATGGCATTTGTGTCAAAGGCCCATCTCTTTGAGCTTGTTCATTCTCTCTTGTTCTGTCTCTCAATCTTAGGCTCCATCGATATCTTTTCGCCTATCTCTTGCTCTCTCCTCTCTCCCTCCCTTCCTCTTTGTCTCTCTCTCCCCTCTTGTTTAATTTTCTCCCCCTCTTTCTCTTCTCTGTTCCCAAGCCTGTCTCTCTCCCTCCCTTCCTTTATATCTCTCTCCTCCCTTGTTGCTTTTTCTCCACCTCTCTCTCTCTCTCTCTCTCTCTCTCTCTCTCTCTCCCTCTCTGTCTCACTCTAAACATATGCATCATCACAAGTCAAGGCTGTTGCTCTTGGCTGAAATCATATCAAATATCAATATTGGAGTTAAAAAGATTTAATTTACATGTTCCATTATAGATAGCGGCTGTGAAAGTGCAGCAGCCCCAAGGCCAGGGAGCCAGGGTCTGACTCAGAAAATATGGATGTTTGTGGATTGATACTAAAGTATGAAAAATAAGTCAACAGCACACTTTGACTGATAATCAGGTTGGAGACCTTCAGGATGGCATGTTCTCAAAGTCTAAAAGAGGCACTGTGGATTTGTAGCAACAGAGGGTGAAGTACGCGTGCAAAACGCGCACATCCGCTGAGCACAGCCATGTTGGAGTAAATGCCATGAGATGAGACAATCAGAAGTCTCGGCGCCTACCTAGAAAACGTCTGGAGACCTCCAGAGGTGAACGGCGGGGAGAAGTGACTCCCCAATTATCCTCCCATTTCACAGCATATTCTTATAGCGAATATGAGTGTCGTCCAACACTTCTCTGGGGAGGTGAACGTCGCTTCATGGACACTCTCCGGCCTGAAACCCAACTCCGGCCTCATTAATTCCAGTCCACCGTCTTCTCGAACGTGTTCCGATTCAGCTCAATGGTTCCACCTCCGCTAAGCTTAATGCTAACTTAAGGCGGACAGGTTGTGCTACGCGACGCGCGGCTGTGGCAGGACACAGGCTGCGGCTTGGACCAGCGCTACGTAATTAGCGTCTTATCCTTGGCTGCATCGCTGCCCTGCGCTTGGCACCAGCCGCGTCCGGCTAATTGGGTCGACCACAGAGGTGGAGTTAGCCTTCTGCTAGCGGCCTGCTGCCGTCCAGCGCCGTGAACCTGAAGGCAACACACACGCACACACAACACAAACAGATATATATATATACACAAACGCACACGCATATAAACATAAACGCATCTCTCTCTCACTGTCTCTCTCCCCGCTCTGTCATCTCTCTCTCACTGTCTCTCTCTCCCCTCTGTCATCTCTCTCTCACTGTCTCTCTCTCCCCTCTCTCATCTCTCTCTCACTGTCTCTCTCTCCCCCCTCTCTCATCTCTCTCTCTCTGTCTCTCTCCCTTCCCACTCTCCCCCCTCTCTCACTGTCTCTCTCCCCCCTCTCTCATCTCTCTCTCTACTGTGTTTTCACAATTCAACATTCGCTCAGATCCATTAGGTGTGATGACAGATGTAGCACACACACTAACACACACACACACACACACACACACACACACACACACACACACACACACACACACACACACACACACACACACACACACACACACACACAAATACGTGCACAGACTCCGGCAGATGAACACAGTTAGTAGATACAGCTACAGATTACACATACAGATGGCTACACATTCAAGCATACACCGTTGTAGACCACTGATCGACGAGAGAGAGGGGAGAAGAAAGAGTCAGGAGAGAGAGGGATGAGGAGTGGAGGGGAGAATCAAGATAGAGATAGAGAGAGACAGAGGAGGGGTGGAGAGAGGGAAAGAGTGAGCGAGGGAGAGAGCAAAAGTAAATGAGACAGAACTTCAGAGAGAGAGAGAGAGAGGACTAGAGGGGCAGTGTAAAATGTGTCTTATCTCTGAGCCCACCTGATGACAGGTTGTCCGCTCCGCTGTCGGTGTCCCTGTTTGGATGATCTGGCCTGTTTGTAAGGACTCCTTTTTAATTGTTGACATTTTCTACATCGAGATGTAAATCAGCTGGGATTTCTGTTCACCTCACCTCCTCTCGCGCTGTCAACTGCGAGAGGAGCTGTTATTTGGCAGTTCTCCATCCACATCCATTATATGATTCAGATCTAACAGAATCGAAGAAGTGAATACTAATGCTAAGTTCAAATCGGTAAAGAAAACACATCCTGAATGCAGAAACTTCGCTCTGCATTCAGAGTTCAGAATAATCACGCTGCCTCAAATTGCAGGCACTATCTTCACACAGAAGTTAAACCGTGTGCGCCTCAGACTCTGAATCCATGAGCAGTAGCACAGTGGCGTGTAAACACAGGATTGAAACTTTCCGATTTTTGGCACTATTGGAGATGGCTACCTCGGTAGGGCAGTTAGTATGTGTTGGACAAAACTTAGATATAGCAATGGAAGCTTCTCAAAACTCGTTTGGGACATAATGGATGTGAATTGAGGTCCCTGGGAGTGTGTGGATGTGAATGATGGCTTGTTTAAGCAGCCTCACTTGACCGGGTCTGATTGGACTCTGGGGCCGGTGAGGCTGCTTAAACCAGCCATCATTCAGACACACGCCCACACTGGCCAGCTGCCAGGTTTCACAACACATCTACACTTCGAGAGGGGGTGAGTTTAACAGAAATCGTGGCTGACGAAAACAATGTCAACAATTAAACTGGGGTCGTAACAAACCGGCTAAATCCTTACAGGGAATGGTTTTACATAACAATTGTAAGTACTTTATTCTATGAACATCCTCACTGTAGTGACAGTGATTTATTGTTGTTCCTCTTCTGACAAATGTACTTATTGTAAGTCGCTTTTAATGGAAGTGTCTGCTAAATGCGCTAAATGTAAATGTATATATTAATACTAGGGGACGCAACTATTTCATTTCTTGTGTATTTCTGAGGACCAAAGGAAGTGCAGTTGAAGTTGCTTCGGATAAGCAGTTCTCGAACAGTCTGCAAGAAGCAGCCCTGACCTGTTCCAGACGCACATGTTTTGAACGAGCTCCGCACTAGTTTCCTTAATTTAACAGAACTTTCAAAACGTTCCCCCACCAGCGCCCTGTTCTGTACAAGAGGCACAATGAAAGGGCTTCACATGAAACACAGACAGAACTGCGGCTCCACTTTTCATCAATGGAACAGCGGGATAAGTATTACGTTGTAATTTTTAATGAACTGTCTCTCTTGCCGCGATACGACGGCCAACCCAAAGGGTTGCTAGGCAACAGTGTTTGTAGATGAAGTAATTAAGAGCCTGGGGGATGTGATTGATCTTATTAAAAAATCGTGCGGAAGCCGGAACAACGGAGAGGTTGTCCCTCTCTTCCTCTCTCTCTATGTGGCTCTCCCCTCTGTCTCACTCTTGGAGCGAGTCGAACTTGGAACGCTGCGTAAGTCCAGAAGTACTCAGCTAGAGATGAAAGAAACTCTGCTGATTAGGGCACTGAACTCCCTGCCAAAAGGTTCTGGGCTTGAGCCCCGATGTCCCAAGCATACCATCCTCGAACAAGATGTCCTTTTACTCTGCTAAAACCTGCTTCAGCATTCACTGGAAAGTAACTTTTGGTAAAAGTGTTATCCCCAAATCACTAAATAGTAAATAGCAGTACAAGATGCAAGCCACATCCTGTATGTAAAAACCCTCTACCAATTTCTAAACAACTTGTATCCTTGGAAATATGAATAGTAATACACGCTCAGAGTTCCGAGGCTAACCGTTGCTGTGGTGTCAGGCAAACTCTCTGAAACAGGAAACGGTTTTGTAAGGGTCGGATGCTAAATCCACGGATCCGGAGTTGACTTATCGAGCACTCGGTGGCCTTTACCAGGAGTAGAGACGGGTGACAAAGGGCCGTCCGTCATTGAGTTTGTGGTGGTGCGAGTGTGTTTGAAGAGGTATGTCTGCCTGCAAGCACATCTCAGTGCTGTTCTGCTCGACCTCATTAGGATACTAATTCACTGACATTGAGTTTGTAAATTTTAACATTTGCGTTTAATGAATGCACTGATCCAAGTATTCCCTTCGGTGCGTTGAGCTGTCAGACTTATCGACGTGGAGGAGCAGTGATGAATCAATGGTTCGCTGCTGGTAAGTTTCCTTCTTGCTCGTTTGGGTACTGTATGTTTTGAATCAGTTTGATGCAAACTTTTATTCATAGGTTTGGAAAAGTAACTTGGACTTGTGAACATTGACTTGTGGAACAAAGCATTATCATGTTATTTTAACGACTTGCTTTAGACAGTTTGCTAAACGTGAATGTGCAACACTTCTGAATATCTGCAGCTTAATTAGTAGTAATGAAGAAATTGACTACTTTACTACTACTTTACTTTACTACCTGCCATTCCTACCAAAATAACTAGTTCATAATAAAATATACAGAGCGCGAGGGAGAAAGGGAGAGAGAGAGGAGGGCACTTTCAACGGTGACGCAACCGGCGGGAAATAAAATGAATCGGTTTAATTTTCCTCCCTTTGAGCCGTGGGTCTTCTGATGTTCCTTGAACGGGGGGAGAGAGGGATTCTGCAGGTTGTAAGGTAGCTCATTCTACCACCGAGGTGCAGCACTACAATAGAGTCTGGACAGTACATTAGTTCCACACAGTGGAGGCGGTTTCAGGCGCCCTCAGTTAGAGACCTCGTGGCTGGACAGAGGGATCCCTCTTTCAGTGTCCAATCGCTCGGTGTGCTCCCATCATCCTTTACAAGTCGAGGTAACACTCCGTTTTACAGGTCCGCACATTTCTTGGTAGGAAGGTAATGATTAGTAAGTAAAGCATTTGAAATTTAAAATGACCCCAACCTTATTGGGGTGATTGTTTTTTGAGTAGCTCCCTCAATTTGGGTAGGATTTGCCTCAAAACACTATTATACATTCAATAGAACAGAGAGTGAAGTGTTAAGCGGAGGGAGGGAGAGAGAGAGGAATTTGCCCGTGTTCTCTCTCTCCTTCTTCATCTATTTACCCTCACTGTGTAACTCTCTCTCTCCCTCTCTCTCTGTCTTACTCTTTGTCTCGCTCTCTGAATCCCTCTTTCTGTCTCTCTATATCTTCCTTGTCTTCTACCCCTTGCTCTCCACTGATATATCCATCTCCCTTTTGCTCTCTCTCTCTCTCTCTCTCTCTCTCTCTCTGCCCTGCTCACTTCCACAGTTCTCTAATTTTCCCTCTCTTTCTCCATCTATCACCCTACCTTTGTATCTCTCTCTCTCTCTCTCTCTCTGTCTCTCTGTCTCTTTGTCTCTCTCTCTCTTTGTCTCTCTGTCTCTTTGTCTCTCTCTCTCTCTCTCTCTGTCTCTCTGTCTCTCTGTCTCTCTCTCTCTCTCTCTCTCTCTCTCTATATATATATATATATATATATATATATATATATATATCCTTCTCTCTCTCCCGGCTCTCTGAAGGGCTGCCCTGCCCTGGCAGCTGACTCTCAGACAGAGTGGGACCATTTAGCTGTCAGAGTTAAGGCCCGTATCTAATGTCGCCGACTGATAGAAGCTGACTTACTTCTTTCAACTTAACTTGACACATATTTAATTCTGTGAATGCTTCTCAAATGGGCGGCATTGTTAACGTATTATTCACACTAAATTCCCACCGTCCCCATTAGTTACGGACCGCACATCTTTCACTTATTAAGCCTGACAAGAAGAAAATTGCTGAGGTCTTTGTTGTACGGAGACATTATGAAATGAATGGATGTACACTTCCCGGAGAAGGCAAAAGGAAGAATGCTAATGGGAGAGTCATACATCTTCCATAAAGATCCGATGCACTTCTACATTCAAAAACCTGACACATGATTCATCATATTATTATCTCTTGATTCATTGGACACACTATACAGCAAGGGTACATTAGTGTACCATTCATTCACTTATGTTTATGCAGTAATAAGTATTAATTAACGTCAATGTTAGTATAGTTAACAAATGGTTTGGCAATCATTTACTATGTTTATTTTTTTTTAATAATGGTGGTTATAAGGAAATGGTGTCCGTGTTGACTAAGGTATTCAGTGATACGTTATTTAATAGGAACTCTAATCCCGATGCTAATCCTATGTAATAACGCTTATTACTTGTTGTAGTATATACAATTTAGCAGATAAACTTATTATAATAACATTCTTTACTAATGTTAATCAATGGTTAATTAATGTACCCTTATTGTAAAGTGTTACCATTTATTTAATAATGGGCACTATGGTTAAGATATTAAAATATATATATATATTGTTACTTCCACTATTGTACTGAGGTTCATTTCAGTTGGATTAAGCCTTCAAGATATATTTATCAGAATAAACCCGTTGAATAATATATTTTATATTATGCTTAAATTTACAAAAGTTTCTACTTTTGTGAGTAATGAATTTCCTGAAGTGCAGCGATTCCATTTCCCAGTGTTATAGTTGAGAGAGTAAAAAATGACTCTTTTGTTTTTTGCTCGTCATCTTCTTCACTCATTCGTGGAAGGACATTCATTTTATTTGCAGAGAGGTTGACGTTTTGAACGATTGGTCTCAAATAAAAAAAACCTTGGGACAGTTAATTCTCTTTTAACTTATAATAAAACACATTTCACACCTCATTTCACTAATTATAATCCGGCCTTGGGCCTAACTGAATGCTCCTGGGTTCAAGAAGGAAAATACTTCAAATAGATGGAACCGGAGATGTAAACGCTACGATCTCTGCTTTGGAACATTTGTCCAAATAACTTCCAAAGAGTTTAGTATTCATGGTTTTATTCAGTTTTGTACCAATGCTTTTCTCTGGGTTTGTAAAGCATAACAACAACGGTGTCGTACACATGAGTCCTAGTATCTTTCGAGTTGTGTTTCAGCAATGCTCCGCTCCTATATATAGAGGTTCAACATATCAGCAACGCAAACCGAGCGCTTGACGGATGAATCTCTAAGCCTTGCCACATCTTGAAGGCGTGCACCGTGGTTGCGTTCCTCCCAGCATGGCACCATGCGACTGAGATAAACAATCGTCTTTCTTTATGTTGTCTTTTAAAAAAATAAAAAGGCGTCTGTTCGTTGGCGCCTGTGACGTCTCACCGAGGACTTCAGACAACCCCCCCGCGACGCTTTCCATCTGCTTTCGTGAAAAGCGAAAACAGGCTGGAACAAAGTGTTGCTGGCTGTTGAAAGGAAGTAGGGCGTGGAGAGACAACTCCTCAACCCGATGGTTTACCATGACATGCCGGTTTATAATCCACCTTTCTGTAAACCTGGGGATTTGAACAGGGTGTCCTCACGGTTGGCGCTAGCCCCATTAAACGAACCACTAACCAGGGAGCTTTTTCACTGTTCAAATCTGCTGTTGTATTTCTACATTTTTAATATGGAAGGCACTAGATGTGTGTCGTATAATGAGATGTGTGTGACAAAGGAGTGTTTGTGTGTGTGTTTGTGTGTATGTGTTGTGTGCGCGCTTGTGTGTAAGCATGGCTTTCAGAATGGGAAGGGGAGAGAGGAAAATATAGATTGTACATTTCTTACGTCAACAACCATTAAAATAATAACAGAGAGATGACGTATGTAAGATAACAGTGTGCCTGTGACACACACACACACACACACACACACACACACACACACACACACACACACACACACACCAACTGGAAGATACAACAGAATGGGGTCTTGTCTGTGTTTTACAATGTTTTTACTTTGGAGGGTAGAATCGAAGCAAACAATGCATTTATAACAAGCAACCAATCATGGAAATATTCTTTAACAAGCAATTCAATTAAATTTCAATCTAAATGACTAAACGGATGAACACAATCAAGAGACCTGATGTATTGCCTTTTCAAGGAGGAAGTAAACAGCCCTAGTTGTCTTGAGCCGGGGGTCGGAGTGTGTCCGCGTGCAGCCAGCGGAGCACAGCGTCACTAAAAGATCCAGTTTACTGAGAAGCCAGAGGCTGTTGTTATATCAAAGTTCATGTACATCTGAAACACCACTCATACGTCCCAGCCCAGGACACTAGCCTCTACGTCCATATCATATCTGGTTTACCTGCTTTTAAACCAACTCAAAATTCTTCATCCCCTATCTGCTATCTGATTTTGGAATGCTCTGTAATTTTTATTTTTCCTTTATTTATATCTATATATCTATATCTATACATATATTTATATACATACATACATATATATATATATATATATATATATATATATATATATATATATATATATATATATATATATATATATATATATATATACATATACATATACATATATATTTGATGTTGAACTTTAGCTCCTGTATTTGTTTGTTTGTTTTTTACTGTGGTTCTTTCTGAACAAGCTGCATGTAATTAATAGCCCCCAAAGGGATTAATAAAGTTGTTTTGAATTTGAATGTTAAGATGATAATATGCGCCATTTGGAGTCCACTTTTACCTGAAGAGTCTTACTCTTCTTATCAGGGGTGGCATCAGTGAGAATCAAACCTTTAACACTCTGCCAGTGTTAATGCCTTGCTCTACCAGTTGAGATTGAATGATATGTGTTGCTTTTGTAACACTTTACAATTAGGGTATATAATTTAACCATTAATCAACATTATTTAATAAGCAAGTAATAAGCATTACTATAGGGAGGACAGTTATGTGGCTCTCCATTTGCCAGAAGTACAATGTCATCATATCTATAAATTCCATAAAACTTTACTATTATTGCACATAACAATTTGCCTCCTCCTTAAACCATCCTGATATTCATGTGTATGTTACGCTAGGAAATCCGTAATCAATTTCCTTATATGGTCGCAGCTTAAGCTATATGAATAGCTTGTACTCTCTTTACTTCTCTTGTCAAATCTGGTTGGACGATAAAGCATAAACATGTTCTAATCCGAGAAAAGTCTTCCATGCAGATGTGTTGTCATCCTTTACATCATTACATCATTACATTACGAATCGAAGCCGTTGTTTTTTTTATATTTGTTGTCAGACCTTGTCGGTTGCGACTGAAACTCCCTCCCCCAAATCTCTGATTGGTCCAAACGTTTTAATCCGGAGGAGGCTTTCAACGTGATGGAGGCCGGAGTGATAAATTGAGGCTAACAGGATGTGAACTTGTGCGATTGGAATGGTTTCCTGTGTCCACGTAGCGTACTTCTCCAATCGTTCCCACTGAGGAGGAAGCGTGTGCGCTTCTCCCAAGCATTTGGTCACCTTGGGAAAAAAACACTTCACCCAGTGTCTTTTGTCGACTTCTCAGAAAGGGGCTGGGCATGTCACTGTCACTCCTTGTCAGGCAGCCAATCAAACATCAGATGGGGCGGGACTCATCACCCTTGCACACAAGAAAGCAGAGAAGAAATGTCTTCTTACCGTATCCGTCCATCCGGAACTTTACCGAGTGTCAAATATGGATGATAAAACTAAAATAAAACTATAATAAAAAGAATAAAAAGCAACCAAAGACTGTCATACAATGGCGGTTGGAGTGGTGATCGCTGTGATAGAAACCAAACCTACATACGGCGTTGTTTTCCCTCGACCGCAGGAGCACTTCATCACTGCGTCAAATTGTGTTAAAAATAACAATGTTGTGCTAACAGGATGCCTTAAGGCTCCATCCCACGAAACAGTCCACCAAAGGCTGTTTGCTGCCAAACACTTTACGCAGGCCAGCGTAAAGTGCACTTACATCGTTGAGGTGAAGAGCATAGCTGTAGGTATGATGCAGCTCCCGATATTAAAGAACAAAAGAAAAAATACAACATTTTACAGTTCTGTTCAAATGGATTCCATAGCTAAGTGCGGCGTGTTCATGGTCTTGGTGCTATTTTACCCTTGATATACATAATAGATACTTGCGCACACACGAGTACACAAACAAACACACACACACAACGCAAACACTGTGCACACACTCTCACACACATAGGGGTCCGGGATCCTGATGGCTAGTGTAGACAAGTTAGTGTCCTGCTGCCTTACCGACTGTGATGGCTGACTTAGCGACTGATTAGGTTAATAGGAAGCATCTTCACCCTTCACATGCACACACAGACATGCACACACACACACACACACACACACACACACACACACACACACACACACACACACACACACACACACACACACACACACACACACAGTCATGCAAGCAAGCACGCACACACATGACACACAAAGGGATAATTGGTCTAACACCGAGATGCATGCACTCATGCTGTGACGTGTGTACAAAAGGTATTAAATTGACCCCTCCTGAAGCTTGTCTTGTTATTGGAAAGAGCGATAGGTAGAGTTAGAGAGCGAAAAGGTGCATGTAGGATTGGTAATTGGTACCCTTTGTATTTATGTTTAATAGGGCATGTGTGTGTATGTGTGCTTGTATGTCAATGCTAGTGTGTGTAAGCAGATACAGTATATGTGTTTGTGTTGGTTTTGGTGTGTGTGTGTGTGTGTGTGTGTGTGTATGTTTGTGTTTCTTTGTGTGTGCATGTGCTTTCGTCTGTGTGTGTGTGTGTGTGTGTGTGTGTGTGTGTGTGCTTGTGTTTGTGTATGTGAGTGTGTGTGTGACAATAGAGCAAAGAGATTAAGAGAGTGACAGCAGTAAATGGATAGAGCTGAGTGATTAGGAGAGGGAGAGGTGGAGACAGAGTTTGTCAAACAGGAGGAGAGGCTGGTCTAACATCCTTATCACAGGTGGGCGAGAGGGGCCAGACGCTGCAAAGACAGTAGGAGATTAGCTCTAATCTGTGGAGAGAGATGGTAAGAATCATCCTTCTCCATGTGGTGCATGTGTCTCCCCACGCCTCCCCTCCCCTTCCCTTCCTCAACCCCCCTCACCCGAGTCCGAATCCCTGCGCCTCACATCCAGGCATCGACCCAGACCTCTCTCCCCCCTCCAATCCAAACCCCTACTTTGCTATTCACTAGTACTTACATATCAGAACAGACAAAACAACTAACCTTGTGTCCTCTTCCCTATAGCTGCTGCTCCACTTTGTTTTCTGCTTGTGTCGCACTTTTTCTTTCTGGTAGCGGCTCCACTTTTAATTGTCAGCCTTGATTGTTCCGTCTCACTTGTGGGTCTCCTGGTATGGAGGTGTTCTGACCTATGGATAAATGTTGATGTTGCAATCACCTCCCTAACCTCCCCTCCCCCCATTCCTCTATCTCCCCCCTCAGTCACCACCTCTACTCCTCAGACCATCTCACATCTCAGCCCCTCCCTCCATCTCCCCCCTCTGCCATCTCTCCTCCCCTCTTCCTCCAACCCTCCCTCCCCAGCCTGACCTTTCCCAAATAGTATTCTCCTCTTCATCATCTGACAAAACCTTCCCCTGCTCAGGAGATGGTAACCAGTGGCCACTCAAAGTGCTGCACAATTATAGATCATTATAGATAAATCATAGATCAAAATCCCCTCATGGTGGAACAACAACGCAAATTGCGTTGCCATGGACAAATCATTCTGGGTGTTGTGGTCAGGGATAAGTGGTCCGTGGTGGTGGGGGGGAGGAAACACGGCCTTGCTACCCTTGTCTTACACACTATCTCTGAGTTCACGGTCACGTCGTCGGGCGTCAACGGGTTCAGAGGTTCTGCCGTCGGGATGGTGGGGTTGTTGGTTGCCGAGC
Source organism: Pollachius pollachius (assembly GCF_949987615.1). Taxonomy (NCBI): domain Eukaryota; kingdom Metazoa; phylum Chordata; class Actinopteri; order Gadiformes; family Gadidae; genus Pollachius; species Pollachius pollachius. Next base: position 21,759,253 of record NC_136945.1, on the reverse strand, counting down.
AACAGCATCTCTGTGGACAGAGTGTTCAAACTGTGCTGTGTTGGCATAGGGATTAATTGTTTAGAATTCACTGATTATTAAGGGGTTTGATTCATTCAACAGATTCCGCGGGGGTTCTGTGAAGCTTTATATTTGATAGATTTCGTGATTGTGTTTTGTTTGTATTATTATTTTAACCTTAGTTAAAAAAGTCCCCTATTTTACCACCAGGTGTTATTGTGATTAGCCGTTTCACAATCTACCCCCTAGTGACATCACATACGCGGGTGTCCGCCCAGATTTGTGATTGATAGATCAAGCTACCAGCCTACCCAGCAGACTGAAAAAACTGCCAGGTGGATCCATTCATCATACAGCTTGCTGGACACTCCCATTTGTAAGGTCACTAGGGTGTAGAGAGTGAAACGGCTTGTGATGGCTAATCAACACCCCGCCAGGTCTTAAAATATCGCTCCTTTCATTTGGCTGGTTGACATCCATCGCAATTGTTTTGTTGAATTTGTGTTTTAGGAGCAGGTAAACTTTGTGGACGCTAGTCTGTGACGCTAAATTGAGATACTTTTATTTAAAAGAGTCCACCATATAAAGGTTGCAAAGGTTTAAAGCCTTCCTATTCTAGTATTGGCTCGGACCAAAAGTAAGGTTTCGAAAAGAAACAAAGAAAACATGTTTTTATAATTTGTTTCAATACGTTATTCAAGGCTAAAACCTACCTCTGGCAAAACAGAGCCACAGAGGGTTACAACATCTACAGTGATTGCTTGTTGTGGTATATTGAATGGTGTTCATTGCTGTTATATTCTATTAGCTATTATTCTGTGAGGTCAGTAAGCCAACCTTTCCTTTTGATCAAGTCATGAGCTGCTTTCATACAAAGGGACTCACAGAGAATACAGGGGCAGGAGTTGTTCTGGCTCAAGGGTGCCTAAAGGGTAGGCTGCGGACGTCTGGGTTCAAGCTCAGAACTCAAACCTGTTGTGTTTCATGAAAAGGAACGATGCTTTCCCGCAGGGGACTATGTTTGGAGAGTTGAACTTCTCTTTATGGCCATAGAGGGTAGTGCAACAGTTTGGACACTGCTTTCTCTCTCTCTCTCCTTCTCTGCCTCTGTTTCAATCACTCTCTCTCTCTCTCTCTCTCTCTCTCTCTCTCGCTCTCTCTCCTTCTCTCAATATTCAAGAGTCAAAGAGCTTTATTGGAATGGAAAACACACATTTACATTGGCAAAGCACAAAAGGTTGGATAAAAATAAACATCAGATACAAAATAATAGTATACATCTCTGTCCCCCTCTCTTTCTTTCTCTCTATTGATAATAGTAATAAAAACTTTTTAAAATAACTTTTTTTTCTTTGTTGTGGGCCGAAATTGCCAATGTAAAATGCCAAACCACCAAAATGCTCCATGATGATCAATAAACGACCTCATATTAGCTACAAATGCTCTGAATCCTCAAACTAATCTCTGATTGGAATGAAGCCTTTTCCCCCGATATTTGGAAGCTGTACATGTGTGACATTCACAGCACTCCCAAAACCCTCAGAACTGTGTTCTTACGATGAAGTGCCCCGCCGAATCGCATTGCGTTATCCTCCCTATTTATCAGCTCCCTGCACTAATCCTCTCCCTGGCGTCGTCCCCACATGGAACAATCTAATTGGGTGGATTGAATAAGTACCACGTGGACTTGCTGAACACTTTAACTACTGCGGTCGATTTAAAACGGCTCCATCTCGTAGATAACCTTTACAGGTAAATGAGTGCGCTACGTTAGCCGCCATCCATCACTCCCCTCTGCCCTAAAGCGTCATCCTTCTGCAGTGAACGCCAGGGCGTTGCGGGGAGTTCATGTCCGTTGGGGCTCAGCAGGGGAGATTCCTCCGTAGGGAAACAATAGACCTCTGGAGAATAAGTCACGCCTCCGAGGCTCCGGTTCCCTCAGTCAAAAGTCTACGGGAAACAGCATCGCGTTTTTGACTGATCGTACATAACGAACTCTGTAGGCGGCGAAGAAGTAAAAGCCGTGTCACATTTTGAACTACACACTTGCTACTTTAAAGGCACAGACAATCCAAAAACCCAGTCGAAATTAGATGGAAAAAGTGTGTAGTTCAAAACATCAAAACAACAGCTTTTACTTTTACTTTGCCACCTACAGAGTTTTTTATGTACGATCATTAAAAAGCCCCATGTCATCTCCCATTGTCATTTGACAGAGGCAACCGGGAGCCGTGCGGACATGCGGACAGGGTACGCATGTATGCTATAACTTTGAGCGTAAGGGGCTGGTCAAACAGAGCCACGTAGCATCAGGCTAGGCTTTAGGGTTTGATGTATGCTACCTCAGTGGATAAGGATTCGATCACACAGAACCACATCTCAACAGAGGAGACTTTAGGATACGTGTGTGTGCGAACTCTGTGAGTAAAGAACTAATCACACAGAACCGCGGATCAGCAGACTTGGTTTTAGGGTATGACTGTATGCTAAGTCTGAGTTAAGGGCTGATCGCATAGACCTGACTGGGCTTTAGGGTATATATGTATGCTAACTCTGTGAGTTGGGGGGCTGATCGCACAGAACTGACCAGGCTTCATGGTAAGTATGTATGTGAACTCGGCCGAGGCTTCAGAAACGCCTCGGCCGAGTTCTCGGACAGTTTTGGACGACTAGGACGAGTGCTTGTGCCATTTGAACCATTGAAACTCCTTCAATGGCTCGGCAAGGCGGCAAGCTTGTACAATTGCTTTCGTTTTGGGATAAACTAGTGTTGTCAGACAACGTATCGTGTCTTCTTTGGTTGACGAGCGGCGTTGCTCTCCATCCAGCGCCCAAAGTGGAAGATATTTGAACGTTTACGCACTGTGAAATAGCGAAAGGCAGAGGAGGAGTGTGTGTGTGTGTGTGAGAGAGCTCCTCACCTGTGTGGAGGAGCTCAGCAAAGTTATGTTGCACCAAAGGTGAAGTGGGAGGGGCCTTTTAAAAAAATTGCTGTTCTGTTTGATGAGCCCCTTAGGCTAGCCCTGGGGCGAGTTTAGGTTATTTAGTGGTATTTCATTTTTCTCCTGAAATCCAGGTAACCACTCGTATTTTGTCATCATCCAGACTTTTAGTGTGAGCTGAATTAATAATAGTGTATGGAAGGAGTCAAAGGAAAAATGGGCAGATGCTTAACCCAATCCTATAACCCATGGATGTATAAAATATATCCCTAATAAATCATCCACTTTCTGGATGTACCCCAGTCTCATTTTAGCCAGTCCTAATGGTCAAATCCCAGAATCGCCCCTGGATTCCAGTGAGGCGCGTCATACCCTGGCTGTAAGGACCCAAACGCAGACACCGACCATGACATTTGAATAAATGAAAATGGGTTTATTGTAGGGTTAAAGAGGAAGGAGAATGACAAGGCAAGGCAGTAGAGGAAAAGGCGACGGCGGAGGTAAGAGCTAGGTTGGGCAGGAGGGTGGACGAGGGAGATGAGCAGGGAAGCAGGCAGATAAACAGGTAGGTAGGCAGCCAGGCAGGGAGGTAGACAGGTAGGTAGACAGGTAGGTAGTCAGCCAGGCAGGGAGGAAGGCAGATGAAAATGCAAATAGATGGTTAGTGATCCTGAGACAATGGGAGTCAAAGTTAGATTCTACAAATAAAAAATACAAGATAATTAAACTCAAATCAACCAATCACAGTGGTTAGCACATGGTTAGCAACAACGTTTCTTGTGTGAGAACAATGCACTCTTAATTAAATGAAAATATGGTGCCCAGGTGCTAGCTACAAACATGAAGTTGTTTCTCCCAGAGTCGCAAATCACAACAGAACATATTCAAAAGCACTTAATTTGAATCATACCCTTGGAAGTTGGTGTGTTTGTGTGTGTGAGTTTTAGTGTGTGAGGTCGCACTCACATGCATATTTGTGTGGGTGCGTCTCTGTGTTTTTGAGTGTGTGTACATGCCTAGCCCTCGCACATAACAACAAACCATGAGCATTTCTTCTTCCTGTCAATGACTGTGTGTGTCTGTGTGTGTCCACGGTAACAAGGATCACATTTTAGCCTAATGGAGTCACCGGGGATCAAACCAGCGTTCAGGCGAGACATCACCGGACAGATGAACGTGTCCATCTGTCCAGTGATGTCTTGCCTGGCCGCTGGGTGGACAGACATCACAGGCAGGTGGCACAAATCTACCGCTTTTGGAGTGCATCTAACAAGGACGAGACAGCGGACGAGAGACATACACCTCTGAGAGAGAGAGAGAGAGAGAGAGAGAGAGAGAGAGAGAGAGAGAGAGAGAGAGAGAGAGAGAGAGAGAGAGAGAGAGAGAGAGAGAGAGAGAGAGAGAGAGAGAGAGAGAGAGAGAGAGAGAGAGAGAGAGAGAGAGAGAGAGAGGGAGGAAGGGAGATAGAGAGAGGGGGAGGGAGCGAGGGAGGGAGGGAGAGAGAGGGAGGGAGAGAGAGGGGGAGGGAGCGAGGGAGGGAGGGAGAGAGAGGGAGGGAGAGAGAGAGAGAGGGAGGGAGTGAGAGAGAGGGAGGGAGTGAGAGAGAGGGAGGGAGAGAGGGGGAGAGGGAGGGAGAGAGAGGGGGGGAGAGAGAGAGAGAGAGAGAGAGAGAGAGAGGGAGGGAGGGAGAGAGAGGGAGGGAGAGAGGGTGAGAGGGAGAGGGAGGGAGAGAGAGAGAGAGAGGGCGGGAGAGAGAGAGAGAGAGAGAGAGAGGGGGAGAGAGAGAGAGAGGGGGAGAGGGAGAGTGAGGGGGAGAGGGAGTGTGAGTGGGAGGGGGAGGGAGGGGGAGAGGGAGGAAGAGGGGGGAAGAGGGAGAAGGGGGGGAGGGAGGGGAGGGGGTGGGAGAGAGAGACAGAGAGAGCGAGAGATACATAAATGAACGTACACTGTTGGATTATTGTGAGACAGAGGGGGAGAGAGAGAGAGGGAGGGAGGCAGGGGGTGGGGATAATTGACAGATGGACACACAACTCTGACAACTACAGAGAGGGAGAGATGAAGAGAAAGATAAAGAGAGCAAGGGATGAGTCATAGAAAGACAAGCAGAGCGGCAGGTGTAACTGGAGGGGGAATCCTGCCTGGGCTCCAGAGACACACACACACATAAATCATCTCACTGAAATGACACGAGCATGAGTCATTATTCTGGGATTTGTTTGTTTATTATTATTATTTCACTTTTAATGGGACACGACACCGCGACTAGGCAGAGCACTCAGAGGGATACAAAACTTTTTCCTCCGTACACCTCAGCCTCCAATCAACTCCACACCAACCCATCCATATCCACGCCTTAATATTTAGCACTGTTTGTTACTTAGCCCTTTTATTCAAAGCTATGCTGCAGCCTATACACATCCGCTAGCTCCTAGCAAACCTTTTTATGTCCTCAGATCAACTAACTCTAAATACTAACCCTAATGTTCACATCCACTACCTCTAAATACTAACCCTATTGTTCACATCCACTAACTCTAAATACTAACCCTAATGTTCACATCCACTAACTCTAAATACTAACCCTTATGTTCACATCCACTACCTCCTAATACTAACCGTGATACAGTATGCTCTGTCTATTACCAAACATCCACTACCTGCGGTTGAAGGCACAGATAGGTTTGCCTTCATCTGATTTGCCATGAACTGTTGTAGTGCTGGCCAGTCAGTGACAGCAGTTCAGCTCAGTGACAGCTGACAAGTTAGCTAAATGCTAGTTAAATACCGTTCTTACACAATGGACACAAAACTATCTTCCAAAAAGTTGCTTCTCATTTGTCAGTTTTGTAAGTCTGGAAAGGGCTAATGCAGTTGAAGAAGCTGTTGCTCATATTTTTGTTTCTGGTTAAATAGTTATTCAAAAAAACAACTGCAGGAGTCCCTAAAAAATCACCCCTCTTTCCTCAATGTTTTCATGAATGGCTCTGAAAAGAGTGAGTGCAGCCACCTTTCAGTTACAAGTTGATTAAGCTATCCTGCATCCTTCACACAGCCTTTTCACTACTCACCCGTGAATATTATTTGTGGTCACTAATCACTGACAACCAGTGGAACAAAGTGATCCAAAATAGCCAAACGTTTTTATTGCAAAAATAACTGGAGGAGTTTGATGGGAAAACAAAACTATGACCAAAGGTCTAATGCATCAACTTATTGTTTGCCCAAAAACGTGGATTGGGAATTACATGAACACTTCCTAGACTCAAAAAAGTTATTTTATTTTGCCAGTTGTCCCGACAGCAAACCAAGTCGAAGAAGGCTATTACCTCTCTGTCTTGCTTCATATATGTGTCTCTGAGCTATCATACTAATCACGCTAACCAGGATTATTACGAGGCTCTTTGAAAACCCCAGGGGAGCCTAGATCAGTCGAGTTTAGCAGTCGGTCTGCTTTGCAGATGATGCCAGGGTGACGGGCCTGCATCAGAAGATAAAGGGTTGCCTGTGCTATAAGGCTATCCCCTATACGTTACCTCACATCTGATCCTGGACGTCTGACTCATATCTCACGTCACGAGGAGCCCCCGGGAATTCCTCCACTGCCGATGACGCACACACACAGAGTATTTTCAGACGTTGTTTTTTTTTTCTGCCTTTTTTCTAACATCTTGTGGTGTGCACCTCTGATGGGTCTGTGCCGGAGGTGGTCTGTGCAGGAGGAGGTTGGCTGGACCAGGGGTTGGTAACGTTTTGGTAGAGCCTTAAAAATGAAGTGCTTTTTTGTTCACGAAAATGTTCTCAGGAGTTTACGCAATGATCGACTATAGAGGAAGGCAAAGAGTTGTTGAATAATACCTGGAAATCACCCTCTCTTACTCCCTTTATCCGATAAATACGTACGTTTGGATCCCAGAAACGTGCTGATGCCGTACGTTGTGCAGAATGTCATTTCAGTTTTCTGGTACAATCTATTTTTGGGTCTTGACCGTAAGCCGTATGCAATTAGTGGGAGAGCCATGGGTGTCTGATCACCGGGCCGGCGAAGGTCTGTGTGCTGACCTGACGGGGCACGCCGCCACTGTCTGTTCCGTCTGCAGGATAGAGCAGGCACTCAGGGCGGGGGGAATGGACGATTCATCTCAGTGGGGGGGAGATGTCCAGAAGAACCAGACAACACAGCATGAGTTAATGATGGAGTACTTTACCATGCTGAAGGTTACTCTTTGTTTGAGGGTGTGATAAGGCTGAGCAATTAATAGAATTTGGATCGTGATTTCGATGTTTGGGTCAAACAATCTCAAAACTAATATCGAGATGAAACTATATATATTTTTTAAGTATATCTCATTCATTAAATGTTTTATAGAAATTACAGAACAGCCGGATACAATTTTAAGGAGAAATTTCAATTTCTCAGTTATAAGTGTTTTTTGGAGGGACATGCTGAATGAATGCAGCATGTTTTCCATCTCAAAAATAATCGTTTGTATATTCGGGATTTCAATATTGACCAAAATAATTGTGATTATGATTTGTGCGTTTGTGTGCGTTTCTTGTATGTGGAAGTGTGTTTTCATGGATATGGGCGTGTGTTTTCGTGTGTGTGGGTGGGGTTTCTGTTTGTTGTCTTGTGCTTGTGTTGGTGCACGTTGAGGAACATATTATGAAAGCTAGGACCATGCTCATTACAGCTCTGTTCTCTCACAAAAACATTATTTCTTCTCGTCCATCTGTTTATTCATGAAACCATGATGGGCTAAAGCGTTCCTGTCATGAAGGAGTTAAAAGCGCCTCAATAAGTGACCAATTAAAGTATGAAAGGCTAATTCAGGTCGCCGTTGAACCCATCCATTAGAAGCTAAAACATTGCGTTTTCTTAATATACAGCAGTTGTTGGCTCTACAATCAATTCCTCCCTCCCTCTCCCTCTCCCTCCCCCCTCCCTCCCCCCTCCCTCTCTCCTCCTACCCCCCTCCCTCTGTCCATCTCTTTCAATCCCTCCCAATCTCACTCTGTCTATCCCTCCATTCTTCTCTCTCTCCCTCTTTCCATCCCTCCTGTTCTCCCTCCTTTCTCTCTGTCTCTCTCCTCACTCCCTCCCTCCATCTCTCTATCCCTTTCTCCTTCTATCTCTCCCCACCCTCCCTCTCTCCTTCCATCTCTCCCCACCCTCCCTCTCTCCTTCCATCTCTCCCCACCCTCCCTCTCTCCTTCTATCTCTCCCCACCCTCCCTCTCTCCTTCCATCTCTCCCCACCCTCCCTCTCTCCTTCTATCTCTCCCCACCCTCCCTCTCTCCTTCTATCTCTCCCCACCCTCCCTCTCTCCTTCCATCTCTCCCACCCTCCCTCTCTCCTTCCATCTCTCCCACCCTCCCTCTCTCCTTCCATCTCTCCCCACCCTCCCTCTCTCCTTCTATCTCTCCCCACCCTCCCTCTCTCCTTCTATCACTCCCAACCCTCCCTCTCTCTGTAACTGATTGCAAATTTGTGACGGCTTCCTGTATAATTATTAGTGAATTATCATCACAATCAGAGACTCCATTATCATAGTTATGACGGCCCACTCGTTACCAACGTGACACTCCTGCTCTAACCCTCTCTCTCACACACTTTACGCATACGTTTCTCTCAGTCACCCTCTCTCACTTTTCTGTTCTATTCTCTCCCACCCTCTCTTTTTTATATTGCTCTCCCACTCTCTTTCTTACTCTCTCTCTCTCTCTCTCTCTCTCTCTCTCTCTCTCTCTCTCTCTCTCTTTACCCCCTCTCTCTGTCTGGGTTGATGTTGGATAATGCTCTGCCATACACTGGGCAGGTTAGGGGGAAATGAGGATGGGGCGAGCGAGATAGGGAAAGAGAGACTGGGAGGGAGCGAGGGAGGAAGAGAGAGATGCACAGATGGAAAGCGAGGGAAAAAACAAAGATATGTGTGTCAGTATCTGTTTGTGTGTGTTTGTATGTGTGAGGGAGTGACTGAGAGTGTGTGTGTCGTGTCGCTATGTGCGTGTGTATTTATGTTTGTGTGTGTGTGTCAGTGTGTACGTGTCTATTTATGTGTGTGTGTCGCTGAGTACGTGTGTGTGTGTGTATGTGATTGTAGTTATTGCGTGTTTGAGTGTAGCTGTGTTCAGTGCTTCTGTGATAATATGATGTCGGCATTCTATCCTATTGTTTCGTCACAAATTACGTTTGAGCTTGGAGATAATTGCTGGGAAACTTTTTGTGGTAAACATTTTATAATTGGTCCCATTTCATAAACACAACACACTGCGCACAATGCCACTGAGACCGTTTTTGTTTCATTCATTGAACATTTAGGCACAAAAGAAAACTCAGAATGCAGGCGAGATGAGTGAAATTGCAAACACAGCTAATATATTGTATGGATGGATGAGTGGATGGATAGATGATTAGATGAGTGGATGGGTAGATGGATGGATGGATGCAACATAACATTATCATTTCAATTTCTCTGCTGAGATGAATAAAGTATATCTTATCTTATCTTATAAGTGTGGTAAAGTTTCTCTTGTTAAAAAATAATAACACACAACAAAATCGGAACCTGAATTGTTCATTTACGTTCACAAATCTACACAATGTAACGTGTACGAAGCATGCTACGGACTGGCCGGTGAGACGCTGGCCATGCTGGTAACTGAGGCCGGCACTGGGAAGTGAGAAGCAGTTACCAGTGAGAGAAGCCGTTGCCGGTGGGAGAAGCGGGCTATTTGTGTGACCAAGGTGGTAGCTCATGCGTATAACCGAGCTGTCATTAGCTTCGGGGGCTGTCAACTAGCACTCTGGGGCGAGAAACACGCTGGTTCAGCCACTGGCTCGGCTGCTTATTAGCTAATGGCCAGCCAACGCCAGAGATAGTTTTGAACTTACCGGATTAAAGACTTAAGAAGGTAGTAGCACACAAACTCGTGCACGCACGCACGCACGCACACACGCACCCATCCACCCACGCACACCCATACACTCGCACTCAAACATGCAGAGGAAGACTTTGTAAAGGTGAAAGAGTTCAATGTTCTTGTGCATTAGTGTCTGAGAATCTCTACCTACACTACATTCATAGTCATTATGCTGCTGTTCATGTTAATATTTTCCATGGCGTGGTGGGTCTTTGTGTGTGTGTGTGTGTGTGTGTGTGTGTGTTTGTGTGTATGTCTGTTTGCATGTATTTGTCTGAGCATGAGAGGAAGGGGTCTGGCTGGGTTTTAAATCTCCCTTTAGCACTGTCATACTTCTCGACGTCATCGCAGCTCCTAATGTCTGCGGGCCAACTGCGCGGAGGTGTGACGCGTTCAGACGCACGCATGGCCACACATATCTGTAGACAGACGTCACACGCTCAATTATGTTGAGTCAAAACCACAGCACACCAACCGCCAGGCAACTGTGTGGCGGCAATTAGCCGTCACCATAGCAACCAGGGTTAGGGTGAAGCTCATTGTTACCGTGGTAATGATTTGAACAGCTCAGAGGGTCAAGGCTGCCCTCCTTCAGGGACTCGGAGACGTATCGGTGTTTACGCCGCGGTAACGGAGTGTGTTTTGTTATTTTGAACCGATGGGGGTAAGCTGGGGGGAATTTTTATGTAAAACTTTGGCTTTTGGTGGTGGGAAGCCACGGGTGCTCATATATTATTCAGTACGGATATAGATGACAAAACCGTGGCACTTTAGTGTCGGCCGGTTTTGAATACGCTTAACCCAGAGATTTATGCGATCAAAATGGCGAGCGCGATAAAAAAGGAAAGAAAACAATGGGGATGTAATTAAGGGTTGTGTGCTGACAAAAGAAGGTCATTATGTCTAAATAATAAAAGGTTTGTGCAAGCGATTTGCTCTGGATCTAAATAAATAACGTTTGAAGTGCTGTAGCAAAGCTTTGTTTCAGTGCATCGTTAATACTTTCTAACCTTAAAACACGTGATTCCGTCCAAGGGAAACGCTGGTGCACCAGTTGCTGAAGCGTGCATCAAACTACAAAAGTTGTGATTTTTTTTTGGGCTGGCTGAGATGAGGAATTTCTTTGCTGATGAAAGCATTTTGGTTTAATAACTTTAGTCCATTAGGTTAGACCAGTGGGGAATTAACATTTTCGAAATAAAACAAAACAAATTACGAGCGCCTTGAATTTCTGACCAATCCCACACAATGTAAGAATTGGTGTCATCGACAGAGATTCCAAGTTCCAAAATCTTCGATGTTTGGAAGATTTGTTCAAGTCACATACTTTTAGCCCTAGCCGCATTCAAGAAGCTGCTCCTGTGATTTGGAAATGCAGTTTGTTGGATGTGTCAAACTAACTTCATATCCAACGTGTTTTGTAATTCCGTAAAAATGGAATTAACTACAAGAGCCATTACAAAATGAGAAATCAAAAGCCCTGCGGCTCTTTACATTTGTGTTTACCGTTAATTGTCTTGTGTTTTTGAATTTGCAAAGCATTTTTGATATGCAGTTTGTTTGACGCATCTCGGCCAACGTAGATTGTCGACCAAAACTTATTTTATAGATAACAATTTAACAATTAACAATTTATTGCATTACATTCATTAGGATAGCATAGAAGTAACCATTAATAGCAGAATTTATTAGGTATTACCATGATTGAATAATCTGTTTGGAATACTTAAATTAAGATAAATAAATAAATATATTGTATGGACAATATTGTGTACAATATTGCTTTTATAAAGACAAAAAGTTAGTAAAGCTAATATTTTCAAGACAAAGTTACTGACCTTAAAACATTTATTCTGTGACTGAAAAGTATTTTTTTTATTCTCACTTCCTCAATGACAAAATAATGTCTTACAATAAATTGCAAATGCAATGTTTCATTAATCAATAAATATGCACAGCAAATCGCACTAATTATCACTAGAAGTAACGAGTCTTTTGGTAATAATGTTGATTCACTGTCTGCCTCTATTTCCAAGGTTAAATCGATAATCTAGATAACAGTATAGACAGGCAGTAGAAAGGCAGTTAAGAAGTGAGAGGGGAAAGAGAGGACATCTGACATATAGCTTCAGGAGAGAGAGAGAGAGAGAGAGAGAGAGAGAGAGAGAGAGAGAGAGAGAGAGAGAGAGAGAGAGAGAGAGAGAGAGAGAGAGAGAGAGAGAGAGAGAGAGAAACTAATCAAAACGAGTTAGAGAGAGAGAACAAAGGGGAGAGAAAGAGAAACCTGGGGATAGAGTGTTGCTTTGAGATGGGAGGAGAAATAAATGAATGAGGGATAGAGAGAGGAAGGAGAGGTGGCAACAGAGAATGATAAATAAAACGAAGGGAGGAGAAAGAGACTGAGAGGAGGAAGGTTATGGATGAATGACTGATTGACAAGTCCCATAACCCAGTCCCTCATCTTTTATTTAACTGTATCTCCTGGCAGACATCCAGTGACAGAGTGACAGAGAAAGGGGGCGCCAGCCAGAGACAGTGGGGGAGAGGAGGAGAGAGCTAAGGGAAATTGACTGAGAGAGTGTGTGAATGAGTTGGAGGTATACGAGAGAGAGGGAGGGAGGGAGATGGTGTGAATTAGAAAGAGGTATATATGAGAGAGAGAGAGGGAGAGGGAGAGAGATGAATGGAGAGATAAAATACAGCTCAAGGCACTAATCATGGAATTAAACCCTTGTTCCAGAACATTCCTCCTCTCTGGACTCCTGCTACGAAGCAATTCATGATGGGAAGCCACGCTAGGAAATAGGCTAATCTGTCTCCGAACACATCAACTGATTCGAATCAAATTATTTAAAAACAAAGAGGCAACAAATCAAATGTTGTTTATTCGTGTATGGTTGTCGGCTGCCATTAAGTAAAGAAGACTTTATCTAGTGTGGATTTTATGTTCTTCAATGAAAAGTGGTGTGAATAATTCATTTTTGCTTAACTGTCGTTTGGCAATATTTGAGGACAGGCCATGCGAAAGAAGCTAAGATGTAAAAGAGAAATGAAGTGAGAGGGCGAGGGAGAGCGAGAGAGAGCGAGGGAGTGAGAGAGAGAGAGAGAGAGAGAGAGAGAGAGAGAGACAGAGAGAGAGACAGAGATAATTGGAGGGAGAGAGATCGAGGTTCAACATGGTAGAATGATGTGATGCCAACATGCTGGGGAGTGCTATAAAATGGTCCTTCCCTCTCCCATCTCCCCACTTATATTGTGGTTCAAACACATCCCTCACTCACACAAGAGCAGCAACATCTAGAAACAACGAGAGAGAGAAAAACATTTAACAACCGGTATCTTCTCAAGGGTTTAGTGTGCAGCCACAGAAAAATTAGCGTTTTAGTTTTACTAACTGGAGCAGATATAAAGATATCTTCTGAGTACCACTAAAACATGATTTAATGCTTGATTAGTCCAGAAGGTGATTTGGTCTGGGCCTTTGGCAGAGGGCCGGCCGTCCATTTATACCTGTAATACTCTATTTGAGAACAGAACGGGAATCATTTGAATAGAAAAGCAATCTCCCTAATACCCCCGCCTTTTATATGGATTTATGATTCAGTCAAAAGGCTGAAAGGGAATTATATCCATTGAGATCCTACTTAATTTTCTCACACAAAGAATGGGACCTGCTCTTTGGAGCGGATTGTATTCAGGAGCCCTGGTTCCACCAGTCCAGAGGTTGGAGGTTGGAGGGAACAGATTTACATGTGTGGAGTCGACCTTGAGACTTAGCAGGCTGTTGCTGGTGGGCGTCCGCCTGGAATGGGTCTTCTTTCTGTTCTACAAATTACACAAAAATTATTCAAACCCAAACGCTTGGTTAAATGTCCCTTGATTTAACACAATGGCAATTTGTGGTTGACATCTTGATTGTTATAGATATTTGTGCATATTTGTGCAGTGTTGCATATTTGTATATTTCGCTGTATACTTATGCATGTGATTAATACAATTCTTGAACTTGAATCTTGAATCTTGAGATGGTGCAATGCCTGTGCCTTCTGCCTATGAAGGCATGGCAATAACAAACGTTTAGTGGATCATCATAATCAATTAAACAATCCTCTTAAATGCTTTACTAATCCCAAAAGGTTCCTACACACGCAGACGTATAGAGATAAATTAATATGGTCCGTAACATGGACATCTGGTCACTGTGGAGTCATACCTCCCAGAGCCTGCGTGTGCATGTGTGTGTGCGTGCGTGCGTATGCGTGCGCGTGTGTGTGTGTGCGTATGCGTGCGCGTGTGTGTGTGTGTGTGTGTGTGTGTGTGTGTGTGTGTGCGTGCGTATGTGTATGTGCGTATGCGTGTGTGTGTGTGTGTGTGTGTGTGTGTGTATGTGCGTGTGCGTGTGTCAGTGCACGAGAGTGTTTGTTTTCGCAGGTATAAACTACACCTCCCACAATGACCCCGGGGTGGATGTGCTTCAGACAGCCAGACGCTGTAATGAGGGCGGTGGACTCAGCGAGCCTCTTTTTTTAAAGGCCGTCACGTGTTCACACTCCGGCGCAGAGAAGGTCTACGAGCCGAGCTGATAAAACATGGATGATGTAACGCACCCCTTGCTCAGGCTGCTGAGGCTGGAAGGAGGCTCCTTTGATGTTCGAGCGGGGTCTTCTGGTGTCTCACTCATGAAGCAGGTGTGTGAGGGGACTGGTTCAGATCAGTGAATCAGACGTGTGCATTGCTGGCAAGTGAATTCAACTGGTGATTTAGACGTGTATTATCCAGATAATTACAGCTATTGTTATGGCAATTGGAAGCAGTGGGGGAAAATGGTGCTTTTGTTCTCATATTTTTCTATTCGCTGTGATGCATATAATCAAAAGGCAAACTACAATGGTTATATTTAATGTGGGGCCCCGGGTTTTAAATAGAACTCACACAACACACAACCCAGACAGTGTAATGATGGTACTGCAACAGATCTGGCAGTCCCACTCAGACGGAATGAGAATAGATCTAAAAAGAATTAGGGAAGGAATTAGGAAAAGAGAGATAGAGGGAATGTTGAGAGAGACGGAAAAAAGTGTGTGAGAGAGAGAATTTGGAGATAGAGAGAGAGAGAGAGAGAGGGAGGGAGGGGGGAGGAGAGAGAGAGAGAGAGAGAGAGAGAGAGAGAGAGAGAGAGAGAGAGAGACATTATAACAATTTCCACTCAAGATGTGAGACGGTAGTATTTCACTGATGACGCCAAAACCGATTTACCCCTCTACATTCTCACAACATTCGTGCAATTGAGAAATAGCTGTTTCTCGTTATTTTTATTATAATATTGTTGTTGATGCGAAATACAAACAGGCTGGCTGGGTAAAAACCCTTGGTGGCAGAGTTGTTGCTTGTGAGGAAACTATTTTAGGTTGTAAGTGCCTCGCTTAGAGATAGTGTGTTGGTTCATGAATAAAAATGGGTGCATGAGTTCAATAAATGAGGGATATATAAAGAAAAAAAAAAACGATAGCATTCAGGCTCCAAAAGTAAACTTCCGCACCAGCTAGCGGGCGATAGTTTGGACCAATTGACCCTGTGCGAAATGTCAGGGTTGCGGATTAAAACAAATGCCTGTGTGGCAGATTTTTTCCACTCTGGCGTTTTAAAAAACGAATTTTGGAGCCTGCATGAATAACATGTAAAAATGTTATTCAATAACGACCCAAAAGGTTTAGGCCATCCAATGGTTATTATACTCACCCTTTTTTCAACCCAGTTCATCAAAATATTAGAATATAAGAATAAAAGCCAAAGATCAACAATTTGTTATCCTGAATACATACTTTATGTTATTTAATTTTTCATAATGTTTCATAATTTCACCTCTGCAACTGACACACAACTCCTTTGACATTACTGCATTTCCACATTGAAATATCTAAAAACGACTAGTCCTATGTTAAATATGCTGATAATCTGT
This sequence comes from Pollachius pollachius, assembly GCF_949987615.1. Taxonomy (NCBI): domain Eukaryota; kingdom Metazoa; phylum Chordata; class Actinopteri; order Gadiformes; family Gadidae; genus Pollachius; species Pollachius pollachius. The sequence continues at coordinate 21,743,431 of NC_136945.1, read as the reverse complement.
GCGCTAAGCATTATCCCAAATTGTTTCTAACAATGTCCAAACCCAGAAAAATATGTGATTTAATCACAGTAACGGTTTATACGATATTTCAATATCAATCCAGTTTACTAGGATTTACATCTTTGACAAGTGAATTATTACAGCCACCAAGTGAATGCATTTTCCCTCACACAACGGGCCCTATTTTAACGGTCTGAAACTCAAGTGAGAAGAGCCAAGCGCAAGTAGCTTTGTGGGCGGTTCTATGGCGATGTCGCTATTTTACCGGCGCAAAAATGACTGTTGCGCCCGGCGCAAATCTAAAAAGGCTTGGTCTGAAGTAGCCTAATTACCCGTAGGTGTGGTTTGGGTGTAACGTGCAATAAACCAATGAGAGTGCCAGCTCCCATCCCCTTTAAGAGCCATGAGCGCATTTGAATCTGACGAGTTGATATTTTGACAGCGCGTCTGCAGTCTCCGATGAGACAGATGCACATGAATTTCAAACTTCAAATGGCTCCGTTTATGGCCAAATAATATGGCCTGATTCACACATGGAATAAGGTTTTCTTCCACAACTTCAGAAATACTGAGTCGTCAAATTAACTTCGGCAAAGAAAACTTAACACACATATGATATGCGGTAACTGTGGTTCTATTTAATGACATACACAATACATTATAAACATGGTTTCTTATCAGTATTGTATGCATTATCGTTATTGACTTGTGTTCCTAATATGCATGTGTCCCCCCGTTAATATACATTGCCATGGACTGTATTATGCGTTACGTGTTTAGTTTGCGTGTGTTTAAACAGATGGACGCACACACGCGCGCCCACATTCATTAATTATTTTACACATACACACACGCGCGCCCGCATTAATTTACTCTTTTTAACACTCACTCGCGGTAAAACAATGTTTTCTCACAATCAAATACTCATCAATCCTAATAGTTATGGGCATGTACACGATGTCTGTGTCAAGAAAATATGTGTTCGTTGTACGGTGTTTGCAGATGCATTGATTTAAAAGTACAACTTATTACCGCTGTATCAGCTGTTCTTTCCCAAATAATTTACCAAGAATGTGTGGCTAGGTAGATGAGAGAAGCAAAGTGTATGCGTGAGGTGTACAAGCAACATTATGCATGCGCCCTTAAAATAGCATCTGAACAACGCGCCACTGACTTTAAACCAGGTATTTCCTGGTTTGTGGCGCAAGTGGTTTCTGAAACTGCAAAATAGCACCAGGGAACGTTTGCGGCAGAACACGCCTCCTCCTTTCGCCGAACCGCCCCTTGGGGCGCAAGATCATTCCCTAATTCTCCGACGGTGGCGCAGGAGGGAAAAGAACGCTCTGCGCCAGTTGCAAACTAGCAACGACGCATGCGCCATTGAGAAAGTCAATTGCGCCGGATGCAAGATGGGGCCCATAGACTTTAACTGGGCAGGTCTATATATACATTTATAAAAACTAATTCTATGGTTTTATACAATTATACAATGACACATAACGACACATCGTGGCGTGTCGTTCAGAAGTCATACAAAAATTGCTCTCCAGAATCATTCAAACAAATAGTTAGGAACCCCTGTTCTCGAGACAATAACAGTGGAGGGATGGGTTTGAAATAATACCCATAATCCCCCTCTTTGTCTCTCTTAGAGCGGTATTTTTGTTTTAGTGCGTTACTTTGAACAACCCCTGATCATCGTGCACGGATGCCACCGCACCAGACGGCTCTAAGCTTACTTACCAGCCACGCCCTATACACATTACTCTCTTTTCTAACGACCTGATTTTATTTAGCTTTTTATTCTGCCATTATGTCTTCCCGTTATGGCGCCCACTGCAATCCTAGTCCTTCCTGGACGGAGGGATCCCTATACAGTGCTCAGTCTCAAGGTTTCTTCCCTCTGGGTATCAGGGCGTATTTCCTTGTCCTATTGAGGGCTTAGGGTTCAGTTCAGTTTGAAAGGTCTAATACACCCGTACAGGGTTCATTCGTTGTGAAATAATGAAATGCAGCGAAAGATGTTTCTTGCCTAGCAGTGCTCCAGCCAACACAGTTCGGAAGCACAGACTCAAAGAAGTTCAGTGGATCGTCCGGGAATGACATTGTGCTTCCGGACTCATCTAACAACCTCTAAATCGTAAGTGGCATTCTGCCCATGTTGACAAAGTAACGAATACTGCTAGTGGGATCCCCTAGCAGTATAAATTTGCTCGACCAAGTTGAAGTCTTAAGTACACATTTGCCAAAGTACCAGAACTTGATGGGACTTTGTCTAGGATTACTATTCACTATGAGGGCATTCTAAGCTAATGCGCTCATCCTTGGCGAATTTGAGAGACATTTTTAGATGGAGTTCATTAGGGTCAGGTAGGGGCATCCCGGATCGCCAAAATTACCAACAAGTAGACTGAGGCCTTTCTGGTTTGAACCCATGGACCTTTTGGCTCAGAGTCAAACTCCTAATTACTGACTACTTAGTGTCCTCGCCTGCTGTCCTGATGGGGAGACACAGTGCAGCCACACACACACACACACACACACACACACACACACACACACACACACACACACACACACACACACACACACACACACACACACACACACAGTGCATCCACATAAACACACACAGTGCATCCACATAAACACGCATACACACACACACACACACACACACACACACACACACACACATAAACACACACACGCAAACACACACACACACACAGCGTGTTGCCAGGCTGAAGGATATTAGAACAGTTCCAAAGAGCTCTTTGCCAGTCAAACAGAAGGTGGAAATAAATGAATAGTCTGCTCACTGTGCGACCAACGATCTCTGCTTGGATAAGGGCCCTAATAGGTCTCCATGTAGCAGTTTCTGGACCATAATTATGATTATTATAATACTACAGGACATTATCAGGGTGTTATTATCATGTACTGTGGGGTGGTAACCCCTGTCCACTTTCTGTGTGTTTGATAATTATAGTAATTTTGTAACCTTTTGCATTAGTCCTAATCTGAGAGAAGAGTCGGGTTCATTATTTCATTTTGATATCCATACTACTAGATATGGTTATTACAGTTTGGAAATAAAAGTGTTATATTATCTACACACAGCTCAAAAGTAATACTTTATATGCCCGCAATTGCCTATATATATATATATATATATATATATATATATATATATATATATATATATATATATATATAATATTATATGTATACTATGTATACCTTTTATGTATAAATAATAATTATTTATATAATCATAGTTTTATAATATTAGTTAATCAATAATCTATTGCTGTTTAAATTATTAACAACATGTGCATCATTATTCCCTATGCAATACCTATTTTACCTCTCTAAGTGACTAATTTGTCATACAAGACCTATTCAAAACCATACAGAATTAAATTGAGGATAAATTGACCGCCTAAGAGAATTAGGTTCTGTGTTACTGAAAGAAATGTAATGAGTACAATTTGAGTTAAAATGTGTTAACTGAAAATCCTGATTCTGAAATTGATTTGAAATTAACGCTTACCTCTGGGCGCGATACAAATGCTAAGTGGCAAGAAATATAAACTTTTACTTTAATTCAATCTCTGCGTCTAATTTAAAAACTGCCATTACAACGGTGAGTCACATAGGATGACATGCCCCGCTTGTAAGTGAATTAGCAAATTAATACTCTTCACTTGATTTATTTATGAAGAAATGGGATAGATAGGAGTGGGGCTCAATTATATTAGCAAGTGTTTGACTTGGTTAACTACATGCCCACTTCACAGTTTTTCATTATTTCTCCCAACCAATATCTCGGACAAGAGTGAGCTACTTGGAATATTGAATGTCTGCACTTGATTATGCCAGTTTGAATGGAGGCTCCGATCGGAGGTCAAATGTAGATATCCTGGAGCCATGTTGTTTTCAGTTCACCTTCCCTCATGCCTTCTACAATATAAAACAATATGTTTTTATTATAGTTTATATATACATTTTTAGCTCAGCAGCTTTGAAAACTTTTTCCGTTTGTGTTTGTAGTCCATTCCTTGTGGTTTATTTTATGGTCTAAAACAAAGAGACTTGATTAAAAGCATAAGTCTGGCTTATGTTGTTTAGAGACAGTTCATATTTAGCTTTTCTGTTGTTGTTTGTTTCATATGAATGCAACAGCAAGAGCAAACATCTTATTTTTCTTGTTTTTTCAAGATTTAAGTGACACCTTTGTTGACGAGAGCACGCAAGCTCCTGAAAGGCCGATAAACCACAGTTTTATTAGCATAACAAACGACTCAGATTCAACGCATCAGATTCAAGATGATGGTACTGGCATACAAGGCAGTCGATGGAACTGCCCCTGCCTACCTCCAAGCATTAGTAAAGCCACACACCCCAGCTCGATCCCTCCGCTCAACTACCTCAGCTGGACGTCTGGTACCGCCATCGCTAAGACCAAGCAAAGGTCGATCAGCAAAGTCACAACTTTTCTCTGCTTTGGGACCTCAGTGGTGGAACGAGCTCCCTACCGATGTCAGGACCGCAGAGTCGCTCACCAGCTTCCGCAAAAGACTCAAAACTCACCTGTTCAGAGTTCATCTCGACTCTGCATAGAAACCAATGCACAGCCACCATTGAATGTTGTACGTCCTGGCACTTTTACATTGCACTTATTCAAGGTACTTAATTGTGTAGCATCTACAGTAGCTGCTATCGCTGCTTTACACGGGGAATGGGTTAGCCTAGCGATTGTAATACTTGCATTTGGTTCAATGAACGTCTTTACTGTACCGACAGCGATATATTGTTTCACTTCTTATGACAAATGTACTTATTGTAACAAATGCACTTATTGTAAGTCGCTTTGGATAAAAGCGTCTGCTAAATGCCCTTAATGTAAATGTAAATGTAAAATGACTCACAATAGAAGCAGAGGATAGATGGATAATAGATACAGCATGCTCTCCCACCACCCTTCAATTATCCATTGATCACAGACTAAAGAAGATAAACCAGGCCCTGCCAACCAATCGTCGTCTGTCTGTCGATTGTTAACGTGACGTAATGTTATTGTTCTATTGCCGGTTTTACTGTTTTAAACCAGCAGAAATATATAGCTGTATTGACATGTTAATGTTCTGCTACAATGCTATCATGGCAAATGTTGATCTGTCTCCAGATAATCACATCTATCCCCTCCCCTAACGTGCAATCCAATCGATCTACTCTTATATATATATTCCTCTCTACACTCTCTGTTATTTATATCTCTCTCCCTCATCTCTCTCTTTCCCTCGCTCTCTTTGTCTCCCCCCGCTCTCTCACACTGTCTCCCATCCTTCCCCCTATACTCTTCCTTTATTTCTCCCAGCTCTCTCTGTCTCCCTCTCCCTCCCTTTTCTCTTCTCTTTCTCTCACTCTCCCTCTCTATCCATCCCATCCCCAAAACGAGTTAGTATTTGTGTGTATGTGTGATATTGTTTTTTCATGTTGGTTCACTTGTGATTCAGGTTGTGTGTTGCTTAATTTTTGTATTGCTTTCTAACAACCTGACACTGACACTTTGATGCAAGCATTGCTTGAATGAATGAATTAAGCAACGAAAGTCACAGTTCACATTGAATGAAATGTGTGCCAACATAATCATTAATCATAGTCCCATTATTTTGCCAATATCCAATTTGTC